>NW_020884873.1:29906765-30443484 GCF_003945725.1 Corapipo altera
TCTTTCTTTCTTTCTTTCTTTCTTTCTTTCTTTCTTTCTTTCTTTCTCTCTTTCTCTCTTTCTCTCTTTCTCTCTCTTTCTCTTTTTCTTTCTCTCTCTTTCTTTCTTCCTTCCTTCCATCCTCCCTCCCTCCCTTTCTTTCTTCCTTCCTTCCTCCTTTCCTTCCTTCTTTCCTTTCTTTCCATTCCTTTTTTCCTCCCATCCCTCCCTCCCTTCCTCCCTTCCTTCCTCCCTGCCTTCCTTCCTTCCTCCCTTCCTTCCTTTTTTCCTTCTTTCCTTTCTTTCCATTCCTTTCTTCCTCTCATCCCTTCCTCTCTTCCTTCCTTCCTTCCTTCCTTCCCTTCCTTCCTTCCTTCCTTCCTTCCTTCCTTCCTTCCTTCCTTCCTTTCCCCAGATGGTTTGCACTCAGATAGCTGTTTCCCTCAGCAGCCCCTCCTCTCCCAAATCTGAGTGCCTGCCCGTGTGCAGCTATTCCCGCTTGGCCACACCAAGGTCAGCAGTGGTCAGCAGATGTAACACTGGCAATTGCCCCATTTGGTTCAGAAGTGTGGGGAGGGGGCATTGTGTGATTCAACTGGCACAGAGGTAATTGTACTGAACAGCAGTGTAGCATATTTTCCCTATTCCCCCACTCATACATGCTTAAATCACCTGCAAAGTTCATAATATGGCCAAATTTGAACATATTTTTTGCTTTAGCCCACCAAAACTAAGGTTATCGCCTCCCTCCTCTATCACCAGTCGGATTTCAAGTCTCTGTGGAACAGCAGGGAGATGCTGCAGCTGTTCAAACAAACCATTTCTGGAAGTGCTAACACAAGCAGATGAAAGTGAGATTTGGAAATGGCCAAGCCATTTGGCTGCAATTTTCCACTGAATTTCAGCTAGAGGTAGTACCACCCCGTTCTTTTGCAGAATAAAAGATTTCTACCCTTACTGTTACAGACAGGTAAGGATTTGGGGGGGGGGGGAAATGTGTGTATAAAAGTATACAGAAGCCTACCATCAGTCCTACCTAAATTGATGAATTACAAGAACTTGCCTAAACTCATTTACTTATTGTACAGCACTCATGATTCCTGCCCTGCAGAGTTTACAGTTTCATCTGTCTTTTGTACTTGTCACAGTGAAGTGGGACTTCTTAGCTTGTAAGTGATATCCAAAAATGGAGTTCTTCAGTGATCCCAAAATATAAGAAGTAATAAATGATTCAGGAATGCTGCTATAAAAACAACTTTGCAATGAACTCCTGTAAATTTTAAGATTGGACCATGAAAATCCTAACTTACGTTGACTTTACTAATTTTTAGAAGTTTATTGTACACAAAACTACAGGATTGTGTCATATAAATTTTACAATGTTGTTGATGCTGGGTTGCCATATGTTTGTTGTGCTTGTGCAACTTGTATAAAGTGGTTCTAAAATGTTATTTTTCCAATATGATAAAAATTAGCATCCTTTTAAGCCACGGTCACAGAATCACAGAATATGCTGAGTTGGAAGGGACCCACGAGGATCAAGTCCAAATCCTGGCCCTGCACAGGACCCTTCCCAAGAGTCACACCATTTGCCTGAGAGCATCATCTAAATGCTTCTTGAACTCTGTCAGGCTTGGTGCTGTGACCACTTCCCTGGGGAGCCTGTTCCAGTGCCCAACCACCCTCTGGGCGAAGAACCTCTTTCTAATATCCAACCTTAACCTCCCCTGACACAACTTCAGGCCATTCCCTCGGATCCTGTCACTGGTCACCACAGAGAAGAGATCAGTGCCTGCCCCTCCTCTTCCTCTCATGAGGAAATTGTAGCTGCAATGAGGTCTCCTCTCAATCTCCTCCAGGCTGAACAGACCAAGTGACCTCAGCTGCTCCTCATACTTCTTCCTCTCAAGGTTCCTCCCCATCTTCATTGCCTTCCTTTGGACACTCTGTAATAGCTTAATATCTTTCTTATATTGTAGTGACCAAAACAGCACACAATATTTAAGGTGAGGCTGCGCTCTTTGCCCTGAGACACATTGCTAGACAATTTTTCCTGTAATTTCTGTGGCCAGTTCAAACAGTAGTAAGAGATATCAGTAGCTCTGTATTGATCCAAGCTTGTTCAGACACTTTGGGAACCAAATTTAAAATTATTTTTTTCTCACTTGCAATACTCAAGTACTTTTGTCTGAAAAATACATCCACAGTTCACTGGTTCACAGATAAGACTCATAACTCTTTAGAAGGTTTTCATTCTCCAGTAAGTTTTAAATGCTGTACAGGGAAGGAAACAGGCAGGCTTTATACTGTTAGCAGGCTGCTTCATACTTTTCTAGGTTATTTATTGCTTCTGCATCCACTTCATGAAAGCGATTCTTATTCTGATGACAGGTTGTGACATGCAGGAAGATCAGCAGAGTCCTCAGGGTTAGCAGGCAAGTTTAATCACTGAAGCAGATGAAAATCAAATTGAAAACATGTTGCTGTGAGTAAAAAAAATTCAGTTCACAATGAATCCTAGCGAGGAAAAGCAGGATGTCTTAGTATTTTTGGCTGTGATGGCTGCTGTGTTCTATAGCTCTCTTTTTCCAGATGAGTTGAGCTACGAAGGTCAGCCTTCTGTGCTCTTTGCATAGAAGAGGTACTTATGGCAAGGCAATTCTAAGTTTTCTAAGTTATTCAATATCTCTTGACACTTTACTTAATAATTGCCTCAGATGACCCAAGGGTGAAGTCACTACCATCATTGCTACAGCAGCTATAATGGCAAACTACTGTCACCTTAGTGACTTCATGTACTGCTGAGTTTAATGAAAAATGTGCCAGTTCAGTGAGGCCAAAGATACCAGAAAATAGGGTTTGGGAAATAACAGTATTAATTCAGAAATGTCATCTCCTTGGTGGTTGAAGAAATTAATTTCATAAAGGTATAAAAATCCTCATAAATGTTTGACAGCTTTATGTAAATGCAATAAACCAAAGGTGTAGGGGGAAGAAATTAAACTCATTTTGCATTTATGATGCACAACAAAATTATAATGTGGATAAGGACAAAATTACCTATAAACATTAAATACAGATTTTAATATCTAATATGGCAGCAGTGGCCCTGCTGAGTGGGCATGTGCAGTACTGCCACATTAAGGGCATCATGGCATCATCAGTGCTGGGGTGGGTGATGAAGGAGCGGTGCACAACTCTTCTTCCTCCAAAGTAAATGTTGGATTTTGTGGGATGTCAGAAAAAAATGAGAAAATAAGAAATGTTTGTGAGACACATTTATGACTATAAGAGTTGTGAGTCTGACTCCTGGAAGCTTAACACCAGTAAGAGTCTGTTTACCCCTACTGAAAGTTTTTCTTCCCTAAAGTGTTGAAGTTCACCCTGTGCTGAAAGCCAGCACAAGGCGTTTTTGGACCATAGATGCCTTCAGGGTGAAAGCTGCAGTCATCTTGTATTTGGCCTAACTTGACTTCCAATTGCTGTTCAGCTGAAATCCCACATTCAGGGTTTTTCTCATCCCATTAAGAGTGGAAGGACAGAAAGCTGTGAGGTGTTTCACTGAGAACCACTCAGCACATCTGGACAGAGGGGGTGGGTGCTGCCCCCCTCCTTATCTGGTTGTCCCTCCCCACCCCCTTGTCCCCTTTGCCAAACCACATTGAATTAAATATGCAGAATGCTGCAAGCTCCAGTATGCTTGTTCATTGCACAAGCACACTAGGGGAACAAAAACTCTTCTCTTTAAAATATGGTAAAGCAGATACCTGATGCTGTTCTTGAACATACAATAAAGTAAGCCATGTGGCAAACAATATTATAACTGCCTGCATCTTCTCTCCCAGTAATGAATTCTATCATCCTGTTGACCCTTGAGCACAGGTTTATTTTGGCATATGTATGACATGTGCATAGGTCTCCTCCTTCAGCACAGAGTTGCTCAAGACAATGTTGCTGGAGGTCAATTTACAGCAAGTTTTACTTCTGACCTATGTGAAAAGAAGCTCCTGGTGCAGATGTTGCCCTCCCTGTTCTTCTGATTGCCATTGCAAACTGGGACCTTTGGCTTGATTCCCTGCCCTGCTGGCAGGATGAGTGGGGTAACCCTCTATGGGGGGTCTGAACCACGATGCAGGAGCTCAGGGGGCTGCCAGTGCTGCTGCTCCAGCTCTCTGCTCTGCCTCTGGCATACAGACAGCTGGATGGGAGCTGCCCACGAGCTGCTGAGGGATCGCTGGCTGTGAAGTGCCACTGTCAAAAGCCATGGCAGTTGGGCAGCTGCTGGGGGAGCAGCTCAGGAGTCCATGCCGGGACTGGCACAGGCAGTCGGCACCAGCAGCTCAGCAGCTGTAACTGCCTTGTAAACCTTCTCTGAGTATTAAAGCTGACCCATCAGCACAGGGCAGGTTTAGGCTTTTCCATTTGTTTTGCTTCCTTGCTCTTCTACTATAATCCTTTTCAGCCATTTCCACTATTGCAAATCACTTATGAGAAATAATTTCTGAGTATAAATAAGAGCTAAACGGGCTAAAGGAAACCAAAGAAAGAGCAAAATCTGATCTGATGTCGTAGCATCAGCAGGCATGCCAGATTTTCAGGCAAAGAGCTGGAGACTGCGTTAGACTGACTCATCACTATGTTTGCAGCTCTGGGGAGGTTTGCAGCTGGTTGGGTAAGTATGCTGAGCAGAGAAAAAAAAAATGTTGAGCGAAGAAGAAAATAAATCCATGCCAAAGGCATACTTTGATAACTTATTCCTGTGCTGAAATTTAGACAAGGGGCTGTTACAGAGTTGTTTTCTTAATGTCTAGGGCTTGTTTCAGACCACGTTCAAATAGATCTGCAGATTGCTGCAAGCACCAATATGCTTGATAATGAGCTTCCTCATCCTGTTGACCTTTGAGTGCAAGTTTATTTTGATATATGTGTGAGATTTCTCCAAAATCCGCCCATGGCTTGACAACTAGGGTATCCTTTTGTAAAAGAAGTGTGAGACTGCCCACCCATCAGCTAGGGTGACCCTAGCTCCCAAGCCTCTCTGATTGTGACATTGCTGTAAACACAGCTGTAATCACATTTGGAAACACAAATCCCATCAGCTCCTGGATGAGTGTCAGGGATAGCCCAGCCATGAATACACGCTGGGCATAGAATGGATTCTGAGCAGATCTGAGGACAAGGACTTGTTGGGAGTGTTGGTTGATGAGAAGCTTGACATGACTTATCAAAGTGTGCTTGCAGACCAGAAACCCAACCATGGAAACATCTGTGCAGTGAGTGGGGAGCCCAGGATTGGGTCAGGGTGGCACTCCTGCAGACTTTTGGGTTCTACTGTTTAATTTAATGTTCTTTTTACTTTAGTGTTGTACTATTCAATGTCAGGCAAAGAACTTCCTCTGTACTGCATAGGTGATAGGGTCACAAATCTGGGCACGCATCTGGTCTAAGTCCTCTGCCATCAGCCTCGTAGCACCCTGTACAGTGGTGAAGGCCACATGGCCCACAATGGGGAAAAAGGCTGCAGCTCCTGCAGAGAAGCATCATTGTGTTTTGTTCAGTAGGAGGCTGAAATAGATAGGATGGCTCACATTGGTGTAGGTGTGTGCAACTCAGTACACATCCTTAACCTAGCCTGCTGGGTGGGTGCATGGAACTCTAGTAACAGACTCCAGTCTCACCTACTGTGAAGACATACCCACCTCCATTTCCTTGGATTACTCTCCTCTGACTAGGCACTCAATCTTTTGTGTTGCAAAGCTGATGCTGGGAAACACTGTGTGTGTTCTTGGCATCTCACCAGTAGTTCTCTCAATCTGTGGAAAACTGTATTACAAGAAGCAGTGATATATGAAATGCTTTCCTTTCAGGATGGTCTACTGGTAGTGATTTTTTTCTTCAATTTTTCTTCATATCTTTTGATACTTGGATTTTATCCAGCTGTCAACTGACCAGGAAACTGATGGTAAACATACCAGACTTTCAAATCATTAAATGGTCATGTTTATTTATTGCCTTTCCTTACAGTTTGATTCAGCTTCAACTCTGACCTAAAGCAGAAAGAAAAAGAGGAATTGCTTGAAGTGAATATGGGTTTCTAGGTCAAACAGACCTCAAGGGCTGAAATTACAAATATGTATGCATCTTATTTGTCCCAGCTGTTGAGCTCTATGTTTGTTTTGTAATGACTATTTGTGTTCTGGTAGTTCCAATTAGGCAAGAAGATACCGAAGCATAAGTCCTGAAAAATTTATAGTCTACTTATGGCTGAAGTGCAATAAGCTAATGACACAAGCAATAGGAGGGCAGGTGGGAGGAACAGCAGGGATAAAAAACAGGATTGTGTGGTTATATAGAGATATATGTGGGCAGACTGTGGTTCTGAATTACATGTGGGATGGACACTGCTGAAATCCAATGAACTGACACAGCACTGCTTGTACTTGTACACCAGAGTTCTTGTGGACAGACTGTGGACAGGGTCAGACACCAGGGCATGAACCTGGTAACACAGCCCAGAGAAAGAGGAGCTTAGGAGAGCTGCAGGAAGCTGGCAATGGTTCTTTGGTTATAATGATTCTCTGAGAAACCTGGGAAGAAGAGAACACTTTCAGATCAAGTTATAGCTTTCCATGAAGTCATCTGGGAAGACCACTGATAACATGAAAGGGAAAGGAGGCAGCTGCCAAATGATCTTTAGTTTTTGACTTAAAAGAATTTTTTTTTCTGTTGCTGAATTTGCCAGCTAATGGTATAAAGTCAACATTGCCTTTTTGATGTATGCCAAGATATTATCAATGATGTACACAGTAATTTCTCTAGGTGGGTGTAGGTAATAGTCTAGGAACAGTTTTATCTATCTAGGCTATAGTCTATAAAATGGATGCTGCTGATTCATACCGCTGTTGTTTGCCTTACAGTGTTTTGCCAACATTTGCCTACATAGCACTTGCCTAAAAGTGGATTTATCTTCGTGTGTGAAGCCATATGAAACCATAATCAAGAAATTTTATGATCTTATGTAATCTCTGATGTCCATGGCAATCTTTGTTTTTGAAACACTTGCATATAAGACCCATAGCCAGTCTTGGTCCATTAGAAGGAGCAAAAAGGCATAGCATCAGTTCAGAAGAGTTTTGTCAGATTAGATTTGACATGAAATTATGCACAGAGATGTGCTGTCAAACAAGGATGAAACAGAGATAGGTTTTTATACAAAACAGTAAGTTTTTTACTTGCTGTTTTTGGAAAGTGTACATCACATTTGCTTGTGAAGTTCCTGGAGAAACATTTGCAAGTTTTGACAGAACTGCTCTAGCTGGATAGCCAGTGGGAAGGGGCTATTACTGTCAGCCCTGAGTTCTCTCCTTCCTTTTCTATGTGCCCTTTTGTTCCATTCTCTTCATTTATCTGAGGGAAACAGTGTTGGTGCAATAGCAATCTCTTGCTAAATTCTAAAGCCCTCATATTGCCTTTTCCTCTCTCTGGGCAGAGAGAGAAGTGTGAGGATAGGAGCACAGTATGGGCTGTTCAGATTTAGCCTGCTCCAGAGTATATTTCCCTTCTGGTTTTGAGAGCAAAGTAAAGTTGCCTGTCTTTTCCTCACAGATGTATGAAACATGTTCAAAAGGTGCTCACCTGCTTGACAGATGCTTTCCTTTTCTTGTTTGCTTTCATTATTAAAAATAAATAGCAGTGAAATATCAAGAGCCAGAGTGCTTGTGCACATTTCAAAATTCAAATATACAAATATGATTTCTTCCTACTTTGATGGGAGTTAAAAGAAATTATTCACTTATTTTGCACCTTTTCAAAATATTTTTTATGTGAACTCACTTCTTTATTTATCCCACTTTAATTTTGTGAAGCCTTGAAGCCAACCCATCAGGATGTTAAGTGCGGGAGTGAAAAAAAAAGAACCAAAAGTGGGTAGGGTCCCTGCCTTCCCATCAATGAAGTGCCACTCTGGAAGGTTGAACCTCAACTCCAGATGCAGGCTGAGCCCTGTTCCGTTGCCATCAAGCATTGCTTCCTGGGCCCAGATTTCATTTCCATGCTCAATAAATCCACCCACATGTCTGACTGAGTCCTGCTACGCCTGACATTTCTGTTCTGAGCAGGCTCTGGGATTCAGGAGCTGCCTGGAAAATATGGAAGTATGATTCAGCCATGCAGGTTTGCTTCCATACTGTTTGTATTAGCAGAAGGGAAAGCCAGAGGGGAGTTCTAAGGCAGCCCCACTGTGCTGAAAAGACACTTGGAGAGATCAAGCATCATAGCCTTGTAGATGAACATAGTCAGTCCAGCATTTTATTTTTAGGGAATCATTAACGATAAAAATATACTAGAAGAGAAATGATAATCACTGCTCAGATTTCCATGCTGCAAAGAACACGACAGAGCTACTCGGGGGCTACTCAGGGTCTGCTGCCTGAGTGGCTTTGGTCCCTGTCTGAAGTGATATAATTTTCTGCAGACTTCTGCAGAATTATCAGGGACCACTGTTTATTGACCATGGTTCTCAGTGCCCTGAGCTAGAGGACCATGGATGCAAGAACGAGTAACTCCCAGCTGACCCTGAAATTGTGCAGGATCTTCTGCTCCAGCTAGATCCCTAAAAATCGGTGGAGCCTAATGGGATTTATCCAAGAACCCTCAAAGAGATTTCTGATGTCATCACAAAACCTTTTTAGATGATTTTTGAGCAGTATTGGGAATCTGGAGAGCTCCCAGCTGACTGGAAACTGGAGAACATTGTCTCAATTTTCAAGAAGGGCAAGAAGGGGAACCCCAGAAACTACAGGCCTGTCAGTCTCACTTCAGTGCCTCGTAAAGTTATAGACAAGATTATTATAGGAGGTATTGAAAAACACCTGAAAGACAACGCAGTTATTCGTCACAGCCACCCTGGCTTCGTGAGAGGAAAGTTCTGCTTATCCAACCTGATTTCCTTTTGTGACAAGGTAAACCATCTATTTGATCAAGGGGAAGCCAGTTGATGTCATCTTTTTAGATTTCAGTAAAGCTTTCAGTACTGTCTCTCACAGGATCCTTCTGGACAAAATGTCCAGCACACAGTTGGATAAACACATCATGTGGGGGGTGAGCAACTGGCTCATGGGTCAGCACAGAGGGTGATAGTGAATGAGGTAACATCAAACTGGTGACCTGTCACTAGTGGGGTTCCTCAGGGCTCCATCTTGGGCCCTGTGCTCTTCAACATCTTCATAAATGACTTGGACACACTTGACTGGAAGGGATACTAAGCAAGTTTGCAGATGATACAAAACTGGGAGGAGCTGTTGACTCCCTCAAAGGCAGGGAGGCCCTGCAGAGAGATCTCAACAAATTAGAGGACTGGGCAATCACCAACCATATGAAGTTCAACAAGGAGAAGTGCTGGATTCTGCATCTGGAATGGGGCAACCCTGGATGTTTGTACAGACTGGGGAATGAGGTGCTGGAAAGCTGTGCCATGGAAAGAGTCCTGGGGGTCCTCATCAATGGCAAGTTGAATATGAGTCAGCAGTGCCCTGGCAGCCAGGAGGGCCAACCGTGTCCTGGGGGCATCAGGCAAAGCATCACCAGCTGGTTGAGGGAGGGAATTGTCCCGCTCTGCTCTGCACTGGGGCAGCCTCATCTTTAATATTGTGTGCAGTTTTGGGCACTGCAATATAAGAAAGATATTAAACTATTAGAAAGTGTCCAAAGGAGGGCAAAGAAGATGGTGAAGGGCCTTGAGGTGAAGCTGTGTGAGGACCACCTGAGGTCATTTGGTGTGTTCAGCCTGGAGAAGAGAAGACTGAGGGGAGACCTCATTGCAGTCTACAACTTCCTCATGTGAGGAGAAGAGGAGGGGCAGGCACTGATCTCTTCTCTGTGGTGACCAGTGACAGAACCTGAGGGAATGGCCTGAAGTTGTGTCAGGGGAAGTTTAGGCTGGATATTAGAAAAAGGTTCTTAACAAAGAAGGTCATTAGGTACTAGAACAGGTTCTCCAGGGAAGTGGTCAGAGCACTAAGCCTGACAGAGTTCAAGAAGCGTTTGGATGATACCTTTGGGCACATGGTGTGACTTTTGTGGATGGTCCTATGCAGGGCCAGGATTTGGACTTGATGGGTCCCTTCTAACTCATCATATTCTGTGATTCTGTGATATTGTGAAGCTGATTTCAAATGCTGCTTCAATTTCTTGATTTATTTTTCATAGGGGTTAAAAATATCATGTTGTTCCTGTCTCTTTCCTATCACATCATTAATGTACCAGATGGGGAGATGAGAAAGTGATTCCTATCCCTTGTTCCACAACCTTAGTCCATGTCTCTGAGCAAGTCAGATCACCCCTGCACCCCTTTGTGTGTTTAGCCTGAGATTTTCAAGAGGAGGAAGGTCTTTGAAATCCTTCCCTGGGGAAAAGGCCTGCAAATGCCCTGAGCAGAGACTGTGTGCCATTGTGTTTGCAAGGCTGTGACACAAAAGGCTCTGGTTTTCACCAGGCCTTCAGGTGTCTGTGCAAGTCTATGGAGTTGTCATGATAATCCTCCTTTTCTACGCTCATGAGAAAGAAGAACAGGGATTGACAATGAAAACTGGAAGAGCAGAGGGGTGAAAAAGGGAGAGGGATGCTGAAAGGACTGAGAAGTAACAAAAGAATGACCCAGGACAAGAATCACAAATAGAAAAAAGGGCTTTGCATGCAGGAAGGAGAGAAAATGAAGCAACAACACAGTGGCAAAAAATAAACACAAAAAAATAGAAAGATTACTATTAATATGTGAAATAGAGCAGGTGAAGCAAAAGGACAAAAGAATAGCTCATGAGGGAACAGGGAAAAGAGAGAGCAAAAGGAACAGTGTGTACTGATAACCGAGTACTCAGGAAAATTCAAATGATGGTGTTTAAGAAACCTTGCCGTGTTGCTTGAAATTAGGATGCTTTTGGCTCTGCTGCAGGACTGAGAATGAAAGCCAATCTTCTTTGATCTGCTCCAGTGGTGCAGAATGACTCTAAGGGAATGTATCAATTAAGAAAATATTGAAATTGCTAGTACAGCATTTTACATATCTTAGGTTCTACTGAAAGTAGGTTGCATTGGAAAATAAATGAACCATGATACTGGCACAATGACAATCCACTGAGCTCTTCGGAGAAAAGGGTCAGAAAAGGTACAATTGTGTGTGTTCTGTGAATCTTAATGATGACCACTGTGTTATAAAATTGCTGTGCTTTTTGTTGCTAGGGCTCGCCTCCCACAGTAGCAGTGTAAAACAGTGCTTCATGAATTTGGTAACCTTTCTCCCCATGAAAATGTATGCCAAATTCCTACCAGTAATTTCCTGGCATGAGCAAAAAGCCAGACCGCTGGTGCAAAATGTCAAATATCAAACTAGATTTGTCATAGGAGGAAAACTGCAATGTTTAGAGGCTGGTGAATACACAGACTTTGAAGATTATGGAAATGTAGAAAATTAGTTTATTGTGTATTGGACCAAACTTTTGGGTGCGTAAAGTCTCACAGCTCCTAGTGCAGCGCTTGGTCTTCTTCATTTTTGTACAAACATCTTGACACCCTGGCTCTGAGTTAAAGTCTTCTATTCCATATGTACGAATAGGAAAAACAAGAGCTGAAAACCAAAAATGCCTAATGGTAAACTCCTTTCCCTGTGTTTGTGCATCTACAGAAGTACTTCCCACTCCCTGCTGTTATTTATTTAAATGGAGACATTTCAAAAGGACTTTAAACAAGATTTTTAAATACAGAAACTTCATTATCATTACCTAAGACATGACTGGAGATCATTCAGATTTATTAGGTCCATGGCTACTCTTATATCTGGCTTCACCAAACAAAAAATCATTAAATCTGCCTCTGTCTTTGTCCTCTCATGAGTCTGCTGATCCCAACTTCTGTCATTCATCTGGTATATAATGAGCACCATGTATAATGTAGGTCAATCAGGAGCAGTTAATGTTATGAGTCTTTACTAAGACTGCAACCTGTCATAGCTGTGCTGCTGCCATAGCTGTGCTGCTGCCTCCAATCACGTATGCACTCAATTGCCTTTTCCTGGCACTGTATAAAGCGGGAAGATCTTGTCAAATAGCTTGATTAATACTTCTTTCGTCTTTGAGGAAGATAAGAAAAGGAGATGGGGATCCGGATGTTCTTTCTTTTAACCATGGCCAAGTAACGATTGTAGATCCATTTTTATGATGTGATTTTTACTTGAATCAAAAGTGGATAGAAAAAACATCAGGTGCAGCAATATGCAGTAGTGTATCCAGATTTATTCTGCTGTAGAAATAAAACAGGAAAATAACACTCTCAGCACAGTGTGTTATCAGCTTTCAAAATTCCCATGAGGAAATTATGTAAATCTCTATTCAGTCAAAGTCAACAGACTTGTAGGAGAGTCAAACAAGGGTAATTCCAGATGAATCAAACAACGGTAATATATGAATACCGTGGAGAAACAGTCTGTCTGCCTTCCTGGTTGGATGTGTTGTACACTGGACTTCCAGAGGCAGTCTAGAGCAAGAGGAGGAAGAGCTGCATGGCTAACCAGTACATATGGGAAACAGTTTCAGAAAGCTGAAAAAGAACTGCAGTTAATTTTGGGGTTGAGCTATCATTTCTGCATTTTTAACTATATGTTTTTTAATGAAATGTCATTTTAATACAAAAATGAACAAAAATGATTTTTTCTTTTTTGTCCCCCAAAAATGTAAAAATAAAAGAAGCTGAGGAGTATTTAGAGGGATAGCTGTGTTACAGTTTTTAAACCAATAGGATTTGATAAAATCCTATGGGTTATTGATAAAATCCTAAACCAATAGGATTTGATAAAATCAAAATCACTAAATGTATGTGTGTACCCAAACTGATGGGCTTCATACAGAGAAAAGGTTCCAGTAAAACTTCGCTCTAGCCCAGCAGATGATTTATTAATAGGAGGGGTGTTTTTCATGCCTGGCTGGAAGTTATGAAAGGGAATCATAGGGCACAGGACAGAAACTGTGTAGGGAGGTTTCTCAACAGCCCATTGAGAGCAGTGACCCAACACGGGCTGGAGAAAGATGCAAACAAGCGACAACAATAGAGGTGAGGATTAGGATCTTTTGGCCTGTACGTTTCCTGTAGGTGAATACAAAAGCTGAGCAGCTGTGCACAGAGTTAGCCACCTGTTAACTCAGCATTGCAGAGGGCAGCCAGCTTTTCAGCATTGATTAGGTAACCAGAAATGTGGCCAACACCTAACTGCATGCTAACACCACACTGCCAGGGTACAGCACAGGACTCCTCTCCAGAAGGTGTCACTGTCAGCAGCAAAGCCCCATGTTCCTGTGTGAAATGTTCCTCCATCCCTCCCCATAGTCTCTCAGATCCACACTGTGGGTCACTCCATGTATGTGCTCAGTGCATGGTGGACACTTCCTTCTGCTCTTCAGGGCATTGTCTCAGGCCAACCCTCTCCCTCCAGCAGGGTTTCTAAGGACTTCCCCTTTCTCAAGTAATTTCTCCGGGTGGCAAACAGTGGCCTGTTCATCACGACCTTGTCTTCACTGGTGAGAAGGTATGAGTGGGATCACCCACTCATACTCACCTTTGGAGATATGATCCCCAAAACCACTGCTTCCTTGTACTTTCTGCTCAGGAGAGATGAAATCCCCCAAAGCCAAAGCTGTAGGGGAAAGGGCTGCTCTGGTCCTGCCCCTACCTACCATGCTGCCTCCAATGAAGAAGCAAGAGACGTCATTATATACCGAAAAGGCTTTCTGGCCTGTATTTGCACATTCTTCCACAGGGGCTTTTATTCCTTTACTGTATTTATAAGTCCCCAGGCTTGGAATATTGGTTTAAATGAGGCAAATGGTAACAGTTGAAAATAAATCCCAACACCTGCTTTCATAAGCTGTAGCTGTCATCTCTGTTCAGCTGTTCTCCATTCTCCTTCACAACAGGCCTGTCCATTGTAATCAACACATGAATTCTCGTTGGCTTCATTGGCCAGGTCCAATCTCCCTAGAAAAGCTCAGGATTAGGAAACCTGCACCACTGATCCTAGGGGCATGGGCAAAACATTAATGTCTGTTCACAGTGTTGGGCACTACTGCACAGTGTTTGCTTTCTTCTTTTGACTTCTTCTTTGTTTGACTGCAGGTGGAGGTATGGCCAACATCTCTTTAAAGAGGGCCATGCACCCTTGTAATAATTTACTTGAGCCTCTTATATCCATAAGAGGGAATGACCTTTTAACTATGTCCCTCTTCTAGTTTCATTCTCATGGTCAATGAATCACACCAGAAGCTTTGATTGACCGAGTGTGAAAATTACACCATAAGGTCATCTGTCTCTTTGAAAAAGCAGCTGTTCCATTTTTTCTGTCTAATTGAGTTTGTCCTGCTGAGAAGGACATGAAGTTTCTTTCATATTTCAAAATGATGAGTTCTTTGCATAATTTCAGTAAATTCTGGGTAGGAAAGGGACTGCTTCTGCTATTGCTACTTCATTCTCAGAGGAAATGTAGCAGGCTGATTTAATTATCGATGAAATGTAACTCACACCAGGCTGCTTAATGGCGTTCCTGCACCAACATGATATGTGGTTCTGAGAGTCCTCTATATTTCACCTTTTGCTGTCAGGCTGGCATTAGCTTGCACTGCTTGAATTCCCCTGGAGTAAAGAGCACCTGCACAAGGGATAATTCTCCCATTCCTGTTTGACTGACATTTCCCTGTAGTACTGTTCAAGGGAGAATGGAGGAGAAAGAAATGTATACAGAATAAAAATGAAAACTAAGCTGCAACAAAAGAAAAGCCACAACACAAATGAACAACAACAAAAACCCAAACCAAAACCAAACTAAAAAAAAAGCCAAGTCCCTTCAAAGAGCTGCTAGAAAGCTCTCTCCTTCCCTACATGTTAAGTACAGCCTTGAGCATCCAATTTATAGCAGGGAATAACCAAAGCTGAAACTTCTTACCACTCTGCCTATAGGCACACATGCAAGTGGTGTCAAGGCAAGGCTAAGACTATGACTCAAGCTATTTTGAGATAGGGAAGCAAAACTGTTTCTCTTAAAGTCATAAAGCAAGACAAGGTCAAACCTAGGAAACCTTTATTTAGCTTGTTAAAAGAAAGCAGTACAGACTGTGTCAATGCACTCATTGCAGCTTCTTTATGGAAGTAAAGTTTTTTTCTGTTGAAGCTAATTAGCCTCTGTTCCAGTGTTTTGTATGCAAGGTTTCAGCCAGCTGTGTAGACTATAAAGTGAACAGCCCCTGTGGTAGAGAAGTATAGGTTTATGTCTATGTGTGCAATAGTATCGGGCCTGCTAAGAAAAAGCCCTGTTGTTATTCAGAGTTTGTTTTCATAGTCAATATAGTCACTATTCTGATTAGCACTATCGTATCAGCAAAGACATGAGGGACACCACTGTGGAGATAGTCCTTCTGTAAGAAGGGACAACAGGTCCTTACCACAGGTCCCTCTAGCCTCAATCTGTCTCCAACAGTGCCCAGGTCCAGATGTCTAGGAAGAAGCATAAGCAACTGGAAAAATGATCTTTTCTTTTTTTTCTTTTTTTTTCTTTTTTTGGTTTTTTAAAGGGGCATTGCAAACCATTTGGACCATCATTTCTTAACAGCCACATTTTCTCTATTAGCAACTCCACTGTGAAAATAATTTAGCTCCTGATCCCTCCCTCACTGCTTATTCCAGCAAACATCCCAGCCTCACTGAGGAGGCAGTTCAGTGCCCAATATACCCAGACAACATCAGAGTTGAAGAGCGTCAAGTCCTGTTATGGTTTTATGCTTTTATACTAAACCTATACTGTTTTATTAATGTTCTTAGCTTATCTACTTCATCCGTGCTCAGTTATAATGCAAGTGTGAAGTTGTTTCAGGACAGTGATATAGGCTACTAATTTCACCCTGAAATATGGTCTTTAGTCACATTATCACTATTGAATTCTCTAGTAAATTTCTAGAAGGATTGAATGTTGTTGGAATCTTTTTACTAAAATAATATGAACTTCCTTCCAAGGTCATCACATTCTTGGGTAGCCAATAAGCTTTGATGCTCATTAATAGCTAAAACAAGCCTGAACTTTAATCAAAGGTGCATTAACTCACATCCTGTTGTTTGGCTCTCTGATTGCAAAACTAAAATGACTGAACACAATGTGGCAACATACATGCTTTAGTAACACTGCTGCCAGCTGTTCTTGGCATAAAATGAGTTGACTCATCTAGAAAATAGGCCTCTGTTCCTTAAAACTGGAGCAGAATGCAAATGCCTGCCCTGCTGGCCATCACTGACATTGTTATCGATGTTATTTGTGGAGCACCAGTGCACACTCTCAGAAGGGATCTGCAAAAGATGTGTCCTGTTAAGCTGATGTATTACAGTAAAATGAAATCACTTGTATGATCAGATAAACCTGTAGACTACAAGTAAACCTAATGCAGGCTATGAGTGTTTGGGGAGGTGTGTCTGTGTAAACAATCTGTCTGAGCTGAGCTCATTCTTTCTGGGAAGTAAAATACTCCATATCCATTTTGTTGGTTCCTCGGGGATATGCACTCCGTTATCCTAACCTTGAAACTAACAGGTGTGAGAAGACAGAAAGCATGTAAGGGAGAAGAAGAGCAGTTTGTATGGGAAGAAGGCTTACTAATGAATGGTGTCCTCCTGAAAAGGCTTGCTTTGTACACTGGATACATTGCTTTTCATTTCTTTGTAATCTTAGCTAAGTTATACTATGTGAGAGAATAGATTTACATTTTCCCACTCGGTTTTATGCAGAGAGGAAGGTAGCTATTTAGTTTTTGACTGATTTTCCTTTATTATTTTATGTCACAAGAGCCTACAAATGTAATATGATAAGGCAGAAGGTCTGTAACTGGACCTGTGCTAAGAGCTGGGTTGAGCTGGATATGGCACACATTACTTCCTTGGAAGTAATTACTTGCATGGAAGTCCTGCAAACCTGTTCTGGAGCTGTACAGCATCCCCTTCTTCCATAGTAAAGCTATATTCCTTAATACATGCAATTACTCTGATTAATACAATCCTAACTGAGAACCAAGAGAGCTGGAAATGACTCTCCACCGTTCTACAGACTTGCAGCCAAATCACTGTCTTAAACATTGGAAGAGATGTGATCTTCATCATGGTCAAATCCTCCTGGCACTGTCTGAAAATCTATGGTCTTGCATAATAATAATGACAGTACTAATCATATATGAATTCCTAGTAGATTAGAGAGATTTAAAAAAAATAATTGAAAAAAAGAAAATAAAGAAAAAAAAAGGACCAGGTAAAGATCCAAATGTAATTTGCGTCTTAGATTCAGGGCAGCCTTTTGCCACAACCTGGACTAAGATTACTCAGTAAACTTTTGCTAACTTTTTCTCCCTTCCTTCTTTTCTCCCTCTGCTGCATTATCCCAGTACGCCTTAGTATCACTGGCTTGGTGCAAACAGTTTTTTACATAAAAGGTCTGAGACTGGGAAGTGGCAAATAGCTGGGTACTCATCCCTCTGGCTGGAGCAGTAGTGTGCTACAGGAGCTCAGATTTCAAGTGACTGCCTTTAAAAGCACTAGTTTCCCAGACAGGTTTTGGTTAGTGCTCCTCATTCAGCTAGCAGTACAGGGAGAATCTGTTGGATGAGTCCCACAGGAGCTGGAGTATTACTCACCCCTGCTCTTTCTGGGAAATCTGGTGTTTGGGCATATGAGTTCCTTTTTGTGCACTGCTGTGTGGTTTTGAACCCATGCCTGTATTGTGGACCTTTTGAACAGCATCTGGGGCAGACTAAACTCAGTAGCTCAGGTTCACCAGCAAAGGTAATTGTGATAACTGTGTGATCTTCTCAGATCATAGTGTAGCCTGTGTGGGGGAGGGATACACCACCATATGATCTTTTCAGTCTCCCCTTTCCACTGTGCAAAAGCAACTGCAGCATCAAACAAGAAAAGTGATGGAGAATAGAAAAGGGGACTGCAGGTACCAGGATGCTGGGTAACCCCTCTGGCTTTTTTGTGCTTTTGTGGCAATTTATAGAAAGGATTTTTGACTTCTGACTCAAACCTAGTGAGGTTAAGCACGTTACTTTTGTAAAACTGAATGCTGGACTGTGCTTTTACACTTGTGGCATACCACTGCCTGGAGATTTGGCAAGAGTAGGTTCTGTAGCAGTGACCCAGGACAGGCAAACATTGCTTGTTTAGTAAAGAGTAAAATCTTGAACATGGGTATTTGTCCTGCATGCCATCACGCACGTGGCTGGGCAGTGTGAGCACAGTTATATAAACTCCTGGAGAATTTTCTCTAACCAGGACAGAGTCCAGGCAGCTTTACACCAGGGCTGCAGAACAGCCAAACTCAGCTACCTTATTAAGGCCAGTACCCTTCTGGCCACACCAGCCCTACCACCAGAAATGCACACCAAAGCATGGTATGGGTCTCCTGGGAAGGCCTCCTGCACTGTGATTGGGTGACTCCTGAAGGGTGCAGGGTGCTCTGTCCCTCGCATATGTGTAGAGTCAGCCCGCTGATGCAGAAGTGTTTGGGGAGGGCAAGTGCAGCTTGCTGGATAATTCAGACATGTTGATGTACCATAGTGGGAGCTTAAGATTGATCTTCATAGCTGTTTGCCTTGTTTTCCTTCAAGGAGTCATGTCCCCAAAGCAGGGGTGACAGGAAGGCTCATGAGTCAGCTCCTAAACCACCAGAGCCCTCAGCCCAGTGTATTATGGGAACTGCCATTGGCCCAGGGTCATATTGTTAAGCTGTACCGTAAACTGCAGCTGCTTAGGAGCTGATTCACACCCCTTTCATCTCTTTCTGATGAAAGCTTAAGGGATACTTTTGGTGTCCTTGCTCCATGTACCACTGCTTATGGGTCAACCTGAAACCAAGTTCTCCTGCAGAAGCAGAAGAGGATGTTCCACTATACCTGCTTAAGCAAAGGTGTTTCTTTTCTTTGGTCTAATTGTCCTTGTGTCTGTCAGTCTGACAGCCGGGTTATGACCTAAAATCTGGGCCTGACGGATAAGCTTCAAAGAAGTTCCATGTGCTTTAGAAAGACTCTTTCTATTAATTAGAAACATATGTCCAGTCCATTCTTTGAAAATTCAATCCAAGACTTGCTTTACTCAGGCCTCTCTCTGGGCTCTGGGCCTTGAAGGATGGACCTAGAGAAGAGAAATGGCCTGCTTGCCTTCAAACACAATAAACTTCCAGTCACTGTAGTGTAGCAACGAGAACAAAATCCAGCATTTTTTCTTTATTCTCAGTATTAGAACGGTATTCAAAGACTGTAGCTGACAAGAGCCACTGCACAAGTGCATAGTGAGAACCCATCTCTCTTGTGAAGAACTTGAAGTTGATGGTCAGTGAGAGCATTAATACTACATATTAATGAAATTCTGCAGGGTGAAGGAATCAAACCACATGGAGGAGGACATTAGCTTACTTCATATGAGCTACCTAGTTTGGTTAGTCAAAGAAATCAGCTTTTTCGATGGTGATTTCCCATCAGTGTTGAAGACCAGTGCTTGTGCCTCTCCACTGACAGGAGAAATGGGCCTGCTTGACTGGTATAGACCAAGTGCCTAATTTTTTGGTGAATAAATTTAAGTGACAATGAGTCCCAGCCTTGTCTCCATTATCACTGTAGCTGGATGAATATGAAGACTGCATATGGAGGAGATGAATATGAAGACTGCAAAAGAAGTATTGAGCACAAGACTCCTTGTGAAGACGAGACTGCTGTATGAGAAGATTTGGACTGTTGGAAGAGAAGCGTTTTGGTTTTTATGTTGTATTTCCCAGTTTATTGTATAATTCCCCATATAGACTGTACTACAAGTTCTGGAAAATTCCCCTATCCCTCATGGCCTTGGACCCTACCCCCCCATTGGTTAATTTTTGCTGTATCGCAGCACTCTTCCACATATGGTTATATCAACCTCCTATTTTGCATGCTCCTCCTTTACTCCTCCCAAGTTATGCCCTCTTTCTAGTAAGTTCCTACCCTACCCTGTATAAGGCGGTAGCCATTTTAATAAAGAGGCCATTTCTCCTTGGATCCCAGAAGGGCATGTTCTCATTTTTCCTGTACTGAGCTGAAGGATTAAGAGCTGTAGCTGGAGCACTCTCAAAGGGTAACCTGTACTCCTGCTCTGTCATGTGTTAGCACTTGGTTCTTTTAGTAGCCTTTGCATAGTGTACAGATGCTTTTAAGAAAAGATTTTTTTCCTGTCCATTAAGAGCAACATCAGAAAATTTTAATCATATATTTTGGTGTCAGTAAGGCTTTGACATGGTTTTACATCACAGGCCACTGAAATATTGTCCAGATCAAGCTGTGGTAAAATCAGTACCAGAATACCTTAGAAAAATGAAGTGAGACGGTAGTCAGCAATGGTTCAGTGTCTGACTGAAGACTAGGTTGTGTGAGACTTGACATGAGTCTGTCCTAGTGATCTGGATGATGAAATAAACTGTATATTTATTTAGTCAGGGGCTGAGAGCCTGGAAGGGACGGGAACCAAACTGGCGAGATGAGTGCAATTTCAAGGGATTATGACAAATCCCTTTTTAAGAGACCAGTCTCAAAGGACTGGTTTTAAATAAAGGACCAGTCTTAAATAGCCAGTATAGAGTTAAGTGAGGACATAGGGGTAATCCGTTGCAGGTATGGAAATGAGTATGTTGGAATCAATTCTGATGAAAAACACGTGAGGGAGTTGATAATGCATCAAAACTGAAGTAAGTGCTGTATTGATGATAAAAACCAAACCCAAACAATCATCAAGTGAGGACACTTAAATGGGACGTTTTTAATGTAAAACGGTTAATACAGTTGTTCTACTTTACTGCATTATATATCACCCTTGAAGAGAGTTGGAAGGAGCCTCAAGAAAAGAAACAAAGATACTTCAGAAAAAATAACCCATTAGAAAAGAAAAGAACTGGAACTGCATAGTCCAGAGAAGGAAAATCTGAAGGAAATGTAGGCTGCAGTCTTCAAATACATAAAAGCTCATCATAAAGAGGTTGATTTCATGCTCCACCCATATTCTGCCTCAGGTGAACAAGGACCAAGAAGATGAGATTACAGTAGAGGAAATACAGCACAGATGTTGGACCTGCAGAGTACTTCAGGAGACCAAGGAGCTTTAATCACTGGCAATTTTTAATAATGAGATATTTTTAATCCTATATTCTAGGAATCTGTGTTCTCACCCATTTTATGGTGAACCAACACATTTAACCAAGAGTCTGGAATAATTGTCAGAAAAGAGCAATTTTTTCAGTAATGGCAGCTCATCTTGCTGGTTTCTCCAATCTTTGCCAGAACTTATATACCTATCCTCCCCCCACTCCTACATTTCCCTTGTTGTCAGAAAGAGTGATTTGCCCCAGCTCAAAGCCTGCATTTTAGTTTAGAGATGTCAAACACTGCTCATACTGTCCGTATGCACATGGTGGCCTTTGAGACCTTTTGGCAGAGCATGCAGTGGGCAGTGCAGCCCCTCTCCATCATGGGGCTCAATTTCCCCATGATCATTTCATCATCTCTTCAAGCAAAATAAAAGCAGTTCTGGGGGTGGGGCTGAGGAGTGGTTGTTAAAATCTCTCTTTCCTCAGCGTAAGCAGCATCTTTATGAGGACAGCGAAGTACTACCAGCTGGAGATTTAATTTAGAAATTTCCTTTTATGGAAGAAGTCTTTTTCTAACAGTACCAAAGAGAAGCTTTTAAAGAACAGCACTAATTTGAAAAGCTTACTGTTTCCTTTTAGGCTGTGGATTCAGTCTAAATAAAGTGCATCTTCCCATTGCAGTGTAGACATTTTCAAATGCACTGACAGCAACAGGGAGATTTTGATTATCAGTGAATCTGTCTGTGTTTTATTCGCCTAACAAAATAATTTTGTTGTTCAACATTAAACATCCATTTTAGATGGGAGGAATCTAATTCTCCTTATTGACGACAGATCCAGCTGTGCCGGTGGATGAAAAAAGAGGTGACGGAGAAACAGGGTGAGCTGTGTAGTTGAGTGGCCACAGCTATTCTGTGCAGCTGAGGGGAGCCGTGCAGGATGCAGCAGCGATGCTAATGTGAGAAGAGGAGACTCCAACCACCCTCACTCTCTTCCTCATCCTCTTCAGTACATATGTACCTGTCTGGTCCATGCGAGCCTCCAGGCAACCCACCTGCTTTTCTGTGCAATCCTATGCTGGTATAGGAAGCCTGTTTCTAAAGACAAGACACTAGATTTTATTTTGGATACTCATTTTGCCAAGCAGTGGTGGCTTGCTTTTGACTTTTTCTAAAGGTCTCTTATGCCAAACTGTCTCAACCTGCATTTTGTCTTTACTCTATATCCTTGCTTGTATTTGCCATTAGGCTAGCATTTTCATAAACTTTGTTGTTTTGGGACCTAGAGACAATTTTTGGAGGTGTTTAGCACCCAGAACTCTAGCTGAAGTCAGCTGTAACTGAGTGGAACAGAAACTGGGGCTAATCCATACAAGAAGATTATAGACTGTGTCAAGTCTCATCCCTGCTGCATCCTCAATGTCCGGTATCTCTCCAGCACTAGGTGATGCTGTCATCTCCTTCCTAGATCATAGAAGACCTGGATTCAGACAGGCAAAACATTTCCTTTTGATTGACCCAGAATGATTTCTTGGGGGCTGTCTATGTAGTGGACACAGCTATATGTTAAGCCTTAACCTGATGTTGTAGACATTTTCAACTAAAGCAATAATCTGCTTCAGAGGATCATTTGCATGTTGGAATTTGACTCATTTGATCAGTGCAGAGGATCAGTGCCCAATTCCCATTCTCCTAAGGAAGATATTTTTCTCTTTTAATGTTATGTCAACAAACCATGAACTTGTCAAATTCCGCTGCTTCACTGTAATTGCAGCATGGGCATGAGAAATTATTCACAGAGTCAAAGACAAAGATGTGGCTCCATAAATACATTTGTCAAACTGACCTCAAGCTGGCAGGCAGGCAGCACCAGTGCCAAAAAATATTTAGCAGGTGCAAGCATGCCAGTCACTTGTGGTATGCAGTATGTTTCTTTAACAAGTAGATGGCTGTTTGTGTTGTTTTAATATCTGTGGACAATTCTCTCATGTGCTTCTATTTATTTGCCATGGTATTTTGACTGATACTATGCAGAGCTGCACTTGACAGCCAGGCACCTCATAACTCCATTGTCTTCTCTTTTTTCACTTGTGCTCCAACTGCAAACTTTGTACTTTTTATCTTCTCCAAGTGATTGGAATCCACTCAAACTTCAGAGAATTGAACATTTGACATAAAGAGGATTTAGTTCTTGCTAAAAGGCAGGGTACAAACAAGCGAGTAAACAGGCCCATCAGCCAGATCCAAGGGACGTAAGGCAGGGAGAAAAAAAAAGCAGTGAAGAGTCAGGATAAGAAATAAATGAAGGATAAGTGATTGCAGCAATACATCTCCTGAAGGGTAAAAAAAATCACTCTTGTTTCTTGATTAAATGGCCACAGGGGAAACAAAAAAGAAAAAGACATCAAGACAACTGAACAAGAAACATAAAGTTATTCATATGAGGTTTGTTTACCAGTATTCTTTATATGTTAGCATCTTTATTTAAGCAAGTTGGTTGTTTCACTCTTTTTTCAGCCTGGAAAGAGAAGGACAGAAGGCTATTAAAGAACAAGACAGCTAGGGTAAGAAGGGGGGTATGGGGCCTATAGAGTACTGGCTTTGAGTATACTCCTGCCTCTGAAGGTTTCACACAAATAATGGTATAATGAGATGCATATAAAAGGTTTTGTTTTGCATTGTTTGGGGGGTTTTTTTGGTGTTAATACCACTGACTTGCTTTGTTTTTTTGCAAGCCCAAGGGATTTTTGACACCCATATACCAGGTTTGCTGCTACTGTGAAAGAGAAAAGGGGCAGGAGACCCAGGAAATAATGGCAGAGGGCCAGTCATGGAGCCAAAGCAAAGAAAGTGGCGTACAAAGTCATAAAAGCAGGATGTGACTTTAGGCAGCACCAAATCCAACTTGTCTGAAACGTCCACAAGGTGCTTCCTAGTATTTTAATGCCCGGAGTGTCTAAGGCTGAAATTCACTGGCACTTTAACCTGGTGTAAAATGACTTTCTTGCTGAAAGACACTGGTTTTGTGCTTGTTGGCAGGTGCAGTTTCCTTCCTCACATGCAGCCATCAAGAACAGAAAAATGGGAACAGAAGTGGAATATCTGGAAAACATGAAAGGTACTTCATTCGATATCCATGTCCAATTCTAACTAACTTGGGAAAGAAAAAGTTGTTTCTTTTACATCTCTCGCCCCCTCCCCCCCCAAAAAAAAAAGGACCATAAGGCCTGGCTTGACAAATTACTTTGTCATTATAAAATTGGTTGAAAGAAGCTTTCCTTGCAGTCCCCCTGTGTGAAAAGAGCACAGGACTGATATGCAGTCTTGTGCCACTGGATCGAAAACTGTAGTCAATGGTCCTCACAGAAATAAACTGAAGGCATGAATGAATAAACGTGATTGCAACAAATTGGGGAACAATGAAAGAGTGGAGTTCTTATTGTCTCTTAGTCCAGATTGAAGAAGCCTGTTCTCCTGACTGCATCTTGCTCACTTCCTCCCCCTCCTCCTGCAGCAACAGAACTGTCTTGGAAGCCTAGACGATAACACATTTTGGGGAGATATAGCAGAAACTTCATTTGAGCTGTTGTGGGTGCATGTCAGATGAGTAAGATTGGTCACAGTCAATGAAAATGTGCAGAGTGCAATTTAATAATTTCATTAAGAGAAATAAAGAACAAAGCTTTCCTTCCTACACATGGGGTCTGTAAGGGGTGCCTTACTTCATGTCTGTACCAGAGGTGCCAGGCCTCCCCATTGCCCTCTGCAGCATGTAGTCACAGGGGCGAGACTCCCCTTCTCCCCCTTCCACCCTCAGGTTCACTCCTGTTGGCCTGTCATTTCTGCTGTTCGGCAGCCCAGTGCTGATGGGGTTTGGAGGGGGCACTCAGCCGGCCTCAGCACTGAGGAAGTGCACGTCAGTGCTCACAGAAGAACGTGAATTTGGGCTTCCTGTTCCCTGTCCAAAACCCCTCACTAGCAGGATGCTATACAAAACTTGACCAAGAGTCCTTCTGCTCATAGCTTGCTTGGAGGAAAACCAGAAACACTCATGGTGTCTTGGGCACAGAGGCTTGATAGGAGGTTTTTGCAGGCTGCTGTTATACCTAACTGACATGCAAGCACTCTTTGAATTCTCTCCTTGTTATCTGCATGGTTTTGTCTTTTATAAACACATAAGATACAGGAGACATTTTTACAGGGTATAATTAATGTCATCCATGTCAGAACTGCAGTGGCATGATTACTGTAATAAAAATCCCATACTTGTTTCTTATTCTAATATTGCCTAATCTCTGGCTGTAAGATTGCATATTGTGATGTTTTGGAGCACACTTTTTGTAATCATATTGGTGTTCACTGTTGGCATTTATAAAGCGTTTCTACACTATTACTGTTTTTTTGTCCTACTCTGAAGGCTGCCTGAGGGCTATATATTCCTTTGTCAACATTTCTGGAGCGAATGTGCTCCTCTATTTCCAAACACCCTGGTAATGCCTGCTTCAGAAAGTTTGTATGTGGAATCTGGTGAATATTTCACAGATGTGGAGCAGGACCTCCCTATCAGCCATCATATCTGACCAGATGAAATTTATAACATCTGCTGTTCCTAATCAGACACAGCTTTCTGTTATTCCAGCTGTTGCTGAGCATGCATTAAGCAGTCCCAATTAGTTCAACCTCCTCCTAATGTTACAGCAGCTTGGTTTTTTGCTGCCACAGAAGAAATATTTTTCAAACTGTAAAGATTTATTTGTAGCTGTGATGTTGATACATCCTCTAAGGGGTTTCAGATTTTAGGCCAAAATACTAGAAGTCACCAACTGCCAATAAGAATAACAGCTTGCATATCATCAGCCTTCTCCAGAATTCAAATAGTGCTATAAATGAGTAAATGATTTTCCTCTTCTGCACTTAGGAGGAATGAATAATTTAAAGAATTAAAACTGGAAACAGCCTGCTGTAAATTACATGGAGAAAACCAAAACTTTTGCCCTGAGATCTACTGGACAATGCTGCTTAGTATTGGGTACTTTTAGCTGATGTAACTTTTGCTTCAGCTACATTCAGTTCCTGCCATCATTTCTTGCTGCAGCACACATGAAGAGCTCACTTTAGACATGCTGTTGTACTTTAACTCAGAGGGCTGTGGGTTTGTGTGGTTTTAAAGCAAAGACAAGTGCTAGTACGAACCTTTCAGCACTGTTCTCCATCTCTAATTCAGCATGACATTTCCTCCCAATGCTTCACAGCGCCACATCTCCCAGAGGTTTTGCTGGTTAGAACCTGTGGCCAGCGGCACTATAAAAACCGTGCCTCTGATTTAGAGGGACATGAAGACTTTTAATAAGGTCATTTTTTCTTGTTAGTGTCTCTGTCAAGAGAATGAGGTATCATATTTTAATGGCCAATATATTTTGTTAATTATGGCATTTTATTATTTTTCTTTGACCTTGTCTACAGTCAGCACTCTGATCATGTGTATATATTAAATGCATTAACGTTCCTCTTTCTAATGATCCAAGCTGTCAAGCAGAGATTGAATAATCAGGCAATGACTGTGGAATAATGAAAAGATCAAAGCAGTACCATGAACTTCCCCAGTTTATGCAGTATACAAGGCAATCACTTTGCAATATTTCATTCCTCTGACAACAGCTGGAGGAGGGCACCAGTCTCCTCTCTGCACAGAGACCTGCACAAAAAGCAGTAGAGTAATCTCAAGCAGTTGTCACTGGCACTGTAGTAAACAAAAGCAACCAACAATAAATGGCACAGAGGCACAAGGTTGGAGGATATAGACTTCTGTGCATTATCAGGGAAATGAGAACCCTCTCCCTCATGTGTTAGAGTGCTGAATGCTGTGCAGGGGCCTCTTGCAACACAGCTGCACATCTAAAACAGTTTTTCTTACTTCATGTCCTCTCCCTTTTCGTGTCCAGATCCTCTCCTCCTTTGTCAAGACTTGAAGCAAAGAAAATCCCTGAAAATTTTCAAAAACTCTTGTCTTCTTTTTTTTTTCTTTTTAATAGTTCTCTGAATGTGCACTGATTTTCGCACTTTTTGCCTGAGAATATTTTCTCCTTATGATTCTTCTTCATTTTCCTTGTTTTTTACTTGTCTCTTATCCTGGGAAAATTAGTGCCACTTTGATAAAGCGTGAAATTGTGGTGGCTTGTCGATAATTCATCATTTGATCCTTTGGTCAGTGTGGCTCATTTTCTGTATGGGATAGGTAGTATCTTCTGCCTGTGGTATCTTCTGCCCCTGAGTCACTTAGGGGAAAAAAGCCAAACAAATTAGCATCTGTTATGGCTTTCCTTCCCAGTGTTTGGGATTTTATATAGCTATTAGCACACACTTTTTTCTGCATTTTTTACTAAGTACGAACAGGCAAATAAACACATAGACCTGACTGTCAGGCTCACTTACTGCAGTCTTACTAGACTAACTAAAAACAAAACAATGTGGTGATAGTGTTAAGGTCATAATTAAGGCAGAATCTATGAATTAATTGGTTCAAATTATCCAGCCACTAAATTTATCAAGCATGTAATGAAATCATATTGTGAAGTTAACACTAGAAGCAATGGTGGTGTATTAATTTGTTTTCAGAGGGTTTATGGTGGAGCCAGCTTCCTTTCAGTATAAGCCCACTGGTAGCAATGGCTCATGTGGTGGATGCCCTGAGCCCACTGACAGAGAAGAACCACTGACATGAAATGCCCAAAGCAAGGTAGCATTTGCACCAGTTTCCTTAGAGCCTGGTTAAGGGATGGGGCCTTGTTTGTGATGATCTCGCATGGCTTTGCATAGTCAGTAATTCCACTTCAACAGTCTCTGTTAACATATTTTTGCTCTGATTTCTCCCTTTCCATAAAACAATACAAGCTTTCTCCAGCAGTGAATCAATCAATGTAGTAGCTTTTGTATGATGTTATTTTTAATTCAGAAGCTAATGACTAGCTCGATGGCACCTTGGTGTTTATTTCTGGGAACCTCTCCTCATCTAATGCATACCCACATGTGCACTTAATGAGGGTGTCTCTTCATTAAACAAAGGTGAAGTGATGACTTTGTGTTCCTCCTGCTCAGAGACTCAGGACCTGTGAGCTCTGCCATGGCAGTCACTGGTCGCTGTCTGGAATTGGGAGGCAGAGGCTCTGCTGAGGTTAATTCCACAATAAGCTGGCTACACCAGAGGACTAGATTGATAACTTTTTCTTCTGCTTCCCCTTTGCTTATATCAGGATTGATTCTTGTTGTGTTGAGCCTATTTTTAGAGATGCTTCCAATTTTCTTACTCTCCTCTATGAGCAAAAGCTTGGTCAATGGAGCTCTGCAGTTACTGGACCAGGCTGAGTGTGAGTCTCTGGTGTTGGTGTGGCCTCTTGATCTAACCTGGCTCTGCTGCTGGCTGGGAGTGGCACAGCAGCAGCTCCCAGAAAAAAGAAGAGCCAGCAGCAGGCGGGCGAGTGGCCAAGACCACACTGGGTGACAGTGGGGAGTAAGGGGTTGTGTTGGCATGGTTGGGGAACAGAGCAAAAATAGAACCTGGAGGAGGTTTATATTACCCTTGTTTCAGCACCATGTTGTGACCTGGAGTGAGCAGCTTTCAGGGGGGTGGAAAAATGTGAGTGGAGCTGGAAACTGTCCCTCTTAGCCTATTCCTCACTCTGGGGTAGCAGGTGGAGATGCTGTCCAGGAATGCAGGGGAGAAGCTCTCCTGGGGCCATCAGAGGCTTCACAGCTCCTCTCTGCAAAAGGTAAACAGCTTTTTGTCCAATATCCTGCACCACCTGTCCTGTCCTTCTGTATGGTCTGAGTCACATTTTATATCCAGTGAGTATCCCTGTAGTTCTCTCTATTATTAGTTTGGTTTATTTTGGTTTGAACCGTGATGCATAAGTCATATTTTCCTTGGGAGTGTCCTCTTTCCACCCCATCATCACCACTCCCCCAACAGCTGTTTCTAATCTCCTTTTGGGGGTATAATGATGCTAGTTACCACCCTCTCAACAAGGCAGCTATTGCCAGTGCAAGAGTATGTATTACTCGTATTCATCATGAGGAGGAGCTATGCAGAGCCAAATGCAGGCTTGGGAGAGGCAAAATTTATTCCAGCCCAGCATATGAGTCAGGTTATTGCCAGGGAAAATAATGCTTTGCTGATGACAATGGCACATGAAAAGTACTCTAGAAATACAACTAAAGTATCTGCCTTGTGCATACTGGTAAACATCTGGGGGACTGAAAGCTAAAGTTACTTCTTCAGTAAGGGAAAATGCCAAGTTCTGAATGTTGGGGGAAATAACATTCCCATTCACCAACGTGTGCTGGGGGCCACACAGCTTTGCCAAGAAGGACGTTGGGATTCTAGTGGAAAACATGAACATTCAACATGCCATCACAGCAAAAAAAAGCCAGTGGTGCCCTGGGCTGCATTGGGAAAAGCATTGCCAGCAGGTTGAGGAAGTTGATCCTTCCCCTCTGCTTAGTGCTGGTGAGGCCTCTCCTGGAGTGCTGTGTCCAGTTCAGGGTTCCCCCAGTACAAGAGAGGCATGGACATACTGGGCAGAGTCCAATGAAGGGCCAATAAGATGACTGTTATACTGGAACACCTCTCCTATGAGGAGAGGCTGTGAGAGCTGGGACTGTTCAGCCTGGAGAAAAGAAAGCTCAGGGAGGGAGATCTCATCCATGTGTACAAATACCTGATCGGAGAGAATGGAAATAAGGGAAACAGACTCTTCTCAGCAGTGTTCAGAGACAGGGCAGGAGGCAATGGGCACAAATTGTACATGAAATTCGATTTGGACTCAAGAAAACACTTTTTTACTGTGAGGATGCTCAAACAGTGGCACAGGTTGCCCATATGGGTTGTGGAGTCTCCATCCTTGGAGAAATTCAAAATCCAACCAAACAGTTAAGAGTCAAATCAGCAGCCCAGCTGAAGTGCATGTACACCAATGCACGCAGCATGGGTAACAAACAAGAGGAGCTGGAAGCCATCGTGCAGCAGGAAAGCTGTGATGTAGTCACTATCACGGAAACGTGGTGGGATGAGTCGCATGACTGGAGTGCTACCATGGGTGGCTACAGGCTCTTCAGAAGGGACAGGCAGGGTAGGAGAGGTGGAGGGGTAGCTCTATATGTTAGGCAGTCTCTTGACTCTGTAGAACTTAAAGTCAGTAACAATAAGGCTGAGTGCCTGTGGATCAGAATCAGGGGGAAGGCCAACAAGGCTGATATCCTGGTGGGAGTCTGTTACAGACCACCCAATCAGGATGATGAGGGTAATGAATTATTCTACAAGCAGCTGGCGGATGTCTCAAAATCACCAGCCCTTGTTCTCGTGGGTGACTTTAACTTGCCGGATGTCTGCTGGGAACTCCACATGGCAGAGAAGGGGCAGTCTAGGAGATTCCTAGAGTGCATGGAGGATAATTTCCTGCTCCAGCTGGTAAATGAGCCTACCAGGGATGGAGCCCCACTAGACCTCCTGTTCACAAACAGAGAGGGGCTGGTGGGAGATGTGGTGGTTGGTGGACGTCTGGGACACAGTGATCATGAAATAATAGAGTTTTCAATACTCAGGGATGCAGGGAGGGCCGTCAATAAAACCTCTACGCTGGAATTCCAGAGGGCAGATTTCGACCTATTCAGAAGATTAGTTCAAAGTGTACCCTGGGAAACAACCCTTGAAAACAAAGGGGGCCAGGAGGGATGGATGTACTTCAAGAAGCAAGTTTTGAAAGCACAGGAGCAGGCTGTCCCAGTGTACCGAAAGGTGAGCTATCAGGGAAGACAACCAGTCTGGCTGAACAGGGAGATTTTGAAAGAAATTAGGGTAAAGAAGAGAGCCTACCGATTATGGAAAAAAGGGCTGGCTACTCAGGAAGAATTTAAGAATATAGTTGGGTCATGTAGAAAGAAAATCAGAGAGACAAAGGCACAACCTGAACTGAATCTCACCACCTCTGTGAAGGATAACAAAAAGTCCTTCTACAGATACATCAGTAGCAAAAGGAAGGGCAAGAAAAACCTCTGTTCTTTACTGGACATGGGCAGGAATATAGTTATCAAAGATGAGGAAAAGGCTGAGGTATTTAACACCTTCTTTGTCTCAGTTTTCAGTAGTAAGACAGGTTGTCCTGAGGACAGCTGGATTCTGGAGCTTGTAGAAAGAGATAAGAATCTGAACAGCCCCCCTGTAATCCAAAAGGAAACAGTTAGTGACCTACTGAGCTGCTTGGGTCCCCACAAGTCTATGGGACCAGATGAGATCCACCCAAGGGTGACAAGGGAGCTGGCAGAAGAGCTCGCCAAGCCTCTCTCCATCATCTACCAACAGCCCTGGCTCACTGGGGAGGTCCCAGATGATTGGAAGTTGGCAAATGTCATGCCAATCCACAAAAAGGGCCAGAAGGAGGATCCGGGAAACTACAGGCCCGTCAGCCTGACCTCAGTGCCTGGCAAGGTTATGGAGCAGATCATCCTAAGTGCAATCACACAGCACCCACAGGATGGACAAGGTATCAGACCCATCCAGCACGGGTTTAGGAGGGGCAGGTCCTGTCTGACCAACCTGATCTCCTTTTAGGATCAGGTGACCTGCCTGGTGGATGAGGGGAAGGCTGTGGATGTGGTCTACCTGGACTTCAGCAAAGCCTTTGACACCATCTCCCACAGCATACTCCTGCAAAAGCTGGCAGCCCATGGCTTGGACAGGGACACTCTGTGCTGGGTTAGGAACTGGCTGGAGGGCTGGACCCAGAGAGTGGTGGGGAATGGGGCTGCATCCAGTTGGCAGCCAGTCACTTGTGGTGTCCCCCAGGGATCAGTGTTGGGCCCAGTCCTGTTTAATATCTTTACTGATGATTTAGATGAGGGGATTGAATCCATTATCAGCAAATTTGCAGATGACACTAAGCTGGGAGGGAGTGTCGATCAGCTGGAAGGCAGGAGGGCTCTGCAGAGGGACCTGGATTGGTTGGAGAGTTGGGCTGATTCCAACGGGATGAGGTTTAACAAGGCCAAGTGCCGGGTCCTGCACTTTGGCCACAACAACCCCATGCAGCGCTACAGGCTGGGGACAGGAGTGGCTGGAGAGCAGCCAGGCAGAGAGGGACCTGGGAGTTTGGATTGACAAGAAGCTGAACATGAGGCAGCAGTGTGCCCAGGTGGCCAAGAAGGCCAATGGCATCCTGGCCTGTATCAGGAACAGTGTGGCCAACAGGTCCAAGGAAGTGATTCTTCCCCCTGTACTCAGCACTGGTAAGGCTGTAGATGGAGTACTGTGTCCAGTTCTGGGCCCCTCAGTTCAGGAAGGATATTGAGGTACTGGAGCAGGTCCAGAGAAGAACAACGAGGCTGGTGAAGGGATTTGAGCACAAGTGCTATGACGAGAGGCTGAGGGAGCTGGAGCTATTCAACCTGGAGAAGAGGAGGCTCAGGGGAGACCTCATCACTCTCTACAACTACCTGAAAGGAGGTTGTAGCCAGGTGGGGTTGGTCTCCTTTCCCAGGCAACCATCAGCAAGACAAGAGGGCATGGTCTTAAGCTGTGCCAGGGAAGGTTTAGGTTAGGTATTAGAAAGAATTTCTTTACAGAGAGTGTAATCAGCCATTGGAATGGGCTGCCCAGGAACGTAGTGGATTCTCCGTCCCTGGAGGTTTTTAAGATGAGACTGGATGTGGCACTTAGTGCTATGGTCTAGTAACCTCAGCGGTAGTGGATCAAGGGTTGGACTTGATGGTCTCGGAGGTCCCTTCCAACCCAGCTGATTCTATGATTCTATGATTCTATGATTTCCTGGAGCAAACTGCTCTAGGTGTTCCTGCTTGATCAGGGGGTGCTTAGGCCCAGATGACTTCCAACCTCAACCATTCTGTGATGCTGGACCTCTACCTGCTTGCCATGTGCATCTTTTGGCATAGGCCCTAGAAAGAGGTTTCACAATTTCAGACAAATGATTTCTTTCCTTATGTTCTTGTAATCACTCCCTTCTTTTATGGTGTTTCTAATTTTGCAACCAGCTTGGCCAGTAGCAAGGTGCTTTAAAAAAGATCTCCCCTGACAAAGGGAAAAAAGTACACATCTCTGCATGACTTGTTTCTCTGACGAGATGGCCAAAATGCCAGCTTCTGAGGGCATGCTTGGAAAATATGAGGCCAGAAAGCACTATTGGAAAAATTGCACAGATGGAATATACCTCTCTGACAGCTAGAACATCTACTTTGCAGAGCTAATTCAGACAAGGACCATGTCCAAATCAGTGGCATTTTGCTGGAACAAGGAGCATGTCCTTGCAGTTATTTTTCAGCATAGTCTGACATTAAACCTTGTTCAGCCGATGTGGTCTGCTGTGTCACTAGATCTTTTGAACCAAATAAGTGACTTTCATGTAATCAAATCCCATTGACTTCAATGACTTGAGAGGGAAAAAAAAAGCCTGTTTCAGGGGCTTTGAATTCTTTTTCTGCCTGGAAGAACATAGGCACTGGTGTTTGCTCTGCTTAGAGAATGGGCAGTGGAATTGCACTTAAAATGTCATTTCTCCTTACACAGCTGAAAGACATCAAACAGCAGAAAGAACTGCAATTGTGTGTGCTGGGGTTCCCTCCACCTTCTACACAACTTGGTTACTTGATTTGCAGAAGAAATTGACATTAAATAAGTGTGAAAGCAAAGGTTTTGGCAACAAGTACAGCTCAGTTTTAGAAAGAAAAGAGGGAGGAGGAGAGGGGAAGGCAGGAGGGGTGGAACACTTTGTAGGGTATTCTTTAAAGCAACAAAATAAGGGCTTTTAGACACTAATCTAAGAATCCGTTTCATGCAGGTAATTTCCACTAAGCAGAACATGCTTTTGAAGACATGGTCACACTGCACCAGTGATATTCAAGGTAGTGCAAAGTGGTACGTGCATGCCATCTAAGGAGCTGAACGTCTCCTCCTTCAAGTGATGGGGCAGAGCACAAAATCTACCAACACCAGTTCTGCTTGTATTTGTATAAACTAAAAGCAGGGATGCATGAAAAAGAAGAATCTCTTGAATCTTGAAGAATAGGAAGATAAAAAAAGATAGAAAAAGCTAAGGCAGATTCACAGTCAAAATTAATCTGGTAGTACGATATAAAAATTGTAACTAGAAAAGACAACCTGAGGCTCCTACTGGATCTTGTCCAGAGTTTATTTCCAAATGTGTCAAATTGATTAGCCTACACATTTAGTAAAGCCTTTGAATTAAAAAACAATCAATATTTTAGTTTCTTCTCAAAGCTAAACATTAAAGCATATGTGTCTGGTATATCTGAGGTTGGGCAAAAATGTAGAATTTTCTATGCTAGAGTCGTTAAGGAGGAATATTTTTAAATTATATGTTAATATAATTTGTTCTTCTAGAGGAATATTCCTTTTAGGGTAATATATTATCCTCTGACATCCTCATTATGTCTCTTATAATAAAAGAAAATTAAAAATAGGTATATGTACAAGCTAACAGCTTATATCTGTCAACATAAGCATCCAGAAATCTGAATATTTACCAGACTCTCCTAGATCTGGGAAAAGGGACAAGAATCTCTAGAAGAAATGTTTTCTAGACTCTGTGACTAAATAAAGTTTTTTTGACAAGAGCTGTGGCTATTACTTGCTGCTGTATAGAAAGAAGTTCATCACTTCACTGGTACCAAGGCTTGGTGTCAGAGACATGAATGAACCATTTATAGCAGAAAGTAAAGCCAGAGAAGAGGGGTTGAGCTAAATCAGCAGCCCTTCTCCTTATGAAGTCTGATTTATGTTGGTGACTGAAAGCTCCTGCTGGTTGTGTCAAACCCCTTGCCACGTTGGCTCTGCAAAACGCAGGATTTATTCCCAGAAGAGCAGAATGATCCAGGCAGATGGGTCAGAGGTCAGCTGTGCTTTGAGAAGTGAGAGGTGAGAAATCTCTCTTTTTCAGTGTGCACAAAGCAATAGCTCCTATTTTCTAAAAGTTATAAAATATGAATCACAACACCTATATTAAAAGAAGTTGAAAGACAGCATGACTATGATCTGTATGGGCTTCTGTATTCCACTATCTGTAGCTATATTAAATCAACAAGCATCTCCCCCCTGTTTTCCCCTCTCGCTGCTGACATGCAGCCGTCACTGCAGCGGTTGCTAATGGTGACTGCTGTAGCTCAGGCAGATCAAGGCACTGCTAAGAGCTCTATTGCTGCTGCACTCGTTCATCTGCTTCAGGGCTCACACTTCACTAGCTACTGGTTTTGAGGTCATCAAGAGAAATATTTGCTTTTCTTTCTTTGCTCTATCAAGATTATTTTCTGGCTCTTCCAAACGATCATTGTGTCTTATAGTGGAGAGAACGAAACAGACTTGTGGCTTCAAGCAACTGTGGAGCTATCTGTATTCTTCCAGAGTGATTTAATATGGGGTAGGAGCTCAAAACAACATGCAAACCCCTCATTTTTGAGACATGGGGAAAGGCTGATGGTGGTGTTCCAGGGTAGTCCTACCTCAAGGGGAAAAATGAGTCTTTACTCAATCCTGTCATTAGTTCCCTGCTTGATCACTGACCTGTATCCAGAGCTGCTATCAGACTAATACTTGTAAAATTGCTTTCGGTCCTAAAACTTATTTCAGAAGTATAAAGGAACATTGCTTCTGAGCCATATTAATGAAAGGAGGACAGGGATGATGCAAGGCATCCGACAGCACAAATGCCTTACTGCGCTTGATTTAGTGCACCCTCAGTTCTGTCTTATTAATTTTTTAGTGGGTTTCTAAGTGCTAGTGATAAAAAAAAAAAATCTTTTCACTTTTTTTGCATTTATAGGGCAAAATTCAAGACATGCTTTCACTTAGCCTTCTTTTCTGTCACACACACACACAGGCATAGTGCACCCCAGGGTCTGAGAGGGAGAGGTGTTTGGTGTTAATTAGATGTGTTATGTTGCCCAGTATTGGCACAGTCTAAGAACCAATCTAGATATGCTCTATTGACAGGAGAGATTTTTCTTACTTTGCATCAAAGTCATTTACACTGGGGTTTACAAAAGGGTTTAACAGGGTAAGGTGCCCAAATCCCATCGCAGCTTATGTGGAATTAGGGGCCTTACTGCCTCTGGTTCTACTGTATAAAATTGTACATGCATGAATGCACTTCACCGGTGTCACCAGTCATAAGGTGTCTCTGGGACCAATGACAGCACTTGAAATAGTGGGTTGACGTCTTCCTGATCCAGAGCATTTTTGCTCCAGTGAGTTCTTCTGATGCACCCAGCCTGTCATAAATCATCTGTAGTGTCTTTGCACTGCTTTTTTCAGCTTACTTCTTTTCAGTGTGGACATGTGTGAGTGAGGAGGAGAGACAGGGAGACTGAAGGATTCAGGAAAAGCGGGGAGTGCCCAGGGGAAGGATAAACTGAACACAAAGGGGCTCTGCAGGGCAGATCTGGGAAGGCCAGGGGAAAGCATAATTTCGGAGCTGGGTAAATGAGTATTTGATGAAGGCAGTGGCCCTTCCGCTGCAGGACTATGAATTTCATAACATGTTAACATACAGTTTGTTCTCCATGTACTGGCAGGCTCCTAGGTGAGAGCGCAACCCCCTTCACTGTGTTTAATAAGATATAGGAGGCTTTTGAGAGCAAATGAAGACTGTTTTTAAACTGATATAGTCTGAAAGATGTGTCCAGTTGATGGTAATTTATGCATCTTTTGCCTCAAATTGCTTAACGCACAGTAAAGGAAAGGCAGAGGCAGGAGACCAAAGTTTGGTGGGAATGTGATTAAGGGTGGTAAAGTGCTGTGTTTGTGGGGTTGTATGATGCCACTCTCCACCAGGACCTTCATGGTAAGTTAATGTCCTCAGGTTCACGTTCAGCTATGACAGAGATGAACAATGCCTGCAGCATTCCATCAGCCTCCTGTGATTACAACTACTGTGACTTCTGTGTGGTTTTCTGTCTTCTTTGGCCTTCACATGCTCACTTCTGCATGCACAGAACGTGTTTTTCTATTGTTTTGCAGGTTGGAAGTCATTTGAGGAGCTGCCTGAAGGGCTCAGACCTCTACACATAGCCCAAAACTACATTTACCCTTGTACAAACTTATTCACAAACTTACTCTTTGCACAGCTTGTAATTATACCTTATATGGGCTTGTATATGTGTGTAAAACTGAAGTAGAAAAAGTCACTATTTTCAGATGAATTCACATCGGCCTGGAATCCCTGACAGTCCGTGTCCTCTTTTCTAATTGCAGGGGCTAATTCCAGCAGGCAAGCAACCTTCCTTCCCCAGGGGGCTCCAACTCCTGCTTCTTATTCTTTCTCTCCAAATTAGGAGACTTCACTTAGGTAACCTTACAAATTGTCAGGCACACCCAGAGGATGGCAGGGAGATGGGAATGGAACTGGTACTCCCAGCACATGCAGGGAGGGATGTCCCCACCTGCTGTCCACAGAGTTTCTGGAGAAGCCCAAAATGTTAGTTCTGATTCTAACCGTATCTTTATTTGGGCACAACAGGAGTGCTGATGTATTGCAGAGCAGGGTGGTGGCCAAACACCTCCAAGGGCAGAGACTTGATATCTAAGTGATCCTCAGCCCAGTGAGGACCTGAAATGAGAGTTCCTATAGCTCAACATCTGGACAGCTGTGAGCTCACTGACTCCTGGGTGGTATGTTAAGAACTGGGCAGTGTGAGTAGGAAGGAGACCACAGGGTAAAGATTCCAGTGATCTCTGCTTACAACTTGCTTTTTATAATCCATGATTTAGAGTATGTTTTTGATCTCACATACAGCCTGATTGACAAGCTACACAAAACTTCCACAAACACAGATCAATACCTATGCTACTCCTTCATACTTTACTGTTCGTATGTAATAATCACATGCCTTATCCTGAGTGCTAAGCCAGACCAGCTCTACTAAACCTTCTCTGTTTTTCACTGCTCTATGAATGGCCTTCTAGCCTAACATGCAAAATCCCTCTATCAGGCCAGTTGCAGTCTCTGGAGCAGATTTTGCTACCTATGCCAACCCCACCCTGACTGCTTATTCATTCTCTCTACCACATTGGTGTTTTTGCATTACAAAGTAGACCTTTCATTTGAAAATGTGTCATCTTCTATATCCTCAGATGTAGAAAGCATGTTTTCATGAATAATTCAAGCCTACAATGAGGCTGGAGGGAATATACCATAATAATGTGCATAAGCCCTGAAGCACCCTTCATTTTCGGTATTAGAAAAGAAAAGCATCCACTGATTTGACTTTGATTTGATATTAAGGGGCTATTTTATTTGTTCAAATACTTTGGCAATTCAAAACTTGCAGAAGACAAAGCACTTCTCTGTGTGCAGGACTTTTGAGCATAAGCCTTCCCAGGGGCAGAGAGCTAATGCTGCCTTATCATGCTGCTGAGAGGGATTTCTGAGACTTGACATCAGGAGTAACGTCTGGATGCAAATGCTCCTGGCTGGCTGGATGCTTCTCTCCTTCACAGAGGCTGTTGGGTGTTCAGAAAGCTTCCTTTTGAAGAATATTTTGACCATATAAACATGTACCGTGTTCAAGAGGGTTGAAGTCACACTCTTCCTGATGAGTATTTCCAAAGCTACATCCTAATTTGTGCTTTCCTTCACAGAATGGGTAAGGTTAAAAGGGACAACTGGAAGTCATCTGGTTCAACCACTCTGCTCAAGCAGGATCACCTAGAGCATGTTACTCAGGACTGTGGTGAGATGGCTTTTGAGTATCTCCAGGGAAGGAGACTCCACAGCCTCTCTGGGCAACCTATGCTGGTGCTTGGTCATCATCACAGTAAAGAAGTTGTTCCTCATGTTCAGGTGGAACTTCCTGGAACTTCAGCTGGAACTTTCAAAGCTGGAGATCATTCAAGCTGCTTATGCTGAGCTGTCAGACTGAAATGTACATCCTTGCTCTTCGTGTTTGCAGATAGACACACCACATATACTGAGGACAGTCATGACTGCTGTGACTAGAGGAAAAATGAGAACAACTCATCTTAGAGGTCTTTTCCAACATCTATGATTCTGTGATTCTGTGCAGAAGGAGCTTTTTCATTGATTATGAATACTTCAGTTCACTTGCTAATACACTTGCTGTTTATTATAGTTTTACCTTTTGTGTTCCATATTTTGTGTATTTTTGAAACCTTTTTACACTTTACACCATAACAAATCCTTTGAAAACCAGTTATTTTTGCAGAAATGTAGGTCTTTCAGTTCTGCTCTCCCAGTCTTCTGCTTTCGCAGCATCACCAGTTTTGGTGTAAGTTACGCATTTTTCTCACCTCTTTCATACTTTTAAGATTTGCAAGTTCCAGGTCATAGTTTGGTAAAATTAGGTTACTGTTTCTGTGTAGGCATCCGTTTAGCTGATCTGACAGGGCTCTGAATGCAGACTTCACAATTTCACCTGGCTTTATTTGTCCTGACCACCAAGACCTTCTCAGCAGGGGAGCAGAAGACTGGCTGAGCGAGCTCATGTTGTCTTATTTTGAACAATTTGTAAATACTCTGGTGCAAAATTCAAGACATGAAAACTGTATTGTTCTTTATGAGCATGAGTCTAGCACATCTATTATTTTTCATTTTATCTGCTTGCTACTCCTTTGAGTATGGATTATAAAACATTTTAGCAATGCAGAAATATTAATTTTCTCCATAGCCAGAACATTGAAAGCAACCAGCAGAACAGTAGTAGTCATGCCTTCATGAGCATAATGAATCACCATGTAAACATCTATCTAACCAAAAGCTTTGAGAATACTTCTAAGTTTTGACATTAAATTTAATCATGTCTTATCAAGAGTAATACCTAGAAGATCTGATTTACATAACATGAAAATCAGTCATTACTCAAAATTGTGCATGAGTGCTTGCATCAGAAATCACTTGCTTCTGTGTATCTGACTGTGTATTTACGCAGTTAAATCGGATTTCTCACCCTTCTTGTTGAACTGCGTATTTGTTTAGACGCTTACAAACATACCTAAAACTGTGTACACAGCCAGTCCACGGGAACCATGCCAGCCTCCCTCTGTTTCTTCATGTCAGTCTTGCTTTCCCAGCTCTTATTTCTCAGTGCAATCTAAAATTGTATTCTTGTAGGCAGGTGGCTACCTTTAAAACCTACTGCCTCTAGGACAGTACTCCTGGCATAATTTGGGTCTTTAGGAAGATAGCAGCATAAACATCCAAAGAACAAGATCTGATAAGAGATTAAGAGTGCTAGGAAATTATTTCCCTCCTCAAACACAACTACAGCACGAAGTAGAAAAGTTTCATTTTCCCTAGCTGGACTAATCTTAAAGAAAAGAGTTTTTATTTAGTCTGCTTCGCCTGGCACTTTTCTGCCGAGGAAGGTCTTTCCGGTGGCCTAAGAGAAGCAGCTGATCCTAGGGAGGAACAAGCCCAGGATAACAAGCCTTGAAATGCTGAGCACAATTGCAATTTGCTAAGATGAGATTCAGTGGAGGTCTTCCGTATCGCTCCATATCTCCAAAGAATGACATCTTTGGAGAACTACATTAAGAACCTAAATAAGGATGCAGGTTACCTGCCACTCAGATTAAATTTACACAGTATTAGGCAAACCTCACCATGTCTGAAAAACAAATTTGAGCTCATAGAAGTGCTTTAGGGAACTGAAAGGAGGGTCCCTGACTCAGAAATGTTATCTACTCTTCCCTAGAAGAGGTTTATAGAGCTCTTTCCAGGAACCCACCAAAATGAAAGAATTATAACCAGAAGTATATGTTTGCAAGTGCTTTTGGCTTTTTTTTTTAAACCTTTTTTTTTCTTACATCCATCCACAGTATCAAACTGAAATCCACCATCATTGGACAGCAACTCCAAAATCTGCAAAGTGGTATGAGTCTGTAAAGGATCTAAACCCAGCTGATGTGCCTCTGCATGGAGCACACAGGATCTGAGTCTGGGGAGCGTTTATTCTCCTGCTGATTCTTCATGGGGCTGGCTGACGGGAATGGAGCGCACTAGGAAGCAAGGAGAGGTCAGATTACCCCATAGGTGTGCCTCTGTGTTTCTTGACTGTAGCCAGTGTGAAGCAAGGGGATGTACTCAATCCAGTCAGCAAGCATAACACCTCCAGAAACTTTTTCCACTTACCCACTATCTTTTCCCAGTGCAGTATTTGCAAGTTGAGGCTTTTGAGAACATTCATGTATAAGAACTCCTTTAAGAAAGCATACATGGTATTTCTCTGGCTCCCTGGGCTGCAGTAGCAAATTAGGTAACGCTAAGTTATGTTGCTTATCTTTGCATTGAGGGAAGGAGCTGCAGAAGCCAGATATCAACTACATGCAGGGATTAAGGACACGACCCCAAACGAACCCCATTTATTTTCTCAACAACTCAAATATCATCAGTCTTAAAAATCAATGAACATTTAAATATGAATAGTTTTCAGATGGAAAGTTTGAGAAATATTGATGTGACTCCTGAGCAGTTTGTACCACAATATTAGTGTGAGCTATGAATCTAATTAGAGCTACACACGCAGCAGAATATTGACAAAGACAATAAAGTGTTGCCTTCTACCTTTCAGAAGGAACTGGGTGGTTTGCTTTAAATTTCAAATTTGATACTCTCTAGGTAGGTTAAAAAGCTGTGTGCAGTGTAGGTGCCTTTTTCTTGTCTGCAAGGACAAAAGCATTTATATGACTAAATTTGATCTTTCTTTTCTTCTGTTGATCTCCATGTGCTTCCATCAATTGGAATAACTTTAGTTTTTCATATCTCTATTCAGACTTTATCTCTTCCCAAATTACATTTTCTTTTTTTCTTTCAGTCCTGAGCGCATTTATACTTTCCCAGTCTTTCAATATCTCTGTCTTGACCACGTGTATGTATAGCCCCTCTGTTAAAGAACACATAGCATGCCACTCCACCCCCCTTCTAATATAGTAGATGAGCTTCTTGTTTAAAACATTTTATAACAAAATAGTAAATGACAAGTAATTGTTGTACTTGGGCCTTTCTGTTGCTGGTGGACAGTGGGAGAGGCTTTTCCTGGGAGGCACAATTACTGGCACAACATAGCACAAGTCCTACCAGCTGTGGCATGGCCTTACTGCCTTGCAAGAACAAAGATGTAAGCGTGCACTGTACATGTCCCAGCCTATGAATACCTTAGGTTGTTACAGCAAATGGGATAGGAGGAAATTAGATTATAAATGAAGACTTGTTTTCTTACTGTTGCACACAATAAACATATTTACAATTCACTGGTGTAAGAAATTATGGATGTTCAAGAAAAGCCTGTTTGTATCTCAAACATGATGGACAATGGGTGAAATTCAGCCCCGTGTTGAACTCCATTAGAATCAATGGAGTTTCTTCTTCTTTGGGCTATAATTAAAGGCCAGTTGTCTTGTCTCTACCTCCATATTACTGCTGTGGAGCAGCCAGCAGTGGGTGCGCTATCGGCTTGGCAGCCGTGCTGGTACTGCTTTGCCTGACGTGGCACACCAGGCAGCACCCACTGCATCAGAGAGGGACACTCCTGGGACCCCCCAGTGGCATTTTTCTGTGTGGTACCTACACCGTCCAAGGGCTCATCTGCTTCTGAGGAGGATAGTTTTACCCAGGAGATGCCAAATATCACCTGAAGTTCTTGCACATGGAAGCCAAATCCTTTTTTTCTGCCTTGCCTCTGCAGGGCTGATATGTTTGGAGCCAGGATGTGTTTGTGCCCTTCAGGGAGGAAAGGGAGAAAAAGTCCCTTGTCCAGATCAAACTGTCATCTATGCCACTTTCAGGGCCCAAAATCCCTCTGCTCTGGCTGCTTCAGGCCAAGGCTGAATTGTGTCAGAGCTACAAATCACTGTGCAGCCAGTGTAGGGATGTTCTGCTTCTCTTCACAGGATGGAACACATACAAATACTGTCTAAAGTTACCGCGATCCTACTGTTCGAGCCCCATCCTCAAGCTCCATCACATTGGAGGTACCATATCCCTCTAAATGGATGTGGTACCAGCTGATATCCAGTTGCCAATGCACGGATATTGTCATTGTAGGAGTGTTCCATGTCACCCTGTGCAATTTAACCTGATTCTGTTTTGCATCACACAGACACCCTGCTTCCTTTGTTGTGTGCTCACTTACTTCAGTGCTGGACACTGGGTGTCCAGGAGCCATCCGAGGAGAAAAGCCAACATGTTAAATTAGATATTGTTATTTCCTATTTGAAACACTAATCTCAACATTGCTGCCAGAAAGGTTTCCCTTTTTTTCTTTTTTTTTTTTCTTCCTTTACTGCACTGCAGCAGAACACAATAGATGTCAGTACAAGCAATACCCACTTTCATGACCATGGAATCACAAAAGGCTATAACTCTGGGTTTTCAGTTTCAAAGATAGTGCAACTGGGAATTCATACCTGATAGCAGCTTGGGAGAGTACAGACAGCTACATTTCAAGTCACTACCAAGACAGAATTATTTTAACATGGTAGAAACACAGCTTTAAAGTCCAACAGCAAATACGAATAGCTCCGGAGACAATACACGGAAAAAATTAAAGAGTGCCACTCTGAGTACAGTTGTGCTTCTGTTTTATTCCCCAGTTTATGTTTAGCCAAAGCATGATAAAATATTTGAAAAATCTTGCCTTTGAAAATCAGAGTCCTTACATGGATCTTCTCCAAGCCAAGCGGTATGACATGGTCTTCACCACCCAGGCATGCAGCTTTGGTGGTGTTATTACTGAGTTCACAACACATATGGGCAGTCTCATTATGTAGAACAAGTGGGAATTGTCTTTATCAGAGTATTTAATTGGCCATCTCCAGATAATACGAGTTAGGGCAAGGCATGCTCCTCCATAATAAATACTGATGATGGAGAATGATTGCCAAGTTTTCCAAGAGCTTCCCTTTTGTTTGATGACTGACTCCTCTTCGTGGAACATATTCTACTTTCATCCTCTGCCTCTTCAAAGGAAGCAGCTTCCCCTCCTCTCTCTCTTGCCCTCGCAGGCTTTCATCTGTGTATTGACCACTAATTGTGCACAATGCTGAGTGCAGAAGCTGTCAGAATTGCAAATAGGCAATGTGTCAGTACATCAAAGAAGGAAGAGCTTTTACCCAGTATCCCAAAACTCTGTTGTTTCATGACCCTTTCTTTCCTTATTTGGCTGAACTGGCATGGAGGAGCTCCCTGCTTCCAACCTGCCCATTGCTGAGTCCCCAGAACATGTTGTGCTCAGACCCTGCTGTGTCTTGAGTCCCAGATCACTCCTTCCTTCAAAGGTGACCTGCTTTCAATGAGAGGACAAGAGTGCCCCATGCTTCCTCTGAGGGCAACATGGAAGTCCAGGCAGTCAGTTGGGAAGCAGGAGGAGATTTTGATGCTCCCAAGAGAGAGGAGAGAGTTCAACCACGCAGTTCAGGAGGAGGCTTGCTGCCCTGCATCATCCAAACCTAATGGTTTCCAGCACAGCAGCAGTTCCTTTTTAAAGAAAAAAAGCCAAGTGCTTCGAGGTGCTTGCACTGCCAGCACTAGGCAGCAGCTGAAATTTGGCATCACAAACTCCCTTGTAGCCCTCAGCTGAGTGCCATGACTGGGGTTTTCAGTTGCTTTCATAGAGCTGCACTCTCTGAGCAACTTGGGATTGTTCTTCCAGGTGTACCAGTACTTTGTTCTATGTGTCCTTGGCTGAAAGAGTATGCACAGGCGCAAGGGAGGGCCACTGGCTCAGGGAGATACTGCTGCTCATAGCCTGCTACTGCTGAGTACTGGAGTGCAGCCCGGCAGAATTAACCTAAAAGATCACAAATTATGCACATTGCGGATAGAAGTATAATTGCACTGCTATTATGTACCCAATTTCTATAAAATACCATTATTTTACTGTTTAGAAATGTGTCTTTAGCAGCAGCTATAAATATACTTGCATTCCACAGAGGGTTAATTAAGTATCAATTAAAATATTTATTGAATAACTTTTTAATTGACTATAACTACCATGTTACATGAAAAAGTTGTTTAGAGATGTGAAATTATTTCTTAGACTCATGCAGTTGCAGCTGATGAAACTGTCATTTTGTATAGTACACTGAGAAGTATTTGTACACTTTTCTTGAACCCTCTGATTTTTAAGCCCTCCTACTTTACAAAAGATTTGTTAAGATTTGTTAAGATAGTATTTTAAAATACAGATGACCAATTAAAATGTTGCATAATAATTTTCCAGGTTGCTTTTTGAAGCAGCAGAGGTGAAGCAGGAGGTGCTGTAGCATTCAAGCACTTCATCTGCTTTTGTGTGGGAAGTGTTTGGTATGCACAATGCAGCGAGGGAACAAATTACACAGAGAAATCTCTAGCAGCCGGACTCATAAATTATGTTGCCAAACCCCTCCTCTCAGTGACAGCTTTGCAATCAAGCTGGCCCTGCTTTCATTGTGGAGGTGGGAAGCATCCTCAGGGTTACATGGCTTTTGGCTCCCAGTCTCCTCTTCCTCTCACCTCAGCATTACTCCAACCTGCCCTTCTCTACCCTTATCTCTCCTGACTTTCATCCTCTCTCTTTTTTTCCCCTGCCATAGCACTCTTATAACCAAACTTAAGTCATCAATGGTGATAATAAAAATTTAAGCAGCAGAAAAACATATCACTGCCACTGCCAAAACAGAGTGCAGGTAGTTGAGCTGGACTCCTCTATTAAGGAGGATAGAAGCTCAACAGGAGGAGTCAAGCTACTTCTACTCTTCCCCCTGCTTCATTTGGCAGGACTGTATTTTCAGGTGTATAACCCATAGGTTATTTGTGAAAAGAAATACAAAGGCAATAAAATCAGTGAATGCAGCGATCCAACAGCCATGTGAGTAATTACTTCTGGAGGATTAGACCTTTTCCTTTTCATCTTCAAGCACAGAATCACTCTGCTCTTGGTACCATTCCAGGTTTCTAGTGTTTCTTTTGAAAGCATTACTGGGATTTATCTTGTGTAAACGTCGCTGTTTATCAGCTGCCACACTTTTAATGGTGAGGGATGTCCACAGGAATTAACACCATTTGCACAGAAGCAGCGTGGGCACCGTGCTTGCAGTTTGCCAAGCTGCACCAGATTGCATGTGAGCAGTGATGTTCTCCAGACACACAAACACACACACAGGCTCTCCCTCCTGTAAAGGATGTCAGTATATCTCTGCAATACTCAAACCAGAGCATTTTGCTTGCCTCTGGCTTGGGATTCCCCTCCTGCCCCTCCCAATACCACCAGACAAACAACAAAATGACCTTTATAATGAGAAAAAAATGACAGGCAATTAGTATCCCAGAATGGAAAATATGATGCTACACTGTTTCTTTCTTGTTACACTTAATAGATTAACTATGTGTGTAATTTAGCAAAAGGCTTTTTGTGGAGGGCATATGACGGAGAACAGATGCAGTGAATACTGTTTTTAAATTCTCTTCTTTATTCAGTTACTGAGACTGAGACTCTGAAAGTGATTTTCCCACAGACCTGATTATTACATTCTGGTGTTTTCACATACTTTAGGCTGTAGACATGCTGCTTGGCAGATTTTGGTGAAAATCACCCTTTTTATTAAACTTTTTCCGTTACTTCACATATAGGTCCCTTTCCTGTAATGCTTTGTCACAAACTCAGGGCAGAGATAGATTTCCTCATGTTTGACTTGTACTACTCTGCGTGTCTCCAGAATATGTAGAAACTGAATACAGATAAGTGAGCATCAAAAAAAATGAACTTTTATTGAAAACTTGGCACGTTGGAGATCAGTGGAAATCCCCTCTTTCAACAGGGCCAAGTCTTTGTCCTTAGATCTTTCCGGCTATTGAAAAGTATGAGGTTGGCTGTCAGCAGCTCTGGGTTTTTCAATATTTATTTGTCGCGTGTGTTATTTTATGAAGGTTTGTGCCACTCTGATCCCATGGTACCCATTTCCACTGCAGCAGAGCAACTCTCACCCAAGAAGCTTATCAAGAAGCTTCATCTCCTGCCTGGTTCCATCCAAATTTAAGGGAATGAAGGTATCAGCATGTCCCTGGCTAGATGTGAGAGCCATTCAGTGGGAAAGAAAATTCTGGTATGCAAAGTACTGAGAGCCCCTGATGAGTAACTTGATCTTCACACCAGAGCAGGAGAGGAGGAAGGGAATTGTTAGGACTGTGAATAAGTACTATTGGTTTAAGCAGTTATTACATGCTACTTGAGCCCTGTGAGAAGGAAAGTGTGTCTGCCTTCCATGCACATGTGCAGAATTGCTTCTGAGGGTCACAATGCAGCTGTGACTCTGCTTGAGCAGTGCCGTCATCAGTGAATAGGAACTGGATATTCCATTGCTGGGATAAGCAGCACCCCTGGGAGCGTCTGGGAAAGAAAACTCACCCAAGCTACTTTTACCTGATCAGCTTTACGATCCATGTATATGGTGGACAGTTTTCTGGAGCCTGGCAGCAGCATTGCAGCAGCTGTGACAAGCAATTTAGATAAATAAACAGTAACTCCTTTTCTCTTCAGATACCTTGGCAGACCAGTCCTAGTCTCCAAGGGTCCCTGTGCAATGGTCTCAGAGCACTGGGACCTTGAGGGGTTCCTGGGGGGACATGGAGGTCACAGACTACCCACTTGCCACAAGCATGACTACCATCCAGAGCTGGGATGCAGCCTTTGTGCCTATGACTGGCCTAACTTCCCCTGCCTGACCAGGGTACAAGAATCAGGATGTTGTTGAGTCCCCCTGCGTTTTGCAGGAAACAGAGATTTGTCTTTTTTGGCTCTTCCTGGCCATGGAGAGGAAATCAAGAGGCGTGAAGAGCCTGAGAAAGAAGCCCTTCAGCTGCACTGTAGGAACTGGAAGTTTTTGGCATCCTCTTTATCCAAAGGATCAGTGAAACTGGAGACTCTCCGGTGTGGAAGCCAGGCAGCAATGGTACAGTACAGCTGCTTCATTCCTGAGGAGTCTGTCCTTGTTGGGGAACTGGAAGGTAAAAGAGGCTGTCTGTTTTCCAGCTCCAGCTTATGTTCCTTCTGGCTGTTGTCGGCTGGGGCTCTGATGGCAGGTGAGGAAGGCCAAGCCAGACCAAACCAGCCAGAATAGAGCTCATGCCTACAAAAGGGTGAGCTGTAGGCTTCTTCTGTCACCGTTCTCCATTGTCTCCTGTCTTCCAGCACCACGTTTTCAGGCCCCCTTTCAGTAAGACTCACCAACATGGGCACACCTAGGGTAGTCATGGCTCAGCTCAATAATGGGCATATCTGGAGCCCTTCAGGAGTGAGGGCAATACATTGGTCCTTGAAGACCTCTGCCAAGCTATTCTTTTTACAGTACAGCTTTCCTGAGATGGACAACCTACTAACCTGGGATAGCCTACCTCTGGTTTGTGGGATCTATGACACTGTCTCATGCAGCATCGCTGTTCTCCCCTGACCAGAGCTTCTGCACTTGATGCTTCTTCCAACATTTTCCTGCTCTCAGCAGGAACTTGATTCTCACAGTAAATGAGAAGAAAGGAAAAACAATTGCCTTTGCCTTCTCTTAAAGACAATGATTGACAGGACTGCGGTACAGCTGTCTATCTCTCTCAAGAACTGGAAAGAGGAACAGTCGTTTGGGATCTCTTTTGTGCTTAGATCTTGCAGTAACCTCCTACTGTGCTGTGATTTTCTTCCGAAAATGAAGTTGATGGTTTATGGTGGTGAAATTTACTAGTCTCAGAAAAGATCAGGTTGAGAAGTATCAAGGCTTAGTATCAGGCAAAAAGGCAGGAAAGGATCAGAAGGATGTGGCATTTGCAGGGCATCTTATGCCTTTGTTTGCGCTTGATGTGGGACCGAGGAATGCAGTAAATAGCAAAGCTCTGTCTTTCAGTCCTGAATTGTATCACTTGAAGGATCGTAAGATCAGGATCTACAAGTCCCAAGGTGTGCACTTATCAGCAGAGTGTACCCTACACATATAAGCACTTCATTGTCTTGGACTCTGCACGGAGGCCCCTAGAGAAATTCCAGGTGTAAAAGGAAGAGGCAGTAGGTGAAGTCATGTTTGGGAAGGGGTAGGCAAGGAATGAGGGGACAGCAGCGGGAGTTTGGCAGTGCCAGGGCAAGGTGGAGAGGAGTAAGGAGGAGTCCAGAAGAACAAGGCTTTCCCTGTGCTTCAGCATGCTGAACTAAGCATGCCACAGTTTATACTGGTGGGGCAACGCCAGTTCATTTATAAGATCTGCTGACTGGAGGATTCTGCATGTATATATATCTATCTACAGATATATATATATATAGCTTTTGGCTTCTGGGATGTTTTTCTCAAATAGCTGAACAGACAGAAAAGCCCTTAAAACAAAGGGGTATTTACACATTCAGACGTGCCCACTGATGGTTTCCTCATCATAATCTGGCTCTCCGCACATTTGTGGGATATTTATGGACAGGAATCGGTTACATTTTGGGAAGAATAAGCACAAAAGGGGAAAACATGACAAGAGGGGGCAGAAATAGAAGGAAAATGCTCACTGTATTACCACAGGAGCTAAGAGCTTTATCACACATGATCGTAAAAAGAGTTTACAATTCAAAGCAGCCGTACTGCCAGGGCAATCCACATCCCTGGTTTGTCTTGGACAGGGCAGGAATACAAGACTGAAAACAGCAAGAGGCTCTTTTGTCCCAGACCTCTGTCCTGTCCTCATATCAGGTCACGCCGCATCACCCTGCCATATCCTTCCTCCTTGGTTGCCTCTTCTTACACTTTCATCTGCATTACCTTTTTCAATGAGCAGGTAGTACTTGGTCTTACATCACAGGAATTAATTTCATCCTAGCTCAGAAAAAGAAGCATACACCCTTAAGTAAAGAGATAATGTACTTAAATAATATTGGTATGCTTTAAAAGAAAATTCCAGATGCCAGTCTTGCTCCTTCTGTCCACGTCTTATCTACATCCTGCATGAATCACACAGAGCACAAAAGGGTCCCTGTCTGATTTTCCTTGGCTGTGTCACTACGGAAGGTTAATGACAGTGAAAAACATGAACCTAAAACTCCTGCTAGCTAATGTCATTTAAGTATTTAGCTCAGAAAAACAGCAGTGTACCTTTCCAAGAAAATGCAAATAAGCTTGATTAAAAAATACTGCAAAAGGCTGGCACATTTGCTCAGGCCAATGAAATTTTAAGTATTGCCATAGTACCTGCCTTATAAAAATGCATGTATTTCTTCAGCTGTGTGTATTTAAACCTTTTAGCAGCTCTAATGAGCTTTCAGAATGAAGCTACTACAGCAATCAGCTTCTGTGTAACAAGCAACATTTAAATATTAAAAATGTAAATTAGCAAAGCTGGTTAATTACAATTTTCCAAATACTGCAGAAGTGCAAGTAAGACTATTAACTGCTTTGAAATTCAGATATCAGTTCCTCCCACTCAGGGAACATCTAGTTCAGTAGCAAAGATGAAGTTACAGAACAGTCTCCTGAGCTAGCCAAAACAGTATCTGCTTACCAGAACTAAAAGCCATGCATTTCAGATGCCATTCAGAGATGTTAAAACTACACAAAAGGTTCAGAGAAACCTTTTTTTTTTCCAGATCACAGCATACCAGTTTGTGAAAATAAATATGTAGCCAGGAAACATAGTTTCTGATGAAACACAGACTTCTGCCAGAAAACCTGTCTGGTTTCCTCCTTGCTCCTTGTGCCCATGCCTGAGAATCCCTGATGCTGAGCACTGTGGTCGACCACGCTGGGAGCTGGGCAGGCTGGGGCACACCTACACAGCCTCCCACGCATGTGAGCACCTTTTCCTCACTGAGCACATGGAGAAGCATTTGTGTCAAATTCATCCACTGCCAAAAAATGTGCAGGCAGTGTCTGAACTACAGTTCCTTCTGTCCCAACCTCTTCATAAAAATGACCTTAGCAGTAAATGTAATATCAGCAGAGTATTTACAAAAACCAACTGATGAAGACATTATCTTAATTTTCTCTTAGAAAGCACAGGTGATCATAGGCTGCACTCAAACCCATCGCATGAACACATTTCCTTTAGGGGGGAAAAAGTAGACAGAATCCTCTTTTAAGTCACCCACTAGGAATGTCCCCAAAGTCCCAGCCTGGCTCTTAGATCCCCTCTGGTCTCCATAGCATTCAGCCACTGCACACACCTTCATTTACTGATGTGCTTGCAGGTCTACCAGAAAGATGACAAATGGATCCAAAATTATAAATGTGCATACCTCTTCAGCATATCATCTGCCTGTACGGCTTCATCCTGCAGAACAAAGAAGGAGTGCAGAAAATTTCTTCTCCTCAGTCTTCCCTGGAACTGATTGAAAGCACAAGGATGTCATCCCTTTTAAATGAGCTCTGAATGTTTTTATATAAATGTTTTTTATAAAAAAAAAATTACTTTTTCATTTTTTGTTTTATACATTGATGCGATTCGAAAGCTTATGAGATAATGTTTTGCAAAAGTGAAGAAAATGTTTGATTACACTTCTTCACAGGAGACTCAACGGGTGGTTTTCGTTGCTTCTAAAGGAAATGGCATTTCCTTCCTTTACCACTTGCTCTATAGAGGTTATGTGAGCATTTGTTTCTAAAGGATCTCAAAATTTTGCATGTTTATTTTGTTTTCTTTTAAGTAATCTGCAATTTTTCATCTGTGTCTGCCCCACTCTGCTATCAACACTTGGTGATGTCTTTTCACTTTTAAATCCCTTGTTGTCTTAGTTTGGAGTTAACTTTGGGCAAACATCTCTCAAAAGTAAGTGAGAAAATGAAAAGGTTTATTCAACAGACTTTCAACTGCTTACTAAAAATTGAACTGAGCAACACTAGTGTCACTCAAGCATACTGTAGTCTAGGACAATTTAACATCTAAAAAAACCTTATAATACTTCAGACCAGCCAACAGAATAGCTGCCTTATACCAGCCTGAGTAATCTTTTATCTGAATTAATAGCAAATTAATCATTGCAATTATAATTTCTTATTTATATTAGATTAGTGTCTGCAGGTTCCCAGTCTTGGAATAACCCCTGAGTTCTTCCCAAGGGTGTAAGAGAGTGTCTTCCCAAAAAAGGTTATAAACTCTTTGGGACTGGGATTCCTATTCACAAATGGGAAAATAACACTTAACAGCAAAAGACTATTTTAAGCAGAAAGCCTGTATCACACCTGGAGGCAGCCCAGTTCTCTTGAATCTTAATGTCCTAGTCATCTCTCATCTCCATATGTCTGCTAGACTTTACCTTGATAATATATGAAAATGAACATACATGTGAAATTCCGAAGAATTTAATTTTATTTTTATTTTACCTTAACAATGCTTTTGTTGGATGTTTTTTCGTTGTTCTTGGATGCTTGAGAAAAGAACATGCCAACTAGTGCTACTTTAAACTTCCTTTCTCTCAACCAGTTTCTTTTACGACTTGACTATGATTGTTTTTTCTAGGACAGACAACTGAGTTGATCCACAGTTACTTGCTGTATAATTCATGATTATTGGCTAAGGCTGAAATTGTGGCTGCATCCAAAATATCTCTGGATTTCTTTACAGATGTTTTAGGTCAGATTCTCTTTCACTTTCTGATTTTGTGTTTTTGGAGGGATCACTGTGTGTAACTAATAACAGCTTCTTAAACAACAGGCCTGATGACCAGAGCACAAACACCTCAAACCCTATTTGTTTCCATTTCTTTCTCTGGTGGCAATTCCAGGCAGCTATCTTCAAGAATTGACCTTAATTTTCCTGAGCCTGACTGATGGCCTACCGTCAGTGGGCTAGAAGTGCTTATATTTTGTTTGATGTTTAGGTTTTTGAATCATAAAGAAATGTACAGGCTCGTTCCAAAGCCCATCATCTGATGCTTTACTTAAGCTTATGCTTATGATACTTGTGCTATCTTTCTTCTCTTGGATGAAGGGAGGGTAGGACCAATATACAAACCCCTTCCTGCCTTACTAAGATATTTAAATGACTTTGAATGGGATTAAGAACAGTGTGTTTGATTCATCCCCCACACCCCAAAAGGAAGAAACCACTTAGTTCAGAGGCTGGGAAGAGATATCCCCAGCATATGGCTGGCAGAGGATGTAGCTTAGGGATCCTCTGAGAAAATTATTTCCTCTCTTTTACCATCTTGGGAAGCCTGGAAGATTGCTGCAAGTCAGCTGCTTTATTCTCTTTGGGAGGAAGCCCAGAGGTTCCTATGTTGAAAGAAGAATGAAGGAGGAGCACTGGGGACCTCCATCCTCACTGGCACCGTGGGGACCTCTGTGTCAGTGCCTGTGTGCCCCCTCGAATTCCATGGCAGGGGGTATAGCCATGCTGTGCACAATCCACAGAAGGTGTCCAGTATCATGGTGCAGGTGCTGGTCAGCTCTACAGTGTGCACAAACTCTTGCATCCCTCCACTGGGATTCTGTCATTGTACAAATGCTATCAGTAAAGGGATTAAATCCTGTCAGCAGTGCCTGACATCGCTTCTCAAACCACAGTAGCCCAGTGCTCTCGAAGCATGGAACAAAGGCAAAAACATCCATGACCAGAGTATTCAAATCTCTGTTCCATGCTGTTCAGCCAGGTTGGTGAATGCACTATGAAAATGGTGGGGAGAGAAATTTCAGAAAGGAAAAGAAGGAGAGAAGAAGTTATGCTACAATTATTTTGTTTGGGATTTTTAGGACTCTACAGAGGAACAGAGACGTGTTATAGCAACTGGAATATTGAGGAAATACATAGGATGCTGTGAAAATATATCATGAGTACAGAGAGGAGGGGAATTGGACTTGTATGTTGTGGATAAACTTGAATAATGGGGTCACTTACTGCAAGCTTTGTAGTCCACTTTCATTTCCTTCTCACATCATTCAGTTGTGTAAAACCTATTTATCTAGTTATCTCCTTCTAACTTTAAACTTCCTTGTACTCTGCTTCAACCACTGATGGCTTTTATCTTGTTACCATATGCTTCTCTTCTTCTTTGTGGGCAAGATTACCCTGGTAACAAAACAAAACAGATGAGAAAGGAGAAAAATGTATCATTCAACATGGCACTGTCAAAGATAATGCTTGCTTTTAATTTTCTTTTTCCTGAGAACAATTTTCATTTCTCTTTCTTCAGGGAAGGTAGCTTGCAGCTGGGATTTGTTACATTGTAAAATTTCCAAATAAATATTCACAGGGGGAAAAAAGTGGATTTATTTAAGTAAGTTCAGGAAATGAAAGCCTGACTTTGCTGATGATTTTTCCCTTCTCCCCATGCATCTCAGTATCGAAGGAATAATCAAAAAAAAGATACTCCAACACTAATTCTTGTACCTACATAAAACAGCAGGTTAATGTGACAATCTTTTTTTTTTTTTTTGTAGTTCTAGTTTTTTCCACAGAAGACATGAGTTTGTTATGTTACAGTGTGAGGAACGTTTATATTGGTTGCAGTTCTCCAGTGAAGGAAAAATATTAGTGCAGTTAGAGACCAGGTAATAAGTGAAATTTGAATCTGACCCATGCTTGAATAAACATTAATCTCATTAAAAAAAAAAAAAAACCCTCCAAATTTTAACATAGCAAATTTTAAAAATAAAAACAAAGGAAATATCTTGACAGTGTCCTTTTAAACAGCCTTCAGAACTGGAAACACCATTTCTGAAAGTCTATTTAAATTCCTGTAAGCATCTAAATGACACAAGGAGAGCAGGCAGAGGGACAGATAATAAAAATCAATACAGGCTTTTAGTAAAGGACAGTGGCAAAGGAGAAAGAATGTAAATAATTATAAGAGCAGAAAATTACTGTAGCTCTAGTAATATTTCAGTCCCTTTCATCTGGTTCAACCTCCTGTTCAGCTTCCTTTAATTTAGACAGGGGGTTGTTAGAGCTCTTTCTTGCCAAGGAATGGAAGAAAGCAGACTGCTTTCTTCTGTGTGCTTTTTTAAAAGCTGAGAATAACTACATTAAAACACTTCCTGGCTCTTTCAGGTTTTGAACAGAGGCTTATTGGGAGTGTCTGTGACTCTTTTGCACGTGCAGGCCAGCTGTGCTAAAAACTACTGTGTATGTAGAGCAACGCATTCACCTTGTGAGGGTAAAAAATCGCTAGTGGCTCCCCGACACCCTTCACGCTGTCATTAACTGCAGCAGCCCTTCTTGTCCAGGACTCCCTGGACATTGATCTCAGAGCTCATGACAAAGAAGGCTTGTAGTATTGCAACAATATCAATTGAATAAGAATGAATATGCTTTATAATGCAGTTTCATGGCTACTTAATTGTTTTAAGTATTCATAATTTATGATTCACAGGGATAGCAAAAATGATGAGAAGTACAACTGCATTAAAGTGCATTAAATAGGATTGGCAAAAAGATCAGGAGAGCTTGTGTACTTGTTAGCTCGGCTCTGAAGGGAATATGAAGTGTAAGAGGTGATGCTGGAAAGATCCAGATGGGCTTGGCTGACACACTGGTCTCCTCAGTCTTCACCAGGACTGTTCCCAGTAGCGCATGCTCAAATGCTTTGTTTACCCACATTTTTGTGTAATGGACCTCAGCCCTACTACACCCCACTCAATTAATTTTTTCTTCCTTTTTTCCCTTCTTTCTTTTCATGGGATCTGATACATACAGCTATGAATCCTGGCTTAAATGTTACACTGTATGGACACAGACCAACCAGGTGCAGATGTCTTGACTTCTGAAAGCCCCTTCAGGTGAACCTCTGAACCATTGGCTTCTGGAGCTTTAGGCTGCTGAAGCCCAGCCAAGCCCTGGCAGTGCCCAGAGAAAAGACTGTAAGTTGCATTCATGCTGTTCAGCTTCCTCCTCAACTTGGTATCAGTGGAGATGGTCTTAATCTTGGTGCTGCCAGTGAAACAGACTGCCAGACTGCCTGCCCAGATGTGACTGCTACAGAAGTGTGGTGCCATAGAACTCCCCACAGAGCAGCCCTCCACACTGGGGTGGGACAAGGCCATGGGTAGGCTCTGATGAGTCACACAGCCTGCCTAAATCTGCCTTCTGGCTTGAGATCAGTTTCTGTTCCTTCTTCTCTTGCTGTGTTGGAACAATAGCCCAGCAGTTTCCTGCTGCTCTGCTTACCCAGGCTGTGCAGGGGCAGAGCTGCTTCACTGCTGTGGCTGCAGAGCTTTGGGTCCACCTTTGGAGCCTGTTCCTGCTCTGCAGCCCTGTCCTGCCTGAGGGGACCAGGACTTCCCATGAGCATCACCACTGGGCCGGGCTTATTTCCACTGAAACTTGAATCTAGATGTGTTTTTTCCCCAGGAATCAGTTGTTTGAAAAACAGTATAAAATGACGGGGACATGGGGGAGCGGAGGAGGGTGGAAAGAGGGGAGTGGGGCAGAGTAGGAGGGGTGGCCTCCAGGGATTTTGTCTACATGTGAAAAGAAGAAAAGCCTTTTGCTCCATTAGTCATCCTATAATGAAACGTCTGGCCTCCAGAGGCATCAAGGGTGTTGTGATCTCATCGCAGTTGCAAGGTGGGTTTCTTCAAAGACAGTTAATAGGATCAGCTAATGCTCTTAAAACAGCACCAGCTGGAAAAATCTTGCTGTACAGCAGCTTGCCTGAGCGATGTCAGGGACCGTGCATGTGTGCGCCCAGGGGATAGGAAGGGGAGGGCAAAGGCACCACAGGGATACAATGCACCACGGCTGCCTAAATATATGATACAAATTGCCTTTAATATTAAACAGCCCTTCTGCTTACTGTCGGTCAGACAAACAGGAAAAGAAACAATTGAATCTGGGCGCAGCTGCTCAGTGGGCTGATGGACCTGACCCTCTGCACTGCTCATGGCTGTGTGGAGTGAGGCTCCCTGGCGTTTCTGATGTGGGTATTGGGAGCAACATCCTGCCAGCTTGTCACTCCTGCCCACGCTGCTGTGGGTGCTCTGTCCTACCTGTAAGCACCAGGCAAGTGAGGTGTGCTTTTCTTATCACTATTATTGAGTTACTTTCACTAACTCTACTGGGAGCCACAGTCCATCAGGTTCATCCCACTCCCTAAGACTTCTCTTGCCTCCAGATGGATGGGCAGCAGGCTGCCAGTCTCCAGGCATCCTAGCTTTGGGGAACACAGCAGAGGACTCAGGTGGCAGCAGCAGAACTGCATGGTGGCACAGAGCGAGCCTGCTCTGGGAACTGGCCAGAAGAGGTGAAGTCCCCCTTTAGGTTTCAGCCATGCCTGTTGCATGGGCTCTGTGGCAGAAGGGCTGCGCAGTGCTGTGGTGGGCGGTATGTTAAGCGCAGGCTGATACCAGGTTGACTGGGGGATCTCTAGTGGGATTTAGCAGATTACTGCAGTTTGGTACCAAAGTGGAGATGTTTTGTATGTTGGCAGTGAGCAGGCATACCTAAGCAGAATTACAGCATCTAGAAGCAAATGACAAGTTTTAAACTGCTCTTCGCAGTTTGGAAAGTCACACTTAAAAGCTCATAGAAAAGTGCCAGAAAGAAACAAGTAACCAGAAGAAAGTAATTATTAAAAAAACATATACAGTCTCATGTGCTGCATTCAGACTGGAGGAACTGTAACAGTACTTCTCCATGAAATGGCAAGAGGTGTCAACATCCCTTGAGAAGCAAAGCAGTGTGGTGGTTTTATGTTTTAATTTCCCAGACAGTGATTGCTAGACACTTTGTGATTAAGCATTCTCATTAACTAGAATTGGTCCTTTGCAGAACTAAACTCAAGCTGTATGTAACCTGATGCATTTGTTTATTGTCATTTGGTGACAGTATATAGTTGGGTGGCAATGGACTTGCAGTTACAGAGAAGAAAAATTCAGAGAGAAGAGATCCCTGAGCAAAGAGCCTGTGCTTGTGCCCATAACAGAAATATGTTCCCTTCATTTGAAACAACATGAAATAGATCTTAAAGCTTTGTCATCTTCCTGAAGGTTGACACTGATGTACAGATAGAAGAAATGAGGCACAGACAGGGCAGTGGCACACAATAGATTGCATGACCTGATAGTCTGGTTGCTGTTAAAAAACACGCACTTACTGCAGTCAAACTCAAATCCAGACACCCAAGGAGATGGGGTGCAGAGCATCCTTCTGGGGAAAAGGCAATTCTTCCTTCCAGGAAACTATGACAGACTGGAAAAGAGCTGTAGACCACGCTGAATATGAGCTGCTAACCCAGCCCTTCTGCCAAGTGATTAAAGACAGGGGAATATTGAGTAGGAGTAAGTAGGATATATTACCTCCATGTTTGGCAGCAGCACACTGGCCAAATGAGTTCATTTCTGGAGTCAGCAATTCAAAGAGGATATTGAAAAATTGGAGGGGATTCAAGTAAGCACTACCAGAATGCCAAAAAAAAATAAAAGGAAAACATGAGGAATTCTCAAGGACAGGAGCCTGTTTATCTTATCAAAAACAGGGCTAGTGCAGCCTCTGAATATCTACAGAGGAAACAAAACTTTATTAGCAGATAACTCTTCAGCCTACCAGATAAATATATAGCATTGTCCATCAAGAAGAGCCAAAGATAGAAACACTTCAAAATAATGCTAAGCTGTGTCTAATGAAAAGAGTAATTAACTATTAACCTAGTTAATAAGTACCATAGATTGCATTATTTCCCGTTGAAAGAGATGCTCTGGATCCAACAAGGGTTAACAGGGAAGTCTGAGGTTAATGCTCTGCAAAATCTCATAACAAATTATCTCAGCCATCTCTTCTAGCTCTGCCTTTGAATCCTATAATATATTCTGATCCTAATTCAGTGCCTTCCAGTATTTTTTTTTCCTGTAATGAGATTTTGGCTGATCTTTAGCTCTTGTGCATAAACATTGCTGGCAGATAATGGCTAAGGACTTGTTTCACAACTGGGCTGCAACATCCAAAGCTTCATAGGAGCATTCCATAACATAGCATCCAATTATGAAAATAAATTATTAGATTCTGATTCTGTTTTGAAGGAGCTTCAGCCAAAATCCCACCCTTTTTTAAAAAAATAACAGTCAGGGCTTTTACCAAGGGCTTACAAAGAGGACATTGAAAAAAACCCTGTTTGACTCCCATGTATTTCCTTTAACCGTATTTTCTTGTACTTGTGTATTGTAGATGAGTATTCAGGAGTACACAATTTAAAAAATAAGTCTTGCATTGCTAGTTTGTGTGAGGGCCTGCTGACATTTTTTGACATGATGTGACACCTTGTTCAAATGCAGTGCTTGCTGAAATGCATCTCTCTCACCTGGTTTTGCCTAGCTTTGTATGCTGTAAAATCCACACAAGGTGGATGTTAGAAGCTACTGAGCTACATAATAAATATTTTACATTTGTTTTCTGGTGTGGGGAAGAAGAGCAAGGCAAGTATCTGAACTCAGTTATTGTACTGCTTGCAACACTGTGTTTGTGCCTTGAGGTACAGATTTTTTGAGGGTTTTCTGGTTTAAATCATTCACTCTTTTAGCATATCATTGTCACAATTTTATTACGATGTATTTTCATAATTTTTATTGTCAGTATTACCCAAAGAGTTTACAAGGCTGTGTTACGTGGACACATCACACATAGCATTTGTATCACCATTCATTTATGAATTGGCTATGTGAAGTATGCATATGCTAAAAATAATAAAAAAGCACCTGTGTTTAAGGAGATAATGTTGCAAAATGCTGCATGTAAAATTTCAGGAAAGGAGATTCTTATTAGGGCTAGTTCAATGCGATCTCTTGGTTTAAGATATCTGTTTGAATGACTTGTACAACTCACTTTTCTGCTCCTGACACAGAGTACTACAAAGCTCTTCCGGTTTCATTTTTAACTAGTCTGGCATGTGCAGACACAGACTGATAACCAGTATCAGGTGGATTGATTGGGGCACTGAACTCAAATGACCACATTTTCTCCATGAATACAGATAGGCAAGCACATTTGTTTGATCAGCTAACTTTGTGGAGATTTTTTACCAAAATGGAGGAAGCAGAGGGGAAAAACCAATGCAAACAGCATGGATTACTGCCTGGACTTTGAGGGCAGCCACAAAGGGATTTTCTATTTACAGGGGTTTAAATTCAGTATTTCAGTGCTATCAACTTCACTGTTAAAGTCAAACTTTGTTTTCAGATTTACCATGGACAAACACGCAGTTAATATAAGCCCTCTGTGTATAAATAAGAATAATTTTAAGCATCAGTAAGCACAGACAAATTCAGCTGAGAAACCTTCACACCCTGTTTCCATGCTTGCCTTAGAAATAACCCCAAAGACTTGGTTCATACCTCCACTTCTGTTCCTTTAAGAAGCTTAAACCCTCACATGTTCAAAACACTCATATCCTAAAGTCAGAATTTGAGGCAAATTTAGTCTACAGACATGTGGGGGCTGAGATTGAATCTTTTGCCAGAAAAAGACACAAAATCAAATTTGTTTTGTTAGGGCAGTAGCCAGTCTGGCTTGGGTTCCTCAGTCCTGTCATAGGCAGGCAGATGTAGTTTCGATGATGCTTCCGTTTCCTTGTTTTTGTTTCTTTTTCTTGTTCCCTTTTCGTAAAAGGTGCCTCATTTCCTTGTTTGTATTTCAAAGCAACACTCCCCACTACAGGTCATCAGTGGGAAAGAGGCAAAAGCCATGGCTGCCCTGTGAGGAAGACAGATAAAGATCTGGAGTTTTTCATCAAATCTTCTTTCCTCTGATAAAGATGACCTATAGGGAACTTAAAATAAATATTGTTATTTAAAAAAATTAAATATAGATAAAAGATAAAAAATATAATTCTGTGCTCTTATCAATTCATAAGCAAGCCAATTTACTTAGTGAACTTTTTCTAGCCTAACCACTTAAATGTTTTTGAAATTTTAGACTAAATTAGTGCTAAGCAAGGGTATACTGTGGAATTAACAAGGTTAAGGGACAAAGTAAATAGCTGCCTGTGTGCATTCTGTAATTTACCAGCTTTTAAATTCTGAGCTCTGTACAAGAAGCTGTTCATATTTCTGAATATGAAACTTATGGAGGTGTGATTTCATTCTCAGCCTGCCTTCCAGCTGGCCTCCTTGTTTCTGGTCCTTTCAGTGTCCCTGTTACAGCAACTGGCTTTATGTTGATCACTCATATATCCTTTGTAATGCAACGATAGTACCTGCTTTGAGTTTGAATGCTATGAGTCATTAGCCCAAAGCAAACACGCATTAGGCCCCTTGTGTTCAGGGGAAGAAGAAAATGCTGGGATGGGCATTTGTATGTTCCAGCCACTGAAATGTGAAAGCAAGAAGAATAGCAGAGGCAAACAAAAACAAAAACACCATCCCAATAAAGTCTATTCTGAGAAGCCCTTAGAGATAAAAAGAGAAGTAATAATGAATGTATTTTTGAGGTATGACTTTGCACAGGACACAGATCTGCACATTTGCAAGTCACTAAAGATTGTTCTCATCAAACTTTCTGCTGGAAATGGTTTCATGTACTGTGAGGGCATTTGCAGGAGATAAATATTTTAACTTCTTTTATTCATCTGTAACTTTCTAAGACTTGTTAATATTTCACTTGGAGTTAGATGCATACATGATGAAGGTTGGATTATTTCATCAGGACTACCATTCAATTAAATGTCCTCTAGGAATCATGGAAAATGCATTTAATATTCCTTCATGCTTCTCAAAAGAGTATAGGAGTGTAAGAAACAAAGTAAAGATGTAATTGAGCATCTGTGTCTGTAAAGACATGGCTAAGCTCTAAGAAGGTTATATTTGTTAAAAACAGAATTCAGAAACACGGCTTTGCTCTGTGTTCATGTTTGTGTTGAAGGAGGCTGAGGTAATTCACAAGGAGGCTTTATTTATCCAGTAATGACACAAGACAAAAAAAGAGATCTTTTAATTACACCCCAGTGACAGAAAAGTATGAAAGCACTATTCATGGTACCCTAGAGACCACACGATTATCTTGGTGGCAGTTGTTCTGTCCAAACAAAATTGTATGAAAGAAACTATTTACATTTTGCGTAAATACTATCCTTTGAGGATTAATATTTATAGGGGATGTGGGAAAAATTTGTTTCAAATCAACACAGATTATTTAAATGAGAAACTGGACATTACGTAAGGGATAAAGGATTCCAGAAGAATATAATGCCAGTGGTTCTGTTTGCTAGGACAGAGAAATACATGTGCTGGGAATCAGTCTGTAAACGTGGCTCTCAGGAGCTGCATTTTAACCGATGCTGGCCCCATTGAGGATGCAGATGCGGCATAAGCAAAGGTGGCTGGACTCCTGGGGAAAAAAGGGACCATGGCTACCAGCTGTGAGGGAGGATAATGTTGGGGTTTATGGACTTGCCTCATTCCTTTGTTTGAGAGAAACAAAGTCATTTTGAATGTATATACTTTAAATCCCACTGCTCAGCACTGCTAGCCTGGCTGGCAGAGAGATGCAGCAGCCCACAGAGATGGGCATTTGTTGTGTCACAGGCAGCTTTGGTAACAGACAAAACTGATTATCATAAGAAAAAGAGGGGGAAAATGATTGGTATTACCTTCTATGTTTCTTATTAGGTTTGCATCCTTCCCTCTGGGGAGTTTGCACCTTTTTGGGGATGGAGCTGGGACTGCCTACTGCGGGTAGGGTGCTGCTCTGCAAGAAATACAGGTGTGAGCCATTTTGGTCATTCTCCATATTTAAAATGTACAGCTTTTCTGAAGTGATTTTTTTGTAAAGGTGGGGGGAGGGGGAGAGAGACAACCACAGCTTTTCAAGGAAGGAGGGATTTTTGGTGTGCTCCCAAGTCATTAATTAATATTATCTGATGAGTCAGAAAAATGTGGCTGTCTGCTGACTTGTAACATGTCTGAGTAACAAAACAGGTTCCTGTAGTGGCAGTTCACCGTTACTAATTCAGAGACAAGCTCTCTGTCAGTGCCACATCCAAATAAAGGGGCTCCTTTTGCTTTCCATTTGCCTGTTGATCTCTTGGTCCCCGCACTGAACACTGCAGGCAGCCTTATGGAAATAGGAATTCTACAAACCTGTGTGTAAATATATATATTCAAATTTAATCAGTAAAGATATAGATTGTTTAATATTTAATAAAACACTAATCTCCATTTCTAAGACTGTTGCAACAGCAGGGTTTTTGCAAAGCAGTTTCAGGTCATGCTCACGATGAAGTGCTTGAGGCAGTAGCTCACTGCATGACGTATCCCCCCGCCCCCCAGCAGCCTAGTGCTGCTTCTCTCTGCCCAGAGAAGGAAGCAGCAGCACAAAACGGGATACATCAATGCAGAGACTCAGCTGAGTCTGCTGCAAGACAATCTGCTCCTTAGGGTCAGCTGTGATGGAGTAGAACTAGGGAAAGGCAAAGGCAGATGGAAAATGGGCTGCTTCTGCTCTGAGTGGGAAGCAGGGCTACAGCCACAACCTGCTGATGTCCCTTCCTACCTGAGTCACCCTGTGATCCTCTAACCCACACCAGAGCCACTCAGGGCCAGAAGCCCTTGCACCCACTTGCCTGAGTCAAATATTTTGCTCTCTGGCCTGTTCACAGCCTTGGCTTTTGGCTACACATTTGTATCTATATTATCATTTTGTGACTTAAAAATCTGGCCCCTGTTCTACATCTTCAAGATGTGCACAAAAAGAAAAAGGCAGAGCATTTTCTGTTAGGGAAATTATGCAATCCTCTGTTTTCTAGTGGATTTTTATGGTTTGAGATGCAGACTACCTGTCTGTTACCAAAGCTGACAGACTATTGTCCTAAGAAACCTTAGGAACCAGGACAAGAGTCATTCAGGGAGGCTGAGCTAGCACTGCTTGTCCTCTATGGTGTTGTGTGGCACACTTCACCTAAGACACAAACTGTTGTGGCCACCCTTTTCTGACTAGAATAAAGCTGTGGTAATGTTGCTGTGAGAGGTCAGATAAATTTGGGCTCACAGCAGAGCTCCCAGTCAGCCTGGAGTGCCACAGCATCACACCCTTCCCTCTGCAGTGGCTGGGAATCTGTGCTGCCTGTTTTGGCAAGATATACCATCTGTCTGATCCAAGCTCTTGCTGCCTGTCCTGCACAGTTTTGTCACATGTCATCATTCCTCTGTAGATGCTAAAAGTAACACATGAAATCAGCCAGACAAAAAACTAGGAGAGATCACACGAACAAGTTGGTGAAGGAACACAGCTCCCACAAAAAGGAAAGGAAAGGGGAGGTTGGCCCCTTCCCTTGCAGGGTTTGGGACCAGGGGAGCACCCAGCAGGACCACTTCAGGTACGGCTCAAATCCATCACTCATTCTCCCATGTTCAAGTAAAAAAAGCCAATGGTCTCTGCTTTGGTACTGCTCTCAGTGGTTAGATTTCAAAATCACACTAGTGTTTGGTTTTACTAGCAAATGGGGACTGAAAGGGCCTTGGGAAGGTACTTACAGCCACATGGTTTCCTTGCAGTTGCTGCTTCACCTTCTCTTCCCCAGAAGTACCAGGATAGATCTTATTGTGCAGGTGGGCTGATGCATCTTGTGAGCCTTTCCCTGGGTCTCAAAGTTTGCCAGAGGCTGTGCAGCTTGGAGGCTGAGAGCTCTGACTGCCCATCTCTGGACTGATGTAGTCATTCCTCCTCCCAGTGGTCTCCTAGTGCCTCACTGGCTGCCAGTGTTCCTGGTCCCTAGTGTGGTGCCTGCAGTGGAGAAGTAGCAGCTGGAGCTCGATGGAAACAGCCACCAAGAAGCTGGACGTCCCTGCTCGTGTGGCAAGACAGTGTCCATGGGAGTCCTGCTGCAGGAAGAGTTGGCATTCCCATTCAATGGCTGTGGCACTGGGAGGGGGATCAAAAACCCCAGTTTTCTTCTGGACGTGACTTTTAGATATACCAGCATCAGGCAGTAATGCTGACCTTTAAAACTGCTTTTTGGGAAAACCTCTGGAGGGCTCCCCATGGTGTGGGCAAGCCGTGGCTCTGCGCTGATCATTGGCTGCTGTGGGAAAGACAAGAGGAAAGAGAACACCACAGCCCGTGTCCAGAAGGCATCTGAGCCATCCCCTGTTCAGCCCTCATGGTTTAGACACATCCCCACCAGTGACAGCCTGTAGGCAGTTCAGTATCCATCACCCCCACTGTGCCTCCTTCCAGCTATGAGCCCACAGCAGACTAGTGGGTTTGTGTCGAGTGAGGAGGGCTTTGGCCAGTGGCTCATCTCTCTTAACCCATATGACCCATCTCCTCATGGAACGGGGCTGCAAAAGGAAACCACCTCGACCACAGCATGATGGGGGAAAAAAGGCATTTCTAAATGTTTGCCCACACAGCAAAAGACCAGCAGTCTACAACATCGGCATTTCCCTCTGTGATTTTGAACTGCAGTGTCCCTGGTCAAACAAAGGTGCTGTAAATCTCTTCACTTTGTCATACAGGGTAGAGACTGCATGTGAATTACCTAAATTAGTTAATAGCTCTGATCAAACATGGTTATCTGATAATATAGTAAATAATTGCTGGGCCATAGCACCATATAAGTGATCACTTAGCAAAGATAGCTGGGTTCCAGGCTCCTGCCAGTCATTGCTCACAGTGTTTTGAGACCTAATTGGCAAATAAATGTGAACTGCCTTTTTTTTTTTTTTTCTTTTGCTTGTCTGATTAGCCTTATTTTCCTCCTGGTGAAGTTCTTGCTAGGTGAAAACCAGCTAAGCTAAAAATCAGCTTATAAGGCTGTTCTGTTTAGCTTCACGCTAACTGCATATTTTTAATCACTTTGGTTTGACAAGCTCAAAGGTAAGGACCTAGTTGCCATTATTCACGTTCAGTGGAAACACAGGCACATCTCAGTTTAATCAGGATCACTGAATCTGGTATTGAGGAAAAATGCTTCTCAGAACATGTACAGCATCATGATGTGTGCACTGTTTCCCATAAATATGAAGTGAACTAAGGAACAGGGTAGCAGGGACACAAATATTTTGACACAAATAGACAAAACAAGCATTTTTTTCCTACTAGATAATTTTCAAAATGGAAACGCTGTAAAATTTCAAAATAGAAATAACTTCTACATAATTAAATCTTTTGAGAGGTTCATCTGCATGCTTGTCCCTGCTGTGGGATCAATGTTTTTATTATGGATTGCAGGTCCATAATCAGGCACAGATGGTCCCTCCTGCAGTTTCCCAGTGAATCTGTGGTATGGTCAGCAGCTCCCAATGTGTTTGTGGGGCATGTGGCTGCAGTTCCAAGCCACCATGCACCTGGGAGAGGAAGGGCATTAGAGAGGCCCAGGTAAAGTAATGAGGGAAATTATCATAGCCCCCAAGGGGCCAGATTTTCAAAATAAGCACACAAGGACTGTTTCCAGCAGTGTTGCACACGTAGCCAGTATTGTCTACCCAGTCTTTGCACTTGGAAATCCGTTATCTGAATGTTAAGAAAATTGAAATGATGAGCTATAACAGACATTAATCCTCTCCTCTGCATGAACTCAGGTTGGGAAAAAACCCAGGTCTGCAAACATGAGTAGTACTCTACACTAAAAATAATTGAGTAGTTTTTGAGCAGAGTGCTTTTGCATGTGGGTGTTTCCTCTTTCTTTCTGTTTCTATCATTAGGATTCACAGATTTCTCTGCACAGCAGAGAACAATGGCCTGTTATCTGTTGGAGTGTGTCCGTGTTTAAGACCTCAGCTGCAGGTATCTTGGGTATAAATCATCCCAAACGTATCATGCCCGAGTGTGCAGGAACAATACAAACACCCGTCAGCCAAGCAGCCAGCAGCATGGTGATGTGGGAAGTCTTTTGTTCCCATGGCGATTGCTGGCAGGCAGCCCTCACAGGAGGGGGAATGGGTGAGATTCTTCTGAGGGGTGACAGGACCTGAGAGACATGTCCCGTGCACTTGGAGATAGATCAGTGCTTGCAGGGAGGCAAGAAGCAGCCCCCTTGCCCAGCATGCTCTCCTGAACCACCCCAGACTGGGGTGAGCTGCTGTAGTAAAAATAGTGGCTTTATGTACACAAAAATACACAAAGCTCTTTCTAGTGTGCTGGGCGTTGGACCCAGGCAGAGAAATAGAGCCCAGATGCCACCAAGGCACTGACTTTTGCAAGCGTCAAACCACCTTCAGAGGTCTTTCCACCACTGCTTTCCACAACGGGGATGCCTCACAACAGTCCTGGCACCCCAGGTGTCTTTCCCTGGAGTGACACCAGCGAGGCAAAGCGTCACCACTGTCACTACACACTGGCTTTCCCTGCTGCCCTTGAGAGTGGGAAAGAGATGCCTGAGTACCTTGTGTCGAGGCAGGGTTGATTTTCACTGGTGCCTTTTACATGCTCCAGGAACTCAAAGTTAACAGATGGCAGCATTTATTGCATTGCAGTGGTGTCCCCTGCCAGTTTTGAATTGATCCAAGTTTGGCAGTGCAGGACAATCCCTCCCATTCATAAAATCCTGGGACTTTTATTGTTTCCTTTGACGTTTGATTTCTGAATGATACTGATTTATGCTCAGGAACAGCGTAGCAATTTTGTGACAAATAATGTGGTGGCATGGGGTCAGGGGCAGGGAGGCAAAACCATTTTTCTTTTTCCTCTAGTTCTCTCCCAAGCTGGGTGTGAATTATGGTCAGCAGTTAATGATGAAGTGCTGAGGCTGCTGGGACATTCTGCTTACCCAACAAAAGGAACAAAGCACATCTTTTAGCAAAAAGCAATATTTTTTTGTATTTGAAAGATCAATGGTGCCTAGAAAGCACTGAGGCTTTGAAGCTGGTGTTTAGGGGGAGGTTAAGGGAATGTGGCAGTAAAGATAACCAATAGTTTTAAAAGGAGGGACACCTAAAAAACCTCCTCAGACAGAACACTGATGCATATAAACTGACCTGGATGGGGCTTTTATCTTTTTATCTATTATTTTACTCTTGCATTTGGATTTGAAGCTTACAAGGAATAAAACTAACCCTATTTCCATTGCTTTTTAGCAGAATTAAAGATTACACTAACCATGTATACAAAATGTGGAGGCTCATTTCAAGAGTTTTCCCAGAGATTGCTTGAAAGAAAAACATCCTCTCCTGTAGTGTATAGGTCTAACTCCTGCTCGTAACTGTGGTTACAGCTGAGAGTAAATGACTGTCAGAATAAAATGCTGTTACAGCTGTAGCACAGTTATAACCTGAAGTCCAGTGAAAGGGGACTGTAAATGTCAAGACCAAAAGGGTAATACAATATCATATAATTTCTCAGTACTAAAGCTGTGAGTCTGTCCTGAATTTCATAAATATATGAATTGGTATCTTCTGGCATGGTGACTCAGAGAAACCGTGGGCCATAAGGCCTCTCAGTGGGTAGTAGTAGCCTTGGATGCAGCTAGCATCCCCTGAAGTGCACCAGCACCTCACAGGAAGGGGGGATCATTGCCCTGAAATGCCTTACTCCCCCTGCAGAAGTGGGACAACTGGAAAAGTTGCTGCCCCCATAATGTGATAAATATCCACATCCTACTCATTCAGCATCCTCCACATGGTCCCTACTATTATTATAACTGTGTGTTCAACTCTCTGCTAGCCAATCCCTGTCCTCCTTCATTCCCTGAGCACAGTGAATCATGAATCTCCTTACAAAGCTTCAGGCAGATGCAGTGGAGCTACACAGCACTGTAATCCATACTGGGGAGGGATAATAATTAAAATTAAATATTATTTATTATTTAAACAAATATAACATATTTCTTATCAAATATTATTAAATATAATTTTCAATGTACATATTGACCAACTCACATACTATTTTTAACTTTACTTTTTTTCCCCCTTAAAATATGTATATATTTGAAATTTAATTCACAATCATGATGGTCTATTTAAAGGCTACTGTAGGGTATTAAAATAACGTGAACTGGTAGATAATATTCAAAAAATATTTGTTTGGTCTCAAACCTTGAGACAGTTGGAACTCTAGAAGAAGGACACTCACAGCTGACCATCTTGAACCAGGGTTTCACCAAGGAGATGTACCAGCTTTCAGCAGCAGCAGCAGTGTCTTCTCCAGATACAGAAGGAATATCCACTTTGTTTTGCTTTAGTTGCTTAAAATCCTTGACTAAAAAAATTAAGTTTTCAACAGCTAAGCCATTAATTGCCAGTACAAAATGTAGTTTGAGAAGAGTAACTGATACATATGAAACCAATTTACCACAGATTTAATTTCTGCACTTTTATTAAATCTCATTTTCCATCCAGAAACAGAAGGATGAAAAAAAAGAGTTGGCTTTTGTGGTTTTCATTTGCTGTTCTCTGTTATACAGAATGAAGAACCTAAGTAGGGTATGTTAAGTTGTGTAACGGCTTAAATACGTTCACCACGCGTGCTCCTGGATAGCAAAAACAATTGCCAAATTCTTTGCAAAAACCATATGCCACTCCAAATCAACACATCTTTGTGGCTAGTAATCAGCAAGGTCTACCTCTCCCTTGCAAAAGGATCAAGGAGAAGAAACACAGAACCAGATTAAAATAAATTATTTAAAGGAAAGTGTCTTGCTGCTAATTTATATTGCAGTTAAAGCAACTGTTTATAAACATTTTGGTTGAGATGAATCTATTCATATGCAATGCTCTCTGAAGACGCCTCTCACTGTCTCATACAACTAGAAGTCATTGATCTAAGTGGGCAGAAACTCTGAGGAAAAAAGAATTACCCTTTAGCCCTCTGATGCAAATGGAATAAGTGTGAAGACCAAATCTGAAGCACAACTCACTGGCTAGGCAGGGCAGCCAAACTGGCTTTCATGAGATGAAATGTTCTTGCTGTAGGAGTGGGCAGGCATAGTCATGCTTTCTTCTCTGTGCTTAAGGACCTGTTATGATAATGTTCCTGACCCAAGTCTTGTCCCATTGAAATGTATGCCCTGACTTTACTTCTTCAAGGCAGAGATAAGAGCTGTGGTCCCTGTGAAAGGGGTGATTGAAAGGATACGTGAAATGTTCTTGCCCCTCTTGCTTGTGTGCTATAGGAATTATTCATGAGGTGGTATCTGCTCTAAGATTCCTCACTCCCCACAGAGATGTCACAGACTGCTTATTACCAAACATAGTCTTATAAATTACAATGAGAGAAGTTTCCTCCTGGGTGAAAAGGAATAAATGATGCATTGCAATATTCAAAACATCTCAGGAGTCATTCTAACCATGAAGAGCTCTGTCAAATGGGCAGGTGTTGCCTCGCTGAGATTTCATAAAATCCCTTTAGCAACTGGGTTCCCTTTTCTGTGTTACACTGCTGTATGCTGAAACCAGCCCCATCCTGCTTCTTTGTTCAAAAAAGGCCAAGAAATGCTGAAGTACTCTGAAGACTTTCAAGTGATTGCAGCATGCTGCTAGCTCTCAAGAGCACAATTTCATCTGAGCTGCCACTATTTCCCATGGTGTTTATTGCTCTTGATTTTGCAGTCTCAATGATTCCTGAGTCTTTGTGCATCACCCAGAGTCTACTCTGAAACATGATGCTCTCCTGGAGTTTTACCTGGGGCACCAAGATCTTTGCAAACCTGTCTCTAATGTTGAACAGATCACAGCTGAAATGAGGAGAATTTTGCCTTGGTTTGGGAAACAGCAGATGCTTGTGAATATTTTGGATAAGGCTGTCTGTAGAAAACCATGTTTCAACCAAGCTACAGAAGGAGAACTTTTAAAATTTAATTTTTCCTTTAGAAATGATGAGCTAAAATAACCATCACTTACAGTTCCTGGTGTACTACCCGCCCTGATATTGAGGGAGCAGCAAGATAGAAACTGCTGGGGTTTGTGACTTAATGGGAAATGTTGCTTGTTTACCAGGACTAAATAGGGAGATCCTCAAGATAATAGAGAGCATGAACCCCAAAGCAATACAGTACCTTTCTCTTCACTTTTTTCCTCTGTTATTCTTCATTCAATTCTAAGGATTGTCTAATCTAAATAAATAGCTCAAACTCTTCCACATCTTTATCTCATTCCCATTTATTCTTTGGTATAAGACATTTAATATGTTTTAAGTATTTTTTATCAGGGATGTAGAGTTACTGCTTAGTCTGTCATCTTTGACCATCATTCAATTCAATTATAGTGATTATGAGATTCCTGCAGGGTAGATTTAACTAAGTACATTTGACTTTTCTCATTTGAAAAACAATCCTCTTTACAATATTATCTTTTTTCCTCTCTCCCCCCTCCCTTTTTTTTTGGTGATGAAGCAGTCTGTGGTGTCAATACAAACGCTGTGACATTTATAGCAGTTCAGCTGGGAACATGCTGCCCGCTTGTTCCTTTTATTCCTAATTTGCTGATGATTTCCAACAGTGTAAGAGCGCAAGCAAGCACTCTGATATCAGTGTCTGCTGGTGCCCTTTTTTTTATAACCTTTATCTAATTTTGGCAGGACCATAGTTCCTGCTCTTAAACCTGATAATAGGATCAGTACACAGCCCAAACTGAGAGTAAAAGGCTTTGAGAACACTTAGGCAGGATGTCTCAGCCCAGCACATGCTGAAATGGGGCCATCTGACCCGAGAGACTGGCAGTGTCCTTTGGTCCTGGTGAGCTTGCTGGGTGTCCATGACCTTAATAATCCGAGCACTTACTACTGCTATTGGCATGCCTTGTCTTTCTTACTGACTCCTTTTGTTTCCTCTCTCCTGATTTGAAAAAAAAAAAATCCTAAATAAAAAGTGCTCTTAACCACAGTGATTTACAATTTTTTATATCTTCTATTTTATTTGTGGTTTCCATGGTGCAATCCTTAATGTGCAGAGCAACGTGGGGAGAGAACTGGGAGGGTCATTGATCTTAAGGCAAGAAAGAACTATTAGATTTAGCACAATTACCTGCAAGTAATAGATCATTAAATTTTGAGTGTTCATACATTAAGCTAAATAACGTGTGTTAGACTAAAGCATAATCACCCAGAAAGGCACCAAATCTTCAGCTGATGCCATCAAGAAGTGGAGAAACAATATATATCTCAACCCTTTGTTAATCACTCTTCTTTGTGAAAAAATGTATTTGTGTAAAAAATACATTTCTTATTACTGTTACATAAACCTGATAATTACTATCTGTCGATAATGTGAATATTACCACTGAATCCTTTATCTGAATTACTGCCTTCTTAATAGTAGGTATTTTGAGACCCAATAGAAGCTTTATCTACAGATTTTGATGAGCAAATGACATTTTTTCACAGAGCTTTTGGCAATTTTCCAAAATTGCTCCAAAATTCTTTGGTGGGTCTCTTATGCAAGTTAATTTTATTCTGTAAGAAATGCAGTCACTAACTTGGCACAGGTGTCTAGGATCACCTCACCAATGTTGCATTTAAGTATTTACATCCCTGTGTTGCTATTTTCTTGTCCATATATGCATATAATTTTTTTTTGCCACAGCATTGTTCTGAGCACTTCAGTTGCCTTGCTTGTCCTCCTTTAATTCCCAAACACTACAGAGTCATTCCTTTCCCTCATCCAATTTTCCACCACATAGGTCCAGCCAGCACACTTCCTCCCCAGATGTGTGGCTTCGCACTGCCTTGTGATAACATCCTTCTGTTGGGATGACTTGAGCTGAGCAGGTGCCCCAGCTCATTCTGCATGACTGTCATGTCATAGCATATTTCCTGGGCACATTCCATACACCAGCTTTGTGGTGTTCTTGAATTGCTTTCAGGTGCTGACCAAAACCACTGCCTGGGTTCCACACTGAGTCAGAAACATGGTAGTTCATTTCATGACTGTTCCTCACTGTTAATCACCAAGGGCTTAAGTCACTGGCTCTGTCCTGTTTTATGTCGTGTGGAGTTTTTGTTGATATCGATGGAGTTTTTCTGAGATAACAGCCAGCTAGCTTGTTACAACGAGTATGGATTAGCAGTCTGTCATGTGTCCACAATTGCCTTTTTTCAGCCAAACTTCTAAACTAGAAGAAATATGTTAAATAAAGCCAGTTTGTTCTTATAAAAAATGGTGTCAGTGATTAATGGTGTACATCTTCTTGATCACGGAATTGCACATCAAGTTTCTCTATAGTTTCACTCAGGATGAAAATCAGCCAGCCAGTCTATAGCTTTCAACCAGTGATCTCCTACTTCTCCTGTTTAATTAGCATATCACAATCTTGCTTCAAATTTTCTGTAATTCTCCTGGTACTTAAGAAGCTACTGAAAAATCATTCCCTTCTCAGTCAGCTCTTTTGGGTCATTTGGGATGCAGAATACATGTTCTGCTCCTGTTACAGGAGTGAGTATCCCACATCTTCCAAAAGTAGAGAAAAAGCACTTTACTGAACATTTCTGCCCTTTTCGTGTAATTTGAAACACACTTCAATATCCACTATTAGAAGTCCTCAGTCGTTTTCAGTTTTTGTTTTGAACATATTTACACTGAATAATTTTCCTCGAACAAATGGTAGATTCCCACAGTAAGAAGATGCATCTATCTGCCATTGGCCATGAGACAGAGGCACTAGAACTACCAGGATGCGCTGTCTTTCTCTGAGTTTCTGGAAAATCCTAGCACATAACTCATGCAGCTATGGAGTGATGGGATTAACATTGGGATGGGTGCAGCTGTGATGCTGTGCATGGGAAGTTGCATAATGTCCCCTCTTCCCTATAACCTAGTAATTGTGCTAAAGGAAGACTGGAGCCTGGCACTAGTCCCACAACTGACTGCTCACTGTACTTTTCACTTTTCCTTGGAATCTGCAACAGCAACTTTGTGCTTTACAAGTGTGAGTTCATTTGAGAGAATTCCAAAGCTCCCTGCAGTTTTCCCAACCTGCTCAGACTTGGAGTCTCCTTGTATGACAGCCTTTTGAATGGGCCACAAATATGTTTTCTCGTTACCCATTCATGTATTAAATACTCATCTCAATGATGGAATGCTTGCCCAGGTCTCTCTTAATGAACAAGCATCAGATGTTTAGCACCAGTAGACTTTATTGCTCAAAGGCACAGGCTTCTTGGACCTCCTCTTAGTCACTTTCAGCTGTCTGACTCAAAGTAATGGGGAGGAGGAAGAGGGAAAGGAAGAGGCTGTTCCTGTCAATGGGATTCCAGCTGGTTTGTATATAAAATCTTTCCAGGACACCCAAAATGCTTTATTCACTAGTTGGATGTCATATTCTAAATAAAACCAATTATTTGGTTGACATCTACAACCCTGCTGAGGTATGTGATAATGGTGCCCCTTGTCTGTCAAGACAAACACATGCATTCTCCCTGCAGCGAGCAGCCAAGCAGCCCTCGCCAGCCTCAGCAGTGGAAGAATGCGCCCCTATTCCCTGCCGCTTTCTCTCTCTGCCTGCCCGTCCCGGCAAGCCAAGCCTGTGAGAATACCCTGGCATAACTTCCTGGCAAGAACCATCATTTTTATGTTGCTTTTGGGTAAACGTCAATGACTCATCTTGTATTCATGCTCATCTATAGTTGGCTTTTCAAAAAAATTTTTTCTTCTAATGTTCTGATCTGCCAAGCAGCGAGTAGTTTGCTTAACAATGTGCAATGCTTGGAGAACAGATGGGCTCTTTTCTTTCACCCGGTGGCATGCAAAAATGAAATTTTGTCAATCAAACTTTGGTCTATTACATTTTAATTGAAATGGCTGTTTTAACAGATACTTTGCCACCCACCAGCTCCACTGTATTTCCTTCCACATTGGAAGGACAACTTTATGACAAACTCAGCATTGAGCAGCCAGCAGTCTGTGTTGCAGTCGTACCTCACACAAGATCATCTCAAATTACCCTCCTGTACAAACACTTACTTAGAGAAAGTTTGCACCCTTGAAAATTTACAAGGCAAGGAAAGTGGTTTTCCAAGCTGAGTAGCAACTCTGGAAATGGATACCCAGGTCCTCAAGATCACTGTAGAGTTGAATACACTGCTTGACTCTCTTTTGCCAGAACTGGTGTACATTCACTGTTATTCAACCTACAAACTCTACTTAAACCCAGATAAGGCATTTTTGGGAAGTAGCATTATGCTTTTCCATACACCATTTCATGAACAGCTAAGGAAAAAGATGAGAAGGAATGCTTCACACTGCTGCTTCAGTTGTTCAGAGACTGCCTTTCTAGAGGGTTAACTAGTATAATTTTTTTCACTGAAACTTTGCTTGCTACCATTAGGAGTCTAAGGGCACATTGCTCAAATGCACACTGCTCACCTCCATGAAATACTAATGGGAACAGCTAAAATCAGAGCTAGCCTAGGACATTATGACTATTGAGAAATTCAGATCTGGGACTGCTGCATTCCATACACTCAGTTCAAAGTGCTCTGGAAGCCTTTGTGGCCATCAGCACAAGAAAAATAGTTTGCTCCTTGGTTGACTGAAATACATATTTCCCTGTAGGTAAAACAAAATGGATGTAACAGCTTGGACATTCCCATACGTTGCTGGAAGAGCTTATCTTCTTGAAGGTGTTGATAACTGGCATGGTGGTTGCCTAGAGCAAGATCAGCTTTTGCGAGCTTCACAGATGGATTAAAGCAGAATATTCACAAAGGCGAATTAAGGGACAGCAGCTGCTCTTCACAGGTTGTCTGCAGGCAGCAGAGGGAGGGAAGCTCCCCTGGAAGTGACTCAGAGCACATCCCTACATTCAACTCTTCTTCTGAATCACCTCCACAGGAGAGCCTCTGCTTCCCTTGGAGGTGCCTGTCTCCATGACTTCACATCACTCGCCTTTCCAGCTCTGTCCCCTGGGCTCCTCTGCTGCCATGGGGGATACGGACCAGGGGAAATCGCTGTGAAGTGCGTTGCAGGTGGAAGGACATGCATGTTGTAAATGGCTTCACAGACTCAAATGGGGTTTGATCTTTCCAATTATGAAACACAGCTTACTGAATGCCAGGTTTTGAAACTCATTGCTAATATTTTAAAGTGAAAAACAATAACCATATGGGATTTAAGCAAAGTCACATGCCAGGTTATGATGAACCGCTTGGTTTGTCAGTTCCCAGCTGCTACTTTGATAAATCACCAGGGGATTTCCTCACTGTTTGGGCTGCCAGCTATCCTGGGGTGAATAGAGGAAACAAGAAGTTTTGTATTAGATTTTATGGGCTGGAACACTCAGCATGCCATGATCCCTCTGAGTCACACCAATGCAAACCAAGGACAAACTGACTGTGCTGAATCTCTGTGTTTATGGGGAAAGAGCTCCCCGTGGGTACAAAACTGGTGGAGGCAATGTTCCAGATCCATTTTTCAGACAACACCCTGTAGCACAGAGAGGTAGGAGGGTGGGAGATACATGGGAATAGGGTTCCTCTGTGGCTTATCCCTTCTGTCTACTAGTTTCCTTTGAGCCTGAGCTACAGCTTCAGCAGAAGATGCAGGCTTATAGGCTCCTCTTACAGCTTCTAGGGCCAGCTGTCCATCATCTACAGCTATGCATAAGCATATTTACTGATACATACATCTAACAAGGGCAAGAACTGAGGTCTTACGTGCTCTGTGGTGCAGAAAATGTGAGAGTGTCTCAGGGTGAGCCAGCTGATTGTTATCGTGCCTTTCACCCAAGAGAGCCTTATCAGACTTTGCCCCCTGGAGCGTCTGGCACCGTCAGCAGCAGTGAGCTCACCCACACAGCCCAGACCGACTCAGTGCAAGAAGCAGCCGTGTGGCTGGCTGTAGAAAGCTCTGTATCTCAAAATTAATTTGCCTGTGGTTCTGCTGACACCTTCTGATTATGCTGCCCTCACAGTAAAAGAAAGGGTGTGCTGAAATCAATTTCCCACCCCCTACTCCACTGCAGATAGAAGACAAAAGATATATTGCTAATTAAAATGTTCTAATCTGCTGGAAAGCAGTTTTGTAGATTTGAATAAAACTGATGATGCAGCCCACTCAGATCACTGGGAAACGACCTCTCTATTATGAAGTCCCAGAATAACATAGCCAAGCAATCTTGATTTCCTAAAATCTGTCAAAAGAAGAACTTCTCAGTTAGTTACAGCATATAATATGGTTATTCCTGAAATGTCCTCTGCTTAATGAACAGCTGATATTGGCTAACCTCGTAGAAATAAGAGAGAATTAGTACCAGCTGCAAAATGCATTCACTGGATAGTGAAACTGGCAGTTGATATTATGCCTGCTATAAATATTTTTAATTAAAAATTGTCTTCTGTCTCTTCAATTGGTATAATGGCGATAATGCTTACTGAGAGTTACTGAAGATGTAATAGGATTCCCCTTCGTGTATAGCAGAGCTATTTATTCTGCTGTAATATTGCTATAGTGGAAATCTGCATAATAACGTCCAGATTCTAGTACAAGAGAAAAATAGACTGCATGAGTGGTTTATCTGTGTGTTTCAGAATAAGGCACATGAGCATTGTTGCAAATTCCTAAATAAAAACCATGTTCAAACTCTGTTTGCTCAGGTGGGACTTTAAAATTATTTTAACAACCTTTTCTGGGGAATTTTCACCTTCAATCCACAGCCCCAGGGTATTTTATGTGTTTGAGAAACGGTCTGCTCTTTGCAAGGTTACAGGGAGATGCACAGCAGCTCCTCTTCTGCTCTTCTGGCCAAGCCTTGCCACAGGGCTCTGTCAGGGAGGATGGGGACTTGGGTGCTTCTCCTGCCCTGATTCAGAGAGAAGCAGCCCCTTTCTGCATGGCTCCCCAGGCACCCACTGTGGCAGGGCTGGGAGAGGCAGAGGCAGAGGGGATTTTGCAGTGCTGCAGCAGACCTGAGCCTCTGGGCCTCTGGTCCCCACGTGGTGCTCTACTGAGACAGCTATCTGCAGGTGACGAGGGACACCTCTTCCTTTGGGGAGCCAAGAGCCATTAGGCCAGCTATGCTCTGGCAGACACAGCCCATGTTAGGCATTACCCAAATAGGATGGATACTGCAATAGCTGGAGAAATCTCTCTTAGCTGTCCCTGCTGGGCCTTTGGGAATTTGTGATTGCCCTCCACACTATTTGGGAGATTTTCTGAAGCTGATGGGACCAATCACTTTCTCATCCCCACTTGACTCTTCTCCCCCCTGAGGCTTTGGACCAATATTGTGATTCAGGCACTTCTTCCCACTGCCTTCCTCAGCCCCCTGCCTCCATCCTCCCCAGCTTCCGGGAGCACTTGCCGTAACTCTCCCATTTTTATTCTTCTGTATATATCTCAGAGGTCCTGGTGCAGCTTGCCTTGGCATGGTGTTTGTTTTCTGACAACTCCCAGAGGCTCAAGTCAAGACAAAATCCTCATTCTGTCAGTCACCGTATGAACACGTGATTAGGCACATTTCCTGCTCCAAAGACCTTTTGATCTAAACCTGCTGTTTTGATTTCATAATGATACTTAATTCCTTTCACAGTTTGGCTCTCATCCCTTTCTTGTCCTCAAACTGACAGCAATTTTATTCAATCAAGACATTTCCCAGACAAAGATACCATCTTTTTTACCCATAGATTCTTTCTTCCTACCCTGGGTTCTTCCTTCTGCCACAAATTATCGTTTTGCTTTTCCAGCTAGCCCTTTCAGATGCTTTTATGATTTGCAGTCCTCTCATTTTCCAGCTCCTTGTTATTCTTAAGAGTTCAGCATGTACTCTCCTCTCCCATCTCTTTCAAAGGGAAGCTCTTGCCCTCTCACAGACTCAGCTATCCCTTAGCTGAGCTGAATTTATGATGAACACTGTTCCCTCTTCTTTATCTTTTCATGCTTAACTTCACAAGGGTCTTTATGGTAGCCACCTCTAAAAGCTTTACTATTGCATCAGTGATATTCCTCCCTATTTCTTGCAAAATTTTCTTCCCGTCTTTCCAATCTCAAAAATAAGAAACCTGACTGTGTGTTAGCTTTTTCCCTAGGTTTTAACCCCGCTAACAGTGAAGGTGAGTTGTTATTTGTCCATATTTGTTATTTGTCCATATTTGTTATTTGTGAGTTGTTATGTGTCCTTTTGGTAAGGTGCAGATTTGTTATCTGGTTAAAAGACATCCCAAAGGGATAGGAATTAGCATATATTCCTGTGGCGATACAGTAAGTCTTTCTTTCTTTTGAAATTCATGTTTTTGACTCCCACTTACTTGTTTGTTCTCACTTCTGATGAATTCTGCCTGCTTGGCCATTCCCCCCTCTCCATGGAGAAGGCAGCAGCACCATTGCAGTGTGGTTCCTGCCTGACCAGGTTTGTGAGGGGTACTGATACCATCATCTATCAGCACCTCTGCAGATCACTGGATTTGACAGCAAAGACAAGAACAAAACAAAACCAGAGAACTGACTCACACTAGTGCCCAGAGAGAGAGAAGGGGAGAAGGGAAAGAGAAATGAAGACTACAACCCTATCCACCTGAGGGCACAGAGGTCATGTTAGCCAGATAGGGAATGAAACAAAAGGGGTGGCTGGGCAGGAGGAGCTTCTGTTTGGTTATTTTCATTTTGCCAGGGTACCTCCCAGTGTCAGTCACTCAATGACCTAGTTTTGTTCCAATAATGAAAGTACTCTATATTAACAGAAAAAGGAGAATACATGATTTTTTTTTTCTCCTTCCAATCTAATGAATTGGTTTTGGTGGCCAGTTTGAATGATATTTTGATCACTTGAGAGGTTTTATATGAAATAGTTGATAATTTAAGAGCCTGTTACACCAGCAGAAGCTCTTGCTTGCCCGTGTGTCTGTTCCTGCCCTGTTGTAAACTAAAAGAATTAAAAACACTGCAAGCCAAGAAAAAGTTGAAATACAATTCTCTATTTATTTCTATCAAAAGGCAGTATTGATTATTAAATTACATAGAAATGATCCAGATGCTGAGCATTTATTACAGATTGATGACTGTCCCAGAGTAGTTAATGGCCCTTCTTGCTGCCATCAACACAAGCTGCTTATTAATCCCTGGAAAACGGCTTGCATAACAATCATAACCTGCTGTTAAAAGTTTATAAATAGATAAAAGTGTCACATGGATTTATGAGTGCTGAGGCTGAATGGGATCTGCGTGGCATTCCTAGTGAATGAATGCCATGTGCATGAGCTCATCTGATTGCCTGAATTATCACAAAATCCCAAGTTGCTCTTTTGGATTGGAAAATGGCACATAAGAAAGTGCCAAGTGGCTGGAGTCCTATCTACTGACTAGGAAATAATTACTTCACTGCATAATAAAGAGGCACCTTCATTCTAACAGCAGCGTACTGCCCTTTTTATCCTATCGCCTGAAATGCATGTAAGGGAGGTTTGTGTGGCTGTGCTGTTTCATTCCTTTGCCTTGTTTTCAAGAGGAAAAAACTACACACACACAGAGCTGCTCCAGGTCCCCCCAATCCCAGCAATGAGTCCAGCAGTTGCAGGGGTCTTGCTAGGCTGGGATCTGTATTATGCAGGAGCCCTTTGCACTTGGGTCTCTCCATCTCACACTGGGCTGTTAGAACACTGAACCTGGTATGTGCTGCCAGTGAAAGCTGCTTTTGGAAAACAGTCTCTTGTTACTGACACAGCTGGGAGGGCATGCAGACCCTGGGGGATAGGGCAGTTGAGGGCAGGGAATCTCAGTGGTGCTGCATCCCAAATGTGGTGTGTGGTAACTGTGCCCACCACTGCACCGGCACTCACACTGTCCCTTCTGCTGGGAGCTCAGTTTGCAGAGGACCCAGCATGCAGAGGACCCAGCTCCTGTGGAACTGCACCATCCCCATCACAGTGTAGCTCAGCTGAAGTCACCTGGGCACCAGCTTCAGTCCCTGTTCTCTCATCAGCCACTGTCCCCCAGCTAGCTGTATTCAGCTTCCTAACCCTGCCAGATGACCAGCGGCTGGTTATTGCATTTGAGCAGTGACTAATAAAACTTATATAAACATGCTGTTGTCTGGAGACTGAGAAGGCTGCCTGGAGGAGTGGAACAGGTCTGTGGGAGCACCCTGTTCCTAACAAAGAATTTAGGGAAGTGGCTTCCCTGTATCCAACCAGACCACAGATACTGAGGTAAGAGAAAAAGATGAGAAATCGCTGTCTCCTTCAAAGAATCAGAAAGGTGAGGACCTGAGACTCTTCCTGAATCACAACTTCCAAGCCTGTTAGCATTACTGCCTCTATTTTCTGTTATTTTCAGTGGACCTGTCTCAATTATGCAAAGACACACTTCAGTGCAGCGCTGAACCGGAGAGGGCTGTTCATCCTTTGAAAAGGAGAAGCTGGGTTCCATAAGGCCCCTTGTCCCCTTACACCATACATTGTGCACTTTTCCTCTAGCACAGAGGCTTGGGGGGCTCCCCGATCCCCATGTAGCAGCAGCTGGAGCAGGGGCTGGGATGCAGGAGAGGAGTGGGTACATCAGTAGGCTGTCATTGCCACTGCAGAAGTGTGAGATAGAGGGTGAGATATGAGAGGTGTACACATGGAGCGAGCGCACTACCCAACAGGCTGACAGGTTGGAGGAAAAAAAAGATATATTTCACCAGTCCTTTCCTGTGACCTTCAAAACTGCTTGTTCAGAGAGCACACTGTCTCACCCACTGCTTTGGCTGTGCCACCTCCTCCTCTGCGCCTCTCCCTTGGGCTCCCTCTTCTCTCTTGCTGCAGCCTGTAATTTTAATTCACACTCTTGAAATTCCATGGATTGCAGTCTCTCTACCTCTCCCCTCTTGTCCTGTCAGGAGGCTGATTCCCACTGCCAAACACTGCTAGCACACCCCTTCCACAGTCCACTCCTGTGATTTTTTTTTGGTGGGTTGCATCTTACTCATAGAAGGAGTCAGACACTAAACAAGTGCTGAACTAACCTAATTATCCTTCCTCAAATTCTTCCCAAATCTGCTTTGTTGCGCTTTCACAAAACGTGGCCACTGTTCAGGTGAGAAATGCAGCGAGCACTTCATGCACTTTGTTGCATTCCCTCCGAGGAGAAATGCCTCCCCAGGACCCCTGGTCCTTCCTTCGCATCGACCAGGTGCCTACCCCCGGGCAGGCCCCTCGTCCTGTGCTCACGAGCTCTGCAGCACTGAGGGATACCAGCTAAGCAGGCAGGCCCAGAAGACTTCTGTATCCAAGAACTGAGAGAAACAAATTTGCCTCCCAAATTTGCTCGTCCAGAGGCACTGAATCTTTCTGTCAATGGCGTTCGGCATCCAAAGCTCGGTATCGGCTGAGACAGGAGCAGGACTCCACCCAGTGCAGTGCTGCGCGGGAAAGAGGGAGCACGTTTCCATCGCCTCCATCCTTCCCGTCGCCGCCCTCCAGAAGCCACTGGGCGGACGGCAGCTCCGTCTGGGATGCTCACTTAGCGTGGCGGCCAGTGCCATCTAGCGGGATCGGGAATGAGTAACCAACCTCCTCAGAGGTCCGGAGGGACCCGGCAGCACCCTCTGCCACGGGGTCCCCTCCCCGCTTTTTTCCCTTCTGTGGGAAAGCGCTCCCACAGCGGGTTCCCTGTTTGAAGGATACGGACAGACAGAAATTAAAATAAATGGCTAAAAACATGCATCAGCTGGATGGCAAGCGTCCAGGCATAAGGGATCCTGGAGTTCTGTTTGCTGTGGGAGATGGGGTGGGCGAAAGGCTGGGAGTTGGAGCACGCTACGAAAGACAGGTGACAGGTCCAAAGCAAAGTGTGTGGCCGGGTCAAAACTGATTTTTTTAATTAATATTTTCATTATGTATGGATTAGATGATATAAATATCCTTCTCATCATTATTAAACATCGTAAAGAGCAGGTTTTTATAGACAGGTCTGATAAACACCTGCCAAAGATAACACTGTGCTGCCTCACAGTGTTCTTGCTCTTAAAGGTCTCCTCCAGTACTTCACTCCATTGGCTTTTTATGGTCTCCATAAAAGAGAAAGAAGGAGGCAACATTCTTGCTTTTATTAAACAAAATTCTCAGTTACAGGTAGGGAGAGGGAAGAGGATGCAGAGTATTCCCCAGAGAATCTTAAATTACGTTATTCAATGAAATATTAATCAGGAATTCCTTTTCGTTAAGTACGAGCACTTAAGTACTTCAGCTATTTATGTGCTTGTACTTCAGCATACATTTTGACGAGGCAGGGCGTTCTTCCCATTATGTTGCAGAGTAACGACAGAAAACTCAAAACTGAAAAATGCGGCTGGAAAAGATGTTTCACACGAAGGAAGAGGAAGGAAAGAAGACACCTGGTATATGCCTCTCACCTCAATCACGGCATTAATCTTGGGAGACAGTTCCTGTAATCAGAATAGAGGCACAGAGTCCCAAAGGGGCTGCCAAGCCACCCTGAGGAAGCGAGGGAGGTCTCCAGCAGGGACACCACGCACCAAGCCCTGCTGGCGTGAGATAGACCGTGCTGCGAGCGGGACAAAGTAACGCAGACGGGAATCTGCGGGAACCCCCCATGCGCACAAGCAGCAAGGCGCGGTTTCGGTCTGACATTCCCAGCGGCCCCGGGCCGGCCCCTCCCGTCGTGCATCACTTCCCCCGCCCCTTCCGGCGCGCGGGCGGATATGGCGGCTGCCACTGAGGAGCCCGAGCCGGGGCCGAGGCCGACAGAAAAACAAAAGAAGAACAAGAAGAAAGCGGCGCCAGGTGTGGGTGGGGTCCGGGTCCGTGCGGGGCTGGCGGCCGGCGTGTCGGGAAGCCCTAGGGCTGCAGATCCTCTCCGTGCGGCGCTGGGGAGGGTAGAGGCTGCTGTTGGGTGCTTGGGGCTTGTGGTGGTGCGCCCGCCCTCAAGGTACTCGGGTTCCTTGCCTCAGTCCGTGCCTTGTGCTTGTGTAATATACTTGTATAGTAACCTTATATATATATGTGTGTATATATATATATATATAATGTTTTATCAACAGCGCATATCTCAGCGGTGGATTTTTTTTGTTTGTTTGTTTAAGTATAAGTAGCTTAAAGCAGCAACTTCATTACGGCCAGTAGAGATGCAAACCAGATTTTAGAGAATATTAAACCAAACTTCTTTGTCCCTCTGCTTTCAGATACCCTGTCTTTTGTAGTTAAACGGGGAGGAGATGTGTAATAGTCACTGATGCAATGGGAGGAAAAAAAACTCAACAGCTTTTTTTTTGTTGTTGTTGTTGTTTTGTTACACCTATAACAGTTGATGAATCGGAACTTCTCACTGTGCCAGATGGATGGAAAGAGCCAGCTTTTACAAGAGAGGATAATCCCAAAGGGCTCCTGGAAGAAAGCAGTTTTGCAACATTATTCCCAAAGTATAGAGAAGCGTACTTGAAAGAGTGCTGGCCACTCGTGCAGAAAGCCTTGGGTGAACACGTATGAATTCTTAATAATTGTGATGCTGCACTTTATCTTTCGGGGCACACATGTCTTAACTAAACTTATTAAAATAGCGGAAGTTGCTTTTCTCATACTGTGTTTGTAAATTTCTGCTGTGCTTGCGTTTAGAATTAGCAGTGTCATTTTTTGTTGGCATCAAAATCACTGAAGAACTGTGTAGCCGACTTGCAGTCCTTTACAGATGCTGTTAGCAAAGCTCTCCGCTGATCTTCTCATCCAGACCCTGACAGCTTTGTTCAGCACTTAAATTCAGGGAGATGAGGGAGATGCTTTGGGCCTTGTGACATATATTCAGTCTGGTTTTTGTCTGTGTGTGTGAATTTCCTTAAGCTGAAAGTCGCTTAAGAAATTTTGGAAAATAGATCTGCATTAAGTGTATGGCATTCTGATTGTTAACTGCTTATTGCAAAAGCTGAATTTTGAGGTTCCTATTTAGAGACTGATGCACTGTTTCTTTTCAAATACTGCAGTATGTGAATGCAGCACTGGATCTAATTGAAGGAAGCATGACTGTCACTACCACTAAGAAGACTTTTGATCCATATGCAATCATCAGAGCTAGAGATTTAATAAAACTTCTGGCAAGAAGTGTTCCATTTGAGCAGGTCTGTAATAAATCCTGGAAGTTTGTATCTATCATAATGTGTATATTCTATCTTAAAGTCCATTATATATCCTACTCAAATTCTGTCCTATAAAAGAGTACATTTTGAAAATCTGGGATTTTCAAGTGAGTCAAGTAAAATAAAATACATATTTAAAGTAAATATATCTGAAAGCAAAGTGAGAAGAATAAACTGAAGTATTCTCTTGACTCTTATGAATAGTACACTTGCATTCAGATGACATTGACTGCATCTTTTCTTTTTAGGCAGTTCGTATCCTTCAGGATGATGTTGCCTGTGACATCATTAAGATAGGCTCTCTGGTGAGGAAGAGAGAGACTTTTATAAAAAGAAGAGCACGGCTTCTTGGGCCAAAAGGATCTACTCTGAAGGTATTTCCTCTAAGTGTAGTAACCAGACAATTCTTACACCCAAATTTGTGTCAGGTCTTCATAATTAATTTCTTTTTTTTTGGTATAGGCCCTGGAACTGTTAACAAACTGTTATATTATGGTGCAAGGCAACACTGTTTCGGCTCTTGGACCCTTTAGTGGGCTAAAAGAGGTAAGGGGAGGTAGATGAGCTGTTTGTGTAGCAAACGCAAACTTCTGTGCCCAGCTCAAGGGCAGGTGTTAGGCAAAATCTGGCAACTTCAAGTATTTCACTGACTTTTCAGCTATGTGTTAGTAAGCTACAGGAATATCTGTAGTCTTATCGTTTTAGCTGCTGAATTTTTTTAGACTCTGAGGTCATTCTGTCTTGGAAGAAAAAATACTTGTATATGTTTTAATACCTATATAGAAGAATGCTTGTCAAAAGCAAGTTCCTCATGACACCATAAGATCCATGGGAACATGACAGTAATATATTTTTTGGGGTCTGCTGGAGTCTCTTAGAAACATGGCAATATTATTTATATTTCTAAAGTGCTGTGCCTTCTAGTTAACCCTGTGTGTTAGCTTTTTAAAGGCTGGAATCGATGATCTTGGAGGTCTTTTCCAACCTTAATGTTTCTGTGATTTTATATCTCACTAATTTGGGGAGACAGAGGTGGGGAGAGGAAGCAAGATAATATAGCTGGTATTTTAAATTATTAGAATATGAAGTACTTGCTGAGTTTTCTGTTCTTCATTTTGTATTAAATACAGGTCAGAAAAGTTGTTCTGGACACAATGAAGAATATACACCCCATATATAACATCAAGGTTAGCACAGTCCACTGTGTGGCTTTGTTTACAAGAAAGTACTATTTTTTCCCAGATAATTGTGTGTTAATAATTTACATGTTTTTATGTGGTAATCTGTATTTGAGAATTTCTGCAGTGTGCTGCTTTAAAAAAACCCTGACTTTGACATCCTCCATTTTATTAGGATTATTGCCATAATACCATTAACAGTATGTGAGAAAACACTAAAGGAAGTGTGTATAACCTTTTTGCCCTTCGATTGTTTGCTTAATACTTGCTTACTTACACTGAGGCACCTTCTCCAGTGCATTCTGTCTCCATTTTGAGACATATGCATCTTTCTGGTTCTGCTGTTCATAATTAAGCCCCACTGCTCTCACTGAAGTGAGAGATGAAGGTTTGGATGTAGCACATTCACCGTAAGACAGTCTAGTAAAATTTGTATTTTGAATCTCTTGACTGTTACTGTAATACTGTTTTTAATAACTTCTTTACGACATTCTGAAACTACTGAAGACTTTGATGATCAAAAGGGAATTAGCAAAAGATCCTGAACTGAGGACACAAAGCTGGGAAAGATTTTTACCTAAGTTTAAGCGGAAGAACTTGAAAAAACGCAAGGAGCCTAAGAAGAAAAATACTAAGAAGGAATACACACCGTTCCCACCTCCACAGCCAGAAAGCCAGGTCAGTTGAAACTTTATTTGGTTATGCAGGAATATAGCATGACTTGAAATTGTGTTCTTTGTAAAAAGAGGTTGGGAGGCTTTTTCTGTCAAGATCTTGATTTCCTGATACTAAACATCTGGCTTATAATCCATAATTACTTAAGGCTTCTTGGTAATTGTCGTACATAGATTGATAAAGAATTGGCAAGTGGGGAATACTTCTTGAAAGAAAGACAGAAGAAACGCAAGAAAATGGAAGAGATAAAGGTAAAACTGTACTGGTCCACTGTCCAGTTAAAAAGCATTTGACTTCTGACCTGGAATTTGATTTTTTTTTTTTGGTCCTTTTTGCCCTGCTCTACTGCTACTTGACCTTTTTATTGGTAACTTCAGGCAAAGCAAGCAGATGCAATCAAGAAAAGACAAGAAGAAAGAAATAAAGCTTTTATCCCACCCAAGGAAAAACCAGCTGTAAAAACAAAGAAAGGTAACCTTTTTTTTTCCTGTTCTAAAACCTTCTATTGTCAGTTCCTAAGCTAAGTGACTTTACAGATACAGCCTAGGAAAAAAAAAGGTCACACAAAAAAATCCTGTGGTCAGAGCCATGCCTAGAGTTGCCAGACACAGTAGAAAGATCATGCAGCCAATAATTCTATACCTGTAAAATTACAATTTTCTGTAGAATGCCCAGTCTCGATTTGCTGTCCTGGCTTCATCAATTTTTGGCTTTCAGTCTTATAGTGAAGCTGTCATAACTTTTACCTTCAAGTGGCTTTTCTAAAAAGAAACCCAAAAGCAGTATTTACTTGGAAACTTTTGCCACAGGTAAGTACTGGTGCAAGATAGGGTAAATAGCTTTTTTTAAAAGTTAAAGCAAAAACCACTATATGCAGAGGAAGAGCTTATGTTCTCAGATGATTTTCTTAATGCACTAGAGAAACAAGTCTTCAGTTTTTTGGATTCATTGATTATGCTGCCTATTCATGATTAGGTATACTATGTTTGTTTTGTATTGGCTATACTGCCTATATATTATTACACTATGTATTACACAATTTCTTATGAATTTAAAAGCCTGTGTTTCTTGAAAAGCATGTGTTCTGCAGCATTGATACAGTACTGGTTTTTTTGTGGCGGCAGTAAATTTCCAATGAGCCTGTTGTTGACTGCACTGTCTCTCAAATATGGTGCTTTTCTAGTTGATGCGTGTTTTGAGCTAAAATCCTTCAGTCTTCCAAGAATAGATGACAGCACTAGTTTGTATGAAGAGAAGAACTGAGATCCAAAGAAGACATATGGTACCTACTGTTAGATATAGGAAATAACTGTATGAGATAGGAGAGTTAGATCCAAATTCATGACTCGTGCTCAAAAGAGAAAATACCGTCACTTAGGTGAACGTAAGAGTAGGTTATTCACGTTGCTCAGCATTAAGTGTTTCACTTCAGTATTCTGTAGCAGTCTCTTATAAAGGTCTGCATGCAGGGGTCAAAGATCTTCACCATATGCCCCCAGCCCACCCTTCCCCATCCTATTTCCAACAGTGGTCAATAATGGATTGCCACGGACAGGCATGTTTGGGATCTTACCACTTTAGTTACTTGCAGAAAGACAAAATACCATGAAAGATCTTCTAGATATAAGCACTCAGTTATTTTCTTCTCTTCTTATGTGAGATCAGTCATGCCAATAGACCTATGTCTAAGACAGTGTATATGTATTAATTTCAGAGGAGTACAGTAATGTTCTGAGGAGTGGGGGATAATAGTTTGTACTGTGGCATCTGTGTCCAAATGCAGTTGTATGGGATTTTTTATATGACTGTTCTCCTTTGAATTCTGCTGAATAAGATTTGTAGATAATATGAGTTTCAACAAAAATGCTTAGATGAACAATCTATAAAAACATTAGTAAACATAAAATGAGTCCTAACCAATGCCACAAGATGCAGTTTACTATGTTTATATATGAAGTCATCTCATAGACTGTTAAAATTTTCAAGAAGTAAAATTCATGTCTGTTACCTTTATATTTCTTACTATGTAGCCTCCACTGAGAAAAAAATTGATATTGAAGCCATCAAGGAAAAGGTAAAGAATGCAAAGAAAAAGAAATTAGGAGCGCTTCCTGAGGAAGAAGTAAAGTTAAAAATGGCAGCAGATGAAAAGAAAAAAAAGAAAAAGAAGTAATTCACCATCCAAGATACTCACTTTTCTCCTCCAATAACGAACATTTTCACCCTTGGAAGATTGGAGACTTTTTGCTGTCGGTATTATCTGGATGAGAAAAGACTAGGTAGAAAGATCATTCTGTTTTCACAAGTACAGTTTAATTAGTGGACCTAAAGCAGCTGTGCAGACTTGCCAAGGTTGGTGAGGAAAATCTGTGCCACTATAGTGTTTGAGAAAGTAAGAGAGTTGGATAATATCCCATCTGCCTAAAGGGAAGGTTTCATAATAGAAACATTTAGGAGTTTGATGTGGAGTGTTAAACTTTAGGGTCAGAGAACTCTAAAAAGGTGAAAGTTCAAGGTAATTCTTCTGTGAAAGACTACCAGACAGCCTCAGTTGTGGTGATAACTTTTGCTAAACGGGCAAGATTTTTTACTGTATTATGCTTTTGTTTCTGTAAAAGCTGATTATTTGTGTGTGTCTTGTCTTGATGTTAATAAACTATTTTAATACAGTGTTCTTAAATCCTTTAATTAATAGTCTACTGCCCAACCTACATGTTGTTTTCCAGGAAACAAACTCACAGCTTCATATGAGAATTAGACAAACCATAACCTTCATTGATTACCATTAATACCATTAATAAACTGTCATTTATTAGCATTATCCTTATGGTATTTTAGACAGAATGTGGTACAAAGTGTCTTTACACAGGGAAAGCATAAAATCATCTTATCTACCTTTAAATATATTTTTAATTTATTTCCTGCTTGCAAGAATGTCTTAAAAAAGTGTGTTCCTCTTTTTTTTTTTTTTTTTTGAGGTCCTTCCCCTATTTTAAAGGAAATTTAGAGGGTTTTCAGTTTCCTGAAAATGCAAAATGTGATGAAATAAAGTGGACCAGCAGAGCAGCTGTTGCTTATTTCATATGTTTGAGATTAAAGAAACAAATGTAATGAGGTAGAGCCACATTAATTTCCTGACTCTGTTACTCTGTTAAGAGTGTTTTTGCCAGGTTTTAGAATGTTGATCACCTGCACTTGCAGGGGAAATGATTATGCTAGAATGGTGCCACTCACTGCTTTCAGGTGGATGACCTTTTATTTCTAACTAGTAGGTGAAAACATAGCCAATTTTTTTTTCTTACACATATAAATAAAAATTTTGAATATATGTGGTTAGATAGCTTTTTTAGAAACCCCAACTGGCGTTTGGCAGTTGACAGTGCAAAGGGGAGACTGATGTTCAGAGTTTGTGAGGTAGAGTTCAGACCTTTCACAGAGTGCAAGGACTAATTTCAACAGGACACACTGCGGTATGTTTAAATGCCAGTTCTGAGAGCGTGCCCCCACGAATGTGCTTCAGCAGAGGAGTCTGCAGAGAACCCAGTAAGGGGGAGGCTGACTGTACCCAGCAAAGGACCATGAGTGTCTTAGGGAAGGGAGAGTCCTTGGCTCTAATCTGAACTGCATGAGGCCCCTCTCATGATGGAGCGGCACAAGTGTTCCTGTTGTTTAAAAAGTTAAAAACAAGTTGTAGGGCTGGTTGTCCCATAGTGGTCTTGCAGGCTGGCATATCATTTCAGGAACCTGATCTGGCTGTGAAAGTATCCTACAAAAAAGTGTTTTCCAGCTGCATCAGCTAAATGCTTGGTTGCCTGAGTTGCAGTGCAGGAAAACATAGCCCACCTTGGTGGCAGCCTGGATTTAAATTATACTTTCTGTGGAAGTCTGCTTTTTTAATTTAGGACTCACAACTGAGTCCTAAATTTTTAGCTTTTACATCAAATGTAGCTTTTACATCAAATCCTTATCTGTAGTAGAATTCTTAGCAGTCTTCAGGCAGTCTCATCCTATTGTTACGGGGTGGAAGGGTGTAAGATTTTGTTTCATATTTTTTGTTTATTGTGGATTTCAAGGATTGTTGGTTGGACATTTATTTAGTTAGACTGGAAAATCAAGAAAGTTTACTCATTCCTGTAGGAAAGTTAAACTAAAGGATTTGTCTGCCTGAGAGTCCACATCTGAATAGTAACTGGCTGCATGGTGTCACTGTTAGTGCTTTTTGCACCTGTTTTCTGAGAGTATGGGTATTCAGTTGTAAAACTTGTATAAAAAGCAAACAGAAACTGTAGTGGATTGGGAAGGGTAAAAAAGGTTTTTTTGTATTTTCAGAACAGCTTGAACTATTGCGAATTATCTCCATAAACTGATTCATATATCAGTGTTTTGCATTTATCATATGGAATTCATAGGCATATGCCATAAGTGTGGACAGTTCAAAGTGGTTTGATCATCCAGAGCTAAATACCTGGATTTTCAGATGTCCTTAAGATGACAAAGCTACTTGTTTACCTTTGACTTCTTGGCCTTCAGGCTTTTTTTTGAATGAAAGATGCCACATTGTAAAGTTTGGGGGTTTAATTCCCCTAAGCCCCCGTGATTTCCAGGTTTTTTAAGGAAGCTTTTTCTATAGTATTTCCTAAGAGCTGCTAAAGTATATAGTTAAATGTCAGTCCTGTGAATGTTTTGAACTGTAAGGTCTCTGCCTTGTTTCTTCTCCTGGAGACTGAGCATAGATTAAACTAAGCAGGGGGGAATTCCTGCTGACCTCATTTTAAGCTCCCTGGACACAGCAGTGCACGCGCTTCCCTTTCCTGCATTCCTGGTAGTAGGATCTAACCGCACAGGGCTTCATAGGAGCAGGCACTGTGGTGGGCTCCATGCTGCTGTAGGAACCCTGTGCAAGACAGTGTACAGAGAGTAAATCCTGCTGCCCATGTGCCACTTGCTGGCCCGTTTTTGATGGGACATTGCAGTACATGGAGCTTGAGGCTTGGCTTTTACACAAGAGTGCGCAGGCTCCATGAGTGATTTATTCAGGGAATGCTGTGATGCCAAAATGACTCTAGTGCAAGCAGGTAACTACTTGGAGGAGTAGCATGAGAAATGTTGAGTTCCAATTCCAGTGTTTTCAGTAAAAATCCATGCCAATAGTGGAATCAGGAGGAGGTATGCAGAAACACTGAAAGGTACTGTGGTGACAGTATCCCAGAAACAAAGAGGTGAAAGGGAACTTCCTTTACAGCAGTGTGAGTCAGTGCCCTGCAGAGGGACATGGTGCAGAGGCTTCCAAATGTATAGATACAAATCACTGCAGTCTAGCTGAGAGTTCGTGCAGCTCTGCTCCTTCAAGGCTTTGCTTGAGCCGAGCAACTGCAGGTGGCAGAGGTCACACCCAGCTGAACATAGCAGTTATTTCCACAGCTTTGTGGTTGCTTCAGATGTGCAAGTTCCAGGAGACTCATTCTTTAGTAGCTGTTGAACCAAAGTCTTAACTATGGGTACAGTGTGATTTTATCTGGAGTTCTATCTTTCCCAGCATTTTGTTTCTCAGTGTTGTGTAAGCTGGAGATGATTGTGGTGTTATTTTGTGCACCAGCAGTTAAACTTTAGCTCATGTTGCAAATATACAATTGCCATACACGGGAAGCAGGAAATAACAATTTATTGTTTGAAACAGCACTAAAACCCCTAAGCTCAGGAAAAAAACCCAACCAGGTAAGATTGCAGTGATACATAAACACATAAACACAGCTGAAACTGTCTTGGCATAGATGACATGTGTTTAAAAGCAAATTCTAAGCAAAGAGAAGTACCAATGGCTCAAGTGCACTGAGACTGGGAAACACACTGCCAGCCACAGGATACAAATGCCAGAGTTCACAGGGATCCAAAAATTCTTTAAAAAAAGATTTAAATTATACAGGATACTCTGCACCTTGCTGTAGGAGCATCCAAGGAAAGAGTGCAATAGGAATGAGAGAGGTGAGTGCTCTCCCTGGACCTTGGCTGGGGGTTGGGGCCAGGCTCCTGGACTAGACACCCTCCAGCCCTTCCTAAAGAAAGTGTGTTGGGCAGCTGCCTGGACAGCATGCTCCCTTACCCACCAGATCCCACACACACTGCTCCATTTCAAAAAACTTAACTTTTTAACTTTTAAAGCCATTTTAACATCTAAAGCCATTTTAACTTTTTAACCGGTTCTGAGCAATGAGAAAGCTTTATCAGCTCTTGTAGCTGCTGCCTGCAACGAAGATGGTATTTCTGTATTTCTAAATCAGTCGTGGATGCAAACAGTGTCTCTACCAATCTTTATGCCACCATAACTTATGTGAAGGGAAGGGATAAGCTGAGCCAAGCCAAGCGCTCGTGTGATCTTCTACATGTGTCACCCACTACCAGGTGCTAGAGACCAGTATTTGGGTACGAGCCAGGTGGCCAGAATTGTCAGTATAAGGAGTAATGACCTTAGAGCAATAACAGAGATGCAGAACTTGTCACATGCAGGTCTGTCCCAGTCTGGATGCCACGTAGGATCACCTGTGAACAATACAATTCACTTGTTTTCAAGTATTACTGCACCAAGGGCAACAAATGGAAGCAGTAATTCTAGCGGTACTTACCAACGACTTTGTCGCGCTCTGCATTTTCTGGAGAGAGAAAACAAGTGAATGTAAGCAGACTTTTAAGTTAGAAACTATTTGACTCTAACCAAAAGGGAATGAAGCGTGAGCCTCACAATGGCCTCACAAATACAGGTATGGGAGATGCATTGCTTTCCAGGAAGAAGCACAGACCCACTGACTCTAGGAGAGCCCTGCAGTGACTCTCTGGAGAGAGTCCCTACAGAGACTTTGCTGAGGAGTGCTTGATCACACCATGTTGACTTCTCCTCCTACCAGTGGTTGATGCAGAGACAACTCACTCCCCCAGGTGTGCTTCCCAAGATTACTTTGGCTTCTGCCCCGTACTTTATGTTTAAGATCCTCAGCCTGCAGCTAACATTAAACAGCCTTGTGAATCCGGGACTCCCTCATGTTCCTGCGGTGCAGGTGTTTTAACACCACCTTCCCACTCCTTTAGTTCATCAAAGATCGAGTGCTGGGGAAAAGCATGACCATACTCTCAGCAATCCCCAAGCAGATGTCCATAGAACAGTGCCTTGTCCTTACAGGAATTTCAGGTCATCTCCTTCCCACCTGACACCATGCAGCCATTAAAAAGCCAAGTGCAGGTGAATCAGGTAGGCTGTCAGACTCAGGCTGAGCATCACATCCCCATGAAAGGCTCTTGCATGTCAGCCTTGTTCCATCCTGGTGCTTAGGGGAAAGTAGATGGCCTGGCTGATGTTCACTGGAGCGAGTAGCTTTGGCAGTGCTGTGGATGCTCTCCCCACCTGCAGCAGCATGGCAGGGGAAAGGCTTGCTTGGACCTGCACCAGCTCAAGCCACAGCTCATGCATCAGACAAAAACCCAGAGCCCCCAGGACAGGACATGTGTCCCATTATCTGATTCCTAGTTCTGCAAGCAGTAACTTTGGTGTGAGTGGAAGCGATACCTTAAACTGCAGCCCCCATATCTTCTGTATTATAGCCTGTAGCACATGGAAAGCAGACCCCACCCTGTCACTCACCAGGGTAGAAAACAGGCTCTTTCCACTCTCCTCCCTCCTCTCTGAGCATCATTGCCCACTTGGCTTCTGACTGCAGTCTATATTTAAGAACAGGAGAGTGCTGTGCCTGCTTCCTGTCGGTATCTTTTGTGTGCTCTTTCTGCTTAGGGAGAAGGACTGGTTGTCCTCTACTTACGACAGAGATGGTTGGTACACCGATCACCACCGCAGTCACTGCACGCTGCTCCGGTCTTGTACGGCTGCGTTGGGTAATTCCCACTGTGAAGCAAAGTAACACTGCTCTCAAACAGCCCTTGGGAGCAGAACCTACCACTAATTAGATTTTTAACCTGATTTTTCCTTCACTTGTGTTGATAGAGTGATGGGTTTTGGACAGTCCTGTCTGAGTGCCCTGTGCCTAAGACAGGCAGTGAAGCAGAAGAGGTTAAATGTAATGGGGAACCTTGTTGCTCAGGAACCCGGAGACAGTATTGGAAGCCTGGGAATTAAGCAGGCTCAAACTAGGTAACTAGAGTGCATGGAAACTATGAGGTCTCAAAGCTGGCTCTAGCTATAGAAACAAGAGCACCTTCAGTTACTGTGTGTGTATGCGTGTATTCAATGTTGAAGAGGAAATTTCTGGTGTCAGAGAATCTCCCATAGGTAGTGATTTCCTCCACTTGTTTGTAAATACTTCAGGAGCGATATGGGTCTCCCTCCTGCTCCCTCCCTCTGCCACTGGCATGACTGGCACCAACAACCTCTGCCCAGTCTCTTGGCTCGATTTTACTTGCTCATATGTCTGATACAGCACCAAACACAGCTCAATGCTTCACTTTGCTTGGAGCATGCCCAAAACAAGATTTACAGCATGCCTCAAACTTCCCATAAACACTGGCAGAAGAATTTTTTAAGCATGCAATCTCATCAGTGCTAAACTTCATGGTAAGACCTCAATTACTTTCAGCAAGGTGAGGCTTTCGTTGCATTTTAGGAACCGAAATTGTTTATGCATCTTGCTTGGGCCCTTGGCAGAGTTGAAAAGAGTTCAGGATCACATAAAGAAAGAACTGAAGCTGCTGCTTCTCAAAAGCAAGAGCTGGATGTGACATTACTCCACTTGCTAGCATATAACGGCCCGTTTGCAGAGTCCTCACTCAGCAGGGAAGGGCCCAGCTTTAAAGCCCTCTCTAGAGCCCCTTGTCTTCCCAGAGAGCACCCTGCCTGCTTTGCTGGGTCCTGGTGAGGGCATCACTCTTCTTCCCCACGGGGTCCCTCTCAACACGGGGCAAACAATCCAACCTGATTTTGGTCCTCTGCACAACACATTTGGGTGTGGGGCTTCTGGAAAAGCAGTTGCTATGTCACTTCAAGGGATCTGGTCAGCAGTATATATTCTTCCAAGGATGAAGCAAAGGCAAAAGGAATGCCAAAGTTTGAGATCAAGGGCTGGCCTGGTCTTGGCCCAACACTCTATGCATGTAAAGCTTTTAAAGCTGCATTTAGACTGTGGTGGCATTAATTAGCTGGAGAAGGGTAAAATACATCCATCCTAGCTAGATATCCTACTGACTGTGTATGAAGGACCTCTAGATCAAATTTTGAGCAGCCCAAGCCTCATGAGCAGCCCTCAGTTGCTAAGATTGCAGCTGCAAGCATTGAAAACTTCAAAATTTATCAAACCATCAACCTAGAGGCTTAATTATGCAGGCGTGTGTGGGAGTATCTTCAGACTTCAGGCTTGCACCTTGGTAACCATCTGTGGCTATCTTGGGACTCAGGAGAAAGGGACTCATTTTCAGATGATCACTTCAGTATTTTCATGTCAGCAGCTAATATTTTACCCTTTTTACCAGCTCCACTGCTTTTCTGGCTTCAATACATCCAGCAAATAAAAAAAAGATGGTTGGACAGAGGTGTAGCTCTCTCCATTTTGGGAACCATTTCCTTCCACGAAGGAAATAGACAGACTTTATTAGATTAGATAGACTAATCTAATAAAGTTGCATGTTGTGGGATGGAAGGGGTAGGACCCTGTGAAATATTCATAGCGAAAAACCTTACGGCGGCCCATAGTTGCAGATGAAGTGTCCAGCGTTGGTTATGGAGGTGTATGCCACCCTGGGACAGAAGTGGACAGCACAGCCAACCTTGTAGCTTGTAGCCCAAACAACCTGCAAAGACAGACAGGTACACTGGTGACAAAGGCTTTGATTCAGCGTCTGAAGCATTAGGAGAAGACCTGCCCTCCGCTTTACGACATCCAAGTGGGCTGAGGAGCACTCCTTGGGCAGGCTTCACAGGGAAAAGCAGCAGTGATGGATCTCAAACCTATGGTTTGGTCTGAAAAATGACTGATTGTTTTTACACTCAATTTGCCACATATTTGTTAAGACAATGCTGAAAACAGGAATAACTGGCTGTAACAGGTTGTTTTCCTTTCTTGCAAAGGAGAAGGTGAAGTTCACCTCACTGGCTTCAAGCTAATCCATTAGCTTTCTGCCTTTTCTGCTGAGGGAGAACAGTTCAAACCTGTGCAGAAAAGGCTGCATGATCTGCTACAGCTTCTATGAGGGCTGATTGCTGCTGTACTAAATCCTGCAAGGACATACAGGCAAATTGCCAGAAGGCACTGGTGTTACAGGAGGGGCAGGGAAAAGGATTGTGTCCAGACTGCAGTCCCGCCTTTTAGCATCACAGCCATGACTGAGGTAACATAGAGGCAGGGGCATTACATCATTTAGTGATCCTCTGTCTATCAGAAGCCCTTTTGTGCAATCCAGCATCCTACATCCAGCTCCAAGATTAGAGTACAGTCAAATGCTGCAGTTCTGGAAAAATAAATCCCATGACAGCAGCAGAGTGCAGACAAGGGTGCAGTGGTACCTGAGGGTGATACAACAGCAGCGATGACTGACGATGTCAAAGACCCTAACAGCATAGGAGATAAACACATTCGTGCCCCTGCCTCGAAGAGGAGGCATGGCTCTTTCTGCTTGTGCCTCTTTGGTGGGGACAATGCTCAGGCTCTTGAGGATGTTCTCAGTGCAGTGGCAGACCAGAGGCTGCTCCTGACACCAGCCATAGACAACTGCATCCCCAAGAACTGTGAAGGACTGAATCACACAACCTTCCTCATCCCAGGCAGCCACTGGCTGGGGCATACGCTGGAAATGTAGTTGTGGTAACTGCAGTAATTGCACCCAGGGAAAATTCTCTTCTCCGTAGCTGGGAAGGAGGAAGAGGAATGAGGAGTTCCCTAAAAGTAAAGACCCAAGGATACCTCCCAAAGCTGGTAGACACACACATCTTCTAGCTACAGTCACTATCACCACTGACTTCAAGTGGGAATAATCTTATTTTTTCATTCTCCCCCACGAAACTGCCTGGACTGCTCCTCTACAAACAACACTGTGCCCTACTGCCAGATAAAGTGCATTTCACTGCAGTTTCAAGATGCTGACTCTTGCCATGTCCTTGTGAGCAAGGTCAAAAAGCAATGTGCTGTCACCTCTCACAGGTTCTGCATCTAAATATCTTCTCTGCACACAAGTACCTGCGTGTATTGTTCAGACAGCCCACCAGCTTCACTTCATCTATTCAAGTCCTAAATGCAGATGTGTATCCTTGTAGAAAATATTAAATAGCCTCAGGTGAAAAATCTAACCCTAGAGCTGCTGCTGTCCTGCTCTCACATAGCTGTGGATAGTGATTGCGGGGTTGCATGCAGTGGCACTCCTCTCCCACACTCTGCCTTCTTTCTTTGGTAATAATGGTTGAAAAAAATGTGCATATGATACTTGCAGAACTGCAGACATCTCTTTTTGTGATGGTATTTCCCCAGCCCTTGGCAAGTGGAGGCTGCCTGCCAGAGCTCGGACCTCATCCCACCAAGCACTGAAGTCCATAGCCACTGCCTGTTTTTTTGGCCACTGCTTGGCTAAATCTGACTGCTTGATGGCTGTATTGTTTTCTTCCTGAAAAAAACCCAACAACTTCCATATTTAAAATAATAATACAGTGACTCTTCTTCTCTCATAAATGGGAACATAAGAACATCTTGTGCACACAAAGATTAAGTAAGAGTACAGCTTGAACAAGTTCATTGAATCTTGAACAGAAATGCAAAGTTTCTGTGTCAAAATGGCAAAGCTGGTTCATGGTTTAGATGGAGAAATGCAATGCCTACCTGTGTATAGTGGCCGCATACTCTTCTGCACTTATTGGTGTTATAAGTGTAGAATCTGACCTCGCTGTGCCATGAGCTGATGGCTCCTTTCACAGTAAAGGCAGAAAGTGAGCCAGTCCAGAGGTTTTCTCCAATGCGGGGAAATCTGGGGTGAACTTTCCCTGGTTCTTTGAGGTATATATTATGTTTAGATAAGCATTTCTTTGCCCAACCTTTCGCAGTCTTTGCCAAATCTGGATCCCAACTCTGCAAAATAAAGAGATGTAAAATCTTGGTTATATTAGTGTAGCACTAAACCTGCATTATATGGGAAAACTGTGGTTTAAACAGGCTTTAAAATGGCTTTTGGTGGTCTCTTTGCAAACACATGCTTCTTCTTCCCAACACCCCCTATGTTATCCATGCAGGAATGTCCTGCATAACCCCCGTGTTATCCATGCAGGAATGTCCTGGGAAGGTGTCCTGAGGTGTGTCCCATTGGCCTTTGTTAACCTCTTCCTGTGATTGGGTGTTCCTGTAAGCCCCTTGAGACTTCTAATTAGTTACTCTGTGAATCCTCCTAAACCCTATAAATGTAAATCCCCAACAATAAAACTCACTCTTGCCTCCTCTCCATGCCTGGTGTCCTGTCTCCCTGCCGGCCATGGGGCCACGTGCGGGGGGGGAGGGGGGAGCACCTCTCCCCTCCAGGTTCAGGGCCAGAAGAGACCCCTGAGAAACCCCTGGAGTTCCCTTTCCCCATCCTTCAAAGCGTCGCAATGGTTCTTCAGATGGAAATGGAACTAGAACTGGGCCGCCCCACGTCGAGGGTGGGGAAAGGGATCCAGATATTAGCACTTTATTTGCAATGCAGTAAATTCAGAGCAACTTCCAGGAAAAGCTATGTCTTAGTAGCATACGTGCTTTTGGTTCATTTGTTCTTTGCTTCTGCTGAGACTTACAGAGCTACATGGTAAATTGGCTTTTAGGTTCATTTTGGATTTACACTTAGTTACTCATTAAACTTGAGGAAGTTTTTGGGGTGGTGTGTAATCTTGGCTGACTGGTTTGTTGGACACTAAGAGCTGTATGTCAGTCAAATACAGTGTTAGTGGCACAATGTGCATTTCAGGGCTGTGCCAGCCATGAGAGAACATTAATGTAAATTAAAGAGTGAATTCATATGAAATCTGGAGAGTGAGGGTTATGCTTACCATACCACTCAGGCAGGAGTCTTGTGTAGCCTCATGTATTAAGGTCACTGCTTGCAGGTCACTTCACAACCACACTGGGATTTTGGGGACACTTTAAACTCAACCCCTTGGTTAGCATCTTTGTGTTTGGCAGCTTCAAATGTTAGTGCTGAATTCATATTTATGGAATGACTCATTCACTTGCTATTCAATCCTACAGAAAGTGATTATTTAGGCAATTGAGTCACATAAATATCTTTTGTTTGCACTGGAGGTGGTGTCTGCTCTTGCTGGGTTTTCTTGTGCACACAACTTGGTTAAGTGATTACAGCATTGTACCTCCTGGAAGATACAGTACCATAAGTGCGTGCCTGTAGTTCTAGATATACTTCGTGTTTCAAAAATAAAGTTGTCCAGCACTGCTGAACTATTTTGAAGGTTTTTTTAAATAACATTCTTTTAATTTTTCCTTTTCTGAATTACTTAAAATATCTCACTTGCTTCTGCAAATGATGGAATTGTAATTGTTTTGAATTGATCAGTAGCCATGACAAGGGAAAAGGTAGACTGTAAATTTTTAATTGGTAGATTTTATTTTTGTAGAAATCTAACAAAGGTAGGTTGTTAGATTTTTATGGCTATATTTTACATAAATAACTTTCTTTGTACCATAGATAAGTCTGAAACAACGTGTATTGTTTGTGCTACCAATCAGTATTTAAAAATCACAGGATCACAACAAAATGCATCTACAGAGATTTGAAAATATTCTGTAACTTATGTCTTCTGCTTCTTCCAATGGCTAACATTTGTGGGGGGGTGTATTTTCCCACTGTGTTGGGTTGACCCTGGCTGGATGTCAAGTGCCCACCAATGTCACTCTGTCAATGCCCTACTCAGCTGGGCAGGGGAGAGAAAATACAACAAAAGGCTCATAGGTCAAAGTAAGAATAGGGAGTTACCACCATGGGCAAAAAAGATCCAACTTGGGGAAATGAAATTAACTTATTATAAATCAAATCAGAGTAGGGTAATGAGAAATAAAACCAAATCTTGAAACACCTTCTCCCTACCCCCCTCCCTTCTTCCAGGGCTTCACTTCACTTCTGATTTTCCTCTCCCTCCTCCCCCCCAGCAGCATTGCAGAAAATGGGCATTGTAATCTGCTTGTTGCATGTTGTCTCTCCCACTCCTTCCTCCTCAGGGGAAGGACTCCTCACACTCTTCCCCTGCTACAGCATGGGGTCTCTCCCACAGAAAACAGCTCTCCACAAACTTCTCCAATGTGAATCCTTCCCATGGGCTGCAATTCTTCATGAACTGCCCCAGTGTTGGTCCTTCCCACAGGCTGCAGTCCTTCAGAAACAGACTGCTCCAGTGTAGGTCCCCTGCGGGGTCAGAAGTCCTGCCAGCAAAGCTGCTCCAGTGCGGGCTCTTGTCTCCATGGGGTCACAGGTCTTGCCAGGATGCTGTTCTAGGGTGGGCTTCCCACTGGCTCACTGACTCCAGACATCCACCTGCTCCAGTGTGGGGTCCTCCAGGGACTGCAGGTGGATCTCTGCTCCACTGTTGACCTACATGGGCTGCAGGGGCACAGCTGTCTCACCATGGTCTGCACCATGGACTGCAGGGGAATCTCTGCTCTCGCACCTGGAGGATTTTCTTGCCCTCCTTCTCCACTGACCTTAGTGTCTGTAGGGTTGTTGTTCTCCTCACATATTCTCACTCCTCTCTTCTCTGGCTGCAATTGCTTGTGCACAACAGCCTTTTCCCTTCTTAAATGTATTATCCCAGAGGCACAACCACAGCGGCTGATGGGCTTGGCCTTGGCCAGTGGCAGGTCACTCTTGGAGCTGGTTGGCATTGGTTCTGTTGGACAAGGGTGAAGCTTCTGGCAGCTTTTCACAGACGCCACCCTGTAGCCTCCTTGCTACCGAAACCTTGCCATGCAAACCAAATACTAACCACAAAACTAACACATAAGTAATTTGCCTAGGAAATCAGTATATCAAATATTAAAAGTAAACTTGGGGCAGGGGCTTTTATTTCAAGTGAGTAGTTGGCATTTCCTTAGATGATAACTTTCAAGATCATGATGAAAGATGTATGATAGTGTTGGATGCACCTTAGTGCTTCGTGGTCTTTTTTTTTTCACATTCTGTTTTTTAAGAGCCTACACATCTCTTTTCCCCTTCATCCTATAAAAAGTTTAAAGTTCCATAAAGGCATACGTATATAAAGGTAAGTTAATAAGTTTAAATATACTTTCCATTTTTGTGTGAATGCTTAACTTGGCTGACAGTTGAAAAGCAGTGTACAGAAACTGATAGTTCAGAATGATCTTCAGTTTAACTGTAGTTATACTCCTTATTTGCTTATAATACTGCACTTATGCAAAAAGATTGGACTAAACAGCATGGGGAAAAATGCATAGGACAAGAATGTCTCACTGCTGTTCAAGGAAGCGGTACTTACAATTATTTTCACTCACAAACTGCTTCTCAGTTTTGGTTTTGCAATGAGCTGCTTGCTGATTTAGGGAGGAAAAACTGAATGTGTAACATATGATAAGTGGTGCAAGGCAGCAGTAAGTCAAAGGAGACTGTCGTCAAGTCCTGATGAAACTGGTGAGACTCTTTGTACTGATTTTGAGGAGCCTCAGAATAGACCTAAGCTGTGCTTTGGGTACATGAGAAAGGACTCACATTTGTCAGGTAAAAAAATTTTCAGATCAACATTCTCATTTTATAATACATGTATTACAAATTTTGATGGTTGGGCTTTGTTACTTGCAGTTAAAGGAATTTCTGTCTTGTATTTTCTTTTAAAAACTAGTTTTCCAAAACATGGAAATGCCCTGAATTCACGGTCTTACTTTTTACATATCTAGGTGGGCAGTTATCCACAGCAAACAGAAGTTCCCTGTGACATAAAGGAGCCATCTCCTTTTCCACTAAAAGTGAAGAGATACGCTGTTTTCTATTACAATGGTTTTACTTTCATTATAGATTTTATCATGTCTCGTACTGCTTTCTTCACATTAAATTGTTCCTGGGAGAGGTCATATTAAAGACTAGTGGTTTTGCCGTGTTTTAAAAGAAACTTACCATGATTTAGTTTTTGTTTTAGATGTAATTTATTTATTTGTTTCTTAAGCTGCTTTTTTTCCCCCCAGATTTCAGTTCTTTACTTTTTCAAAAGGAGAAAGTAAGCCCAATTTAAAAAGATGAATACTGCTCTTCTAACACATCCTAGCAACACTTTGTTGGTGTAGGGCCAGTGAAGAAATGCAGAAAATAAGAGTCCAAAGCAACATGTACTGGAAGTTCAGCATGCCCAGCTGAAGAAAGCTGAAGTAAAAGATGCATCTAGAAGAGAAACTAAATTATTTCCTGTCAGGTGTGAAATCCAAGCTTGACCGCTGCTCACTCACCTCTCCCTAGTGGGCACTTGTCTTTTAGTGTTTGACAACCAGAAATGGAAAATGAACTTTTTTTTTTTTTTAATGTCAGTTAGGATGTTGTTAATTACAGTTGTGGCTACGTCCTATTCTGGTGGTGATCATGTGAGATGGTATGGAAAAAGAACAAAACAAAAGATTGGAATTAGGATAATGGCTATGGTCCACTTGAGAGATCTGTGAAAGACTGTCTTTCACATGGTAGCTGCAGATATCACTCCCTTATGTGTCCAGGGAGCAAGGAGGGGGCAGAGCAGCCTGGAACCTGATGCCCCTAGCACTTGCTCCTGTTGCTTTTGGGCTTTCCCTGCAGCCCCAGCACCAAGGAACAGCTCTGTTGGCTCAGCAGGCAAGAGCCTTGCAGAGAAAGCCTTGGTTGGCAACACAGTCTCTGTCCTTGCCGACTGAAGCATGAAAGGGTGTGCTTAGGTCTGTACATAAATCACACCTTGGGCTGTTGAGCTGCATGAGGTGTCTCAGAACGAGGAGGCTTTTCACAGCACAAGAAAACGTTAGGTTGAGCTGAAATCCTGGGTTTCGAATGAGGAATTTAAGTCATGGCAAAACCATACACACACCTGATCACATAAAGCCACCTGATAATTAGAGCTTTTTTCCTCTGCTTTAAAAAGTAGTCACTCATGTCCCCAGGAGGTTGGCTTTTTTCCTTTTGTTTTCTTATTTTTTGCATTTGATCAGAAAATAATCTTTGAGAATCATAAACACCATCACAATGCTACACACTTGGACATAAGTTATCAAGATCCCCTTACCATGTAGAGCATGTTGCTGGCTGGTGGATCCACTCCAGATCGGAATCTGTTATGGGTTTGCACACATTCCTCAATAAACTTTGGATCTTCAATATCAGGCAACGTCGATGGTTCATAGGAGTCAGAGAAATGACAGAAGAGCAGTAAAGCCAGAACACAAGCAGAAAATCTGCTTGTCATTGAGAGAGAGGGAGAAGATAGATGGTACAAGCAGTAAGTCACTGCCGTGGATCCAGCACCACAGCCACGGCCTTCTAAGCGGTGGCAAAACAGTCCGTCCTCTCCCTAAGTAGCTTTTATCCAGTCCCTCATTAGCATGGGAGGGAGGGGGAGGCGTGGTTTCAGTGCCTCAGTAGCACGAGCTGCGAGCGTGGGGGGGTTTGGGCAGTGCGCGCGTTCGGGTCCCGATTCGGGCGTTGTCGAGAGTCTCCTCTGGGAGCCGTAGTACGAGGCAAGTGCCCCCTAAACCAAGTGTCCTGTGTGTGTGACCCCACTCCTTGTGCTTGTGCAGTCATTGACTCCGCTGTATAACACACCGCAATGGAACGTTGCAGAGAGGAGTATCTGTGTCGAGCCTGCCCCCGCAGGGCCAGAACTGAGACTTAAGTTCCTTTTTGCGGTTTGGGCACAGGCGCCCGTGAAGTTTTCTGCAAGCTCCACCACCGAGCGCTTAGTAAGGCATATACTGCAAATGTGATTAACCCTGTCCTTACAGTCATGCGTTTCAGCATCTGGTCTTCCAGCTTTGAGGCAGAGTGTTGCAGCTGTACGAGGTGGTTTTAGCTCCACCAGCAGCGTTTTGCTTTGGAGGCTTGTGGGCTGGACTTATCTTAGGCATGGTAATTGAATATGGCATTAGTCAGAGGAAACGAATCATTTCGAGAACGTTGCTATGAGAATAAGGAAATTAAGCTACAAGTTCACATCAAAGCTGTGGCAGCCGTGCCTCTGTCTTGTTTTCTTCTTTCTTTAATTGTGGCGGGCAAGCTTCTCTCATGTCCTTTGGGCTTTCTTGTTATGGTTTGTTTGGCCCCAGTCATCCCTTTCATAATAATAACTACGGATTGCAGAAGAATTTTGGTTAAATTTTCTGCTTTTGATGAAAATAGATGCTGTTAAGGCTGTTGCTGTTTCTTTCTTTCTTTTTCTTACATATTTTCTTGGTGATGTTTTTATACTTTTATATTGTTTTATTTCTACAGATAACCCAAACAGCTACCTACCTCCTTTCCATTGCAACCACATTGTTCTAAAATAAAGCTGCCGCTTCTTTTTCTTTCTTTTTCTTCCTTCCCCTTCCTTCTTTCTTTCCTCCTCCCTTTCTCCCTCTTTCCTTCTTTCTTTCCTCCCTTCTTTACATCAGTCATTCAGTGTCATTTCATTCTAATACATCAAAGGGATATATTAACAGCTGGGGCTCATTTTTATTGTGGGATGCCATGAGTGTTCAGAGCTGCAATGTGGCTTAGAATTTCAGTCACTGTGGTCTTAAAACATTAGGACAAAGATAAAGGAGGAGAAACAGCTTTAATTATTGATAGCACAATTATGCATTGCTAATATTGGCTAGTATCTCTAAGATTGAAAGATAAGTTTGTTTCCCTTACTAACAAATGTATATTGGAACAATAGGGGTCGAGGGCTAAATATCTCTTAAACTGAATCCATCAAACGTTTGGGCTTTTTGGAAAGAAATCAGAAGAGGAAAAAAATGTGAGTATCATTCAGTGGTAGTTCGTAATGTCCTATTGTATCTGACTTGTTAAAATATTTAGAGCTAGACTGCAGTCCAAAAAAATCCATTAAGAGCTTTTAACTATCATGGAACACCTTTGATTCAAGAGGTTTCTCTATATTTGTTCTGCTGTTATTCCAGGTGTGCTGGATCTTTGGTCTAAGCAAGTAAGTTTGTTCTTGTGTGGTAGCTTTTTTAATTAAACATTGTTTTTAAAATGGCAAGACATTAAAACACTGGTACTCTGAATTTTACCCCTTTACTGTCAACTTCCATTTATAGGAATGATTCATATTGTGCACGTGGTCCTTTCCAGCTATGCAGCACCGCTGGAGGGAGTGGAGAAATGACATGGAACTGACTGAGGTTACATCTCTCAGCTAGCTATACACCCTTTTCTTTATGTATTCCACTGAACAAGCTGAGACCTACCCCATAGCTTGTTCTGATATCCATTGTATTTGCAGGAAGCTCTGCTTTCCAGCCCAGATACTACTATTCCTACTCTTCAAACCCTGCTACAGCAAATGAAGATCAGGTATCTAAATGGATGTCTTGGCAAATCCCTTTATTCAACATGTTCTAGATTGGAAGAAACAACAGGAGATGATAGATTTCCAACAAATCCTGTTCTGCAGATTGGCTGCTCTGGCACTTTTTAATACCAAACAGCTTCCCTGTATGAAACCTGACCTGACATAAAGCAGATTACTATCTCTCTTACAAAGAGGTAGATAAAGCTGAACTGAACCAAACACTGTTTTTTGCAATACAGCCCTTTGCTCTGGCTGAAGTTGAGAGTAGCAATCTTTTGCTAAATAAGAAATTCCTTTCACATTATTAAAACTGAACAATACTGGGAAAATGTTTTTTCTATTTCCTGCAAAGAAGAACACATATAGTATAGAAATCATTAACTGAAAGGAAAGAATAGCATAATGCAAATGAAGAATAAGATGGGCTAAATCAGCAGCCCAATCTATAGTAATTTCAAGCAGATCACAAGCACCATCTCATCATGCGAACCATATCGCTGCTGGATTCACTTTAGATTGAAATGTGTTGTGAGCTCTCACACAGTCTCTAATGAACTTTGCATCCTCTGTGTCAGGCAAGGAATATTGTAGATAAGCATGAAAGCAAGTGAAGAAATCCAATAAAAACAATGCTGCAAATAAAAACGTTATTTTCATAACTCTTCAATTTTTTAATAAGTTTTTATATGGAAAATCTCTTAGGTGGAGATGATATGAGCAAGCAGTTCTTCAGAGGTTGTCCTCTGGGTGTGGAAGCACTTGAAAGTGTCAAAATAGCAGGAAGTGAATATAAATTGCTTCATCAAGTACAGCTCTATCTGACATCATAGCTGCCTGTCAAAGGGTAAAGCATGAAACAGGCATCTGCCATGCATATTAGCATGGAGTAACACTCCAAGTATACTTCTGCCTTTTCTTTGTGTGCTCCATCCTGGTTGACTGCCAAACCATTGTGTGATTGTAGGTCTTACCTGAAGAGATGCTGCAGAACAGCTTTCTTAAAACCTGCATTAACCATAAAATTGTAGCTTTGACAAAATACAAATCTGCTGTTCAGCTGATTTTCCAATAGTATCGCTTAGTCATATCAGCCTAGTTAAAATTACGTTGCAGGACATTGCTTCCATGTCAAAATTACTCAAGGAATAAGCAGAATTAGAAAATCTGCGCTCCAGCAGGAGAAAAAAGACGGTTCCTGAACAGCAGCTTGCTGCAGAACAGACCTTCTGACCTGGTTTGGTGTGTAAGAAAAGTACAATTTGGAAATCCCAAGCTTGAGTATGTGTTGATACTGTCCTTCCTTAGCTATTTGCCGTTACCTGCTAGCCTAAAATCATTAGAGGAGCTTTCTGTGCTCCTGGAGAGCAGTTAGCATTCCTAGTATAACATTCCAAGACTGATTGGGGCTGTAGGATGGTATGTGTTGGAATTTGTATTGTCTCACCAACTGTTCTACGAGCTGGTTGTTTGTTTTTTTTTTTATTTCAAACCTAAACCAAATTGTACAAACATGCAAGAGCATAGGTTAAGGTCTTGTAACATGGTTTTAGGTAGGTTTACAGAGAAAATTCCTTGCAAATAGGTTGTAAAATATGTTAATGGGTCTCATTCCCTGCTCAGTTTTGCAGGTCAAGCCTTATCCTGCTGAACGCTTGTGGATAGTATCATTCTGGTCTTGCCTTCCCTATTTGCACGATGGCTTTTCCCTCTTAAATAATACCCTTGATTTGCTTCAGAGAGTCTTGTCACAATCCATACACCTAATTCAGATAGGCTGAGGGAGCTGTAGTCCTCAACCACCATCACAGCTATACCTGTTTAGGCTATTAATAGCAGGCATATAATTAAATATTTCTCTGTGTGGATGTGTTTATGGATGTCCATGCATTACTAACTCTCCACACTCTCCTCTTAGTCCTGTCATGATTTGTTGACCTATTTCATTATGATAGGAGGCAAAAAAGTGAGTGTGTGGGCTTCTGGTGGTTTTGGATCCTCTGGGGGAGAAATAAAAAGGTTGCCTACAATTATTCTTGCTGGACAGGCTTAACACAGCCCTTACTTATAAACAGCCCTCACTTATGAACAGCCCTCAGAGGCACAAGAGAGCTGGACAGAGAGGAAACTGAACATGAACTAGCATCTGCTTTTCATTTACAATACTTTCCTGTGCTTTAAAGTTCTTCCAATAAGATCACCATCATTTTCTAAACTGCTTTAAAAAGAGCAAGCCAAAGTGGTCAGTGGGAGTAGACTGGCCACTCTACCTTTCTCCATGGGCACAGCAAACTGTGTGCAAGGTGCTTTTGCCCCTGTCATGTCCTTGATGAAAAGATGCATGAGGCCTTAAGAAGCACCTCAAACTCATCTCCCTTGACAATTAAAGAGAAGCAGGAGGTGAAGCACACATCCTGTCACAACCCCAGTCCAAGGTGGTCATCACACTTGCAGCGCAGAGAGCTCTAATCACTTGACCTGTTTCTCTGTACCGGAAACTGCTTGTGAGCACTTCTACTGAAAATTACCTTGAAACTAGAAATGATGTTTTCTCTCCCTCCCCCTCCCCTCCTCTTCCCTCCCTTCCTCTCTTCTCTCTTTTCTCTTTTCTAATAATACCCATGCAGTCTGTGAGAATCTAAAGCCTTTGGTCAGCTAGACTTAATGTAAAACCATGACTATATTACAACTACATGCAATTTACACAAAAAATATCACACTAAAACTGAACCATTAATTTAACATTTCAGTGATCTTGTAGTTACATATACATGTGGTTAAAAATTTGTGCTTGAAAAATGAACTGAGATCTTCATGCAGTAGGAAATTTTTACATGTCCAGGGTTCTCCAGGTTATAAAATGCTTTCCTGCAGCGCTGACTCTGGCTCCATCTAGTGATTCTATCTATAATTAAAGCAGAAGTCCAGCCTGCCCTTGAGCATCTATGATGTTTTCCAAAAGAGAGTAATTATCTTTTGCCAGAATTAAGCAGTGGATCTTGAAAATTAGGTTTTGGGATTTGGATATCACAATACATTTGTCTGGACAATACAAGCATCGCTTGTCCTTGCATAGATCTCAAGTGAAATTTAGCACAATGAGCTGCGTATGGACACGAAGCTGTACAGCCCCATGATTTTGAAAAATGCCCCATGTTTACATCCCACTTTCTCACCTCTCACCTGCTTTCAGTTTAAAATACCTGGAAAAATAAAATGTCAGATTCTTAATTTTTTCCTAATGTTCTATTCAGACAGAGGATTAAAAGCTGGTGGATTACAGTCTATTACAGATATCCAAGATGCTTGGGAATCTATAAAATTACACTTAATTTTGTCCTCAAATCATCAACTTCCCCACAGAGTATTGTTACTTGTGCTGGGGAGAGAATGTTTGACCTTGACTTATACTGGGTTCAGCTGAACAAATGGGATGGATCTGCTGGGTTTTTTTTATTCTGTGCACAGGATTAGGCAGCTGCAAGATCACTTGGCCTTCTATACCTGTGAATAAACTAATACTCTGACATGCATTGCTGCTTCTATTACACAATGTCACCTCAGGGCAGAAAACAGATTATGTGAAAGGATGGTAGCGGTATTGAATTTCCACAAAAATTATTTAGTAATAAACTACTTTGTAATTATTAAAAGCTAAAAAATCTTACCATTATTTTGTAATAACGAGGCTGTAAACACCCTCACAGTTAACAGTGGAGGTATGTGACTGGACCGGAGATACTCTTACTGTAACTTTGAAGTGATCTGGCTGAGTACTCCTGTAAACTCAAGTCTGAAAGCTTTGGCACTGCATATTTTTAGACTAACAAGTGTTATCTGCCAGACTTGAAAGAAGATGGTTTATTATTACTTACAGTTTGGGCATCTGCTTTTTCTTGAGAGATTCTTCTTGTACCTTCTGGACGTGACTAACCAAACTGTACTGAATTCAGGTAAAAAGTGTTTAATTGTATACTAGAAGATCTGGATAATCATACATTCCACTTCTAGAAAACATACAGATATAGTGTCTTTATTCAATATCTCAGTATCTCTCCAATACAAAGGGTGCAGGCCTCAGATGCACAAACTGACTCAAACATCCCCAGAAGTTCCACTTCTTCAATTATAACTGCAAGAAGCAGTTGTGTTCTTCAAACATAACCTTTTTTTTTTGAAAGGATCTTAATGTTTCATGTGGTGTTATCTGACTCCTGGATTAAGGACTAAGCATTTCAGGGGCCTACACATACATTTTTGAGATCTCCACCATTTTGAGATGACAGTGTTGTGGCTCTTTTAACAGGTCTACACTGCCTATCCGTTTGATTAACAAACGTTACCCATTTTCAATTTTGTGTCTGAGCCTTCAAGAACATAATAGCTCCTGGATCTTTATCAATTCTAATGACATGGGTACTTTTAAACTTTCATTGTTTAACTCATGTACTCTGCTTGTTTTTTCAGTGATTAGTTTCCTTTGTAATTTTCCCTGAAATATTGCCTGAAATGCATGAACTTTTTGACATGACTTAACTACATATAACAAGAAAGGAGCAAGCAATATTAAAAAGAGGAAAGAAACTTTAGAAGTGAACATCACTCCAAGAGAAATGTGAAAACCCTCCAGATTCTATATAGACAAGGTTGAATTGCAATTATTAAAATGTAAAAAATACCTTGCTAAGTAATTTTTATAGGTTATTGTGTCACAGAAAAAAAAAAAAGAGAAATACCATCCTAAGATACTGTCTAGTTCTAGTGTTCTAAAGATTAACTGGCCAATAAACAGCAAAACTTAAACCCTTCAGTATTGCTTTTGAGTTTGTTACAGGCAGAACCAGGGGGAGGAAACAAGAATTAACACTTGCAGAGAAAAAAGTGAGAAAAGATATAAAAAGAGCTGCAAAGAAAATGCTCTGTAAATGATTCAGGTAACTTTAAGTATTCTCATTTCACAGTCCAAAGTCTACTAAAAAAGAATCTCACAGCTACCATTGTGTCTGGTAACAGTTTCTCACTGTGCAGTATTTTCATCTGTCATTTACACAGAGAGCAGTCTAAGCATCTTTGAACACTGAGATAAGAAATTTAGGAGTTGCTTTTACTAGACAAGATCTACTTGACATTGAAATTATCATGTTTTAGATCAGTGAAATATGTGTTTGCTCATAGATGAAACTAATTCTACTGCAAAGCTTATTTTTTGAGCACGGGAATGCATACTTAAATTTAAAACAGTAAGTGTTCAAAGGAAAGCTTTAAAGTCTCAGCAGAATTAAGTGTTTCAGAATTACTACTGAAAAATCAGAAATAATAAATTTTGTTGCCGATTAACTTTTTTTTCTTTTTCTTTATTATGAGATTTGTAAAGAATACAATTTACTTTGACTGGATTTTCTCTTCTGCCAACATTTCTACTGAGGAATACCCACAGACATTCTGCAATGACTCTGATTACTTTCAACAGCATCTCCAGACTTAAAGAATTCTGAACTGTGTGGCTTGGTGACTAGAGAACTGGAAAATATTATTTTATAAAGTTCATGTAGTACTGATACAATAAAATGAGGCATGAGGCTTTCATTGAGGTCAATTATTGTGGACAAGAAGAGCAGATTATTATACAAGATACTGAGGTGAACCAGTGCAGGGGTAATGCAGTACAGTAATTTTTTGAGTTTACAAAAGACAGTAAGCTGATATTTGCTGCTGATCACATATGCAACTCTGTATTATTTACAGCTGGTGCTGATTTATCTGGCAGGCACTATACAGGGCATTTTACCAAAGGTAACTCTTACCTGAATGTAATGACCACAAACCTTAGTACAGTTCTGCACTGTGAAAATTTAGAATCTGACCACATCATACCACAATTCAATGGCATCAGCAACATTTTATGCTTCATGACTTCTAACCCAAATATTCTCTCCAACAGGTGTGAAATTAGGATGGCATTGATATTTCTTACTTAAGCATACGTTATGTTCAAAAATGCATTTATTGTCTGTGCCCTTGCAGTATGTGCCAAAGCTGCATCCCAGGTCTGCAAAACATGAAAGGTGAAATAGTTGTGCAGTGTTAAGTTACAGCCAGATCTTAAACAATCAGATAAAACCAGTCATCAGTAAAGCACATACACTGGAGTTTCATAAGGAAATGCTTTCCCTTGTTTAGGCAAGTACCTATTTTATTTTAATTGAATTTTCCTGTTGCAGCACAAAAATATGAGCTAATTTCGTTGGACAAGTTTTTCCTCCTTTCACTGTTTAAATTAACTTCGTATGAGCACTTGCTAGCAACTGAAAATATGTTTGAAATGCACTTTTATTTTCAGGTAAGGAATTACTGTCTCGTTAATTAAACATGAAACTTTGGTTTTGTTTTTGTTTTTTTGGTTTTTTTGTTGAACAGGTCATTAATTTCAATTTGATTAATAGAAATTAATTTAAAGTACAAATACACAGATACTATAAATTTGACTGTATAAATATTTTAAGTATTTTTAAGTGAGCCTCTGGAAACGAATAAATATTTGGTCCTCCTATGATAAAGCTTTAAATACACATCACAACATTTTACAGAGATGCTTCATGAGGTAAACATGCTAATACTTGGGCAGTAACTCATTCTGCTGCTTCCTCCTTCTTTGCAGCTTCTGATTCTGGAATGTGAATGATTGTTGGTGTTTGTCTTCCAGTCATGACTGTTTTTCAGCAAGTTTCTTCTACCATTAAAGTATTTAATTTGATGTGTTAATAAAAGATGCTTTGGTTTATTGCCTATGTTTACAAGTGTTCGTGTGCTTCAGTCTGCTCTTAGTTTCTTTGTGGATCTTACAGTCCACTGGCTGCTTATAATCTTTTCTCCCCAAGGCCTTTAGTTTTTGCTCACCATATCTGTACGTGCATACTTGTAGTCATAACTTTTTTCTGGTTTTCCTATTCCTGATTATTAAAACTGGGTGTGGTGTTTTTCACGAATTTCTTCACTTCTTAAATCATACCTCCATATCTGCCAATCCAGCTTAAACCCCACCAAAGCCATCAGTATCCGAGTACACGCATGTTCCCAAGCATGGTCAGGGTGCTCATCCTTTAGCTGCCCATTGCTGACAACACGTTCCTCTTGTGGTGCGAAGAGGACTAAACGTCAAACATCTGCATTTTCTGCATCTTCTTCACTTCTGTTTAACCCTTTCCAGCAAAAAAAAATGTCTAGAGCAATTTGTTTCAGCTACCACAAGCAAAGATTCATCCTCGCCACCAGAAATCCCCTCAGTCTCAATACTGCAGTTCATATCCTTGCTTTAGTTGGAGAGTCTGACTCTTGTGGAGCAGTTCTCCTGCTGGACTTCGGCTTGTTCCGAAGGAGAAATTCCTTGGGTGAATGCGGACATGTTCGGCTGGACCGCCTCGGGGAGCCGCCGGGGGTCGCTGTGCGCGGCTGTCCCGGGCGCCGGGAGCGGCTCGGCCGCAGAAAGGCGGCAGGACGCGGCCATGGTGCTGTCGGCCGTGCAGCAGGTGGTGGTCTCGGCCGTGCTGGTGCTCTGCGTCTTCGTCGTCCTGCCCAGGATATTTGGGGGAGGAGGCGGCGGGCGGCCGGGCCGGTCTCCGCGGGGCGGCAGGGCCGCTCCGGGCCACTACGATCCCCGGCAGCACGGCAGAGGTAGGAGCCGCGGCCGTGCCCGGGGCCGCGCCGCCGTCGGGGCTCTGTGCGGGAGCCGCCCCGGTCTCGGGCGGCTGGAAGGGAACTCCGGGAGCCGAGGGGGCTGTGCCCTCGTCTGGCGGGAGGCGCCGGGGATTGTACACGGCCTGTGGAAGGGGAGGCCTGGTCAGACAGCTCCGAGCTGGCCTGTGTGCGCCTTAAACATCCCCCACCCCCTCCTGTGGTCTGCTTTTCTGGTTCATCAATGCTTGGATTTTCGTCTGTGCTGTGTTAAGAAAACTGCTTTTAAATGCAGTATGACGAGAAGCGCCCGCAGGGGCACAGTCGGACCGATGGGGAGCTGGGAGGTGTCACAGGGAAAAACTCCCTGCCCGTGTTAGAGGTGCAGTAGAGGTGCAGTAAGGAAGCCAAGTCTTACTGTTAGTAAAATATATGCACAGTCATATAAAATCTGTCCGGGTATGACTGAAAACAATCCTTAAAAAAAAGCAACACTTCACATGCCTGTGATTCTGCTGGTGTACTGGCCCAGCACTGAGTAAAATAAATTTGAGACAGATCTCCTATTCTCACCTGTCTGGGCTCTTCTCCTGTTTGGCTAGTAAGTCACTTTGCTGTTTCTTCTGTGGAATAAACTTGGTACAAGGCACTGGACTCTGTTAGGATTCAACATTCTTCCTTGGTGCCCACAAGGTGTTTCCTTTGCCACGTTCATTTGTATGACTTATAGAAATTTTTTTCATCTGTTATATTAGGTATTTTAGTAACACTTCTCCTTTACATTAAAAACAAACAGAACGTAGGGGCAAAAAAATGAGTGGAAATGTATAACTTTCCTGGCTAACTCATTTTAGGCAGTTCTAAACACTGTTCGAGTTCTCTTATCACAAAGTACCAGCTTAGGTTATCAGGATTAGATTACTTTTTTTTCTCTCATAGTTGGCAGAAGCTGTAGCCAAATAGTTGTTTCACTGGTAGGTGTAACAATTTTTTTGTCTACCTGGTTGTGGCTGTATCTTGCACACTTGAATTCTGTTATTGTGAGTTCTTCAAATTCCACTGTTACAATATTAATTGAAAAGTGATTTGTACGATGGTCTTTAGTTTGGGAGTTTTTATAGAATGTGAATCTTGTTAAACCCATATTCAGATAAATTTGAAAGTGTAAGTGTAGGCAGTCAGTTGAGACATTGGTGTAAAACTTCACAGTCTCTCAAACACCTGCTGTCTGCCTCTGCAAGCATCTGCATTCTTCAGCTGATATTACTGTTTCTTATGTGCATGTCCCATGAACCCCTGATTTAACTACCAAATAACCTAATGCCTAAATTGAACAATGATGCTAGCTGTGCTTTCATCTGCTCCTTGTTCTGGCAGGCAAATTACATGCAAAAATACTGCAGACTTCCAAGGCTGCATGTCTTTACTATTGTGTAATCTTTTCACGCTAAATATTTGATTTGCAGAGGTACAGTACTTCTAAGCCTGTGGGAATATCTACATAACACTGAATTTACTGTCAAAATAGTGAAAGCAGCAACACACCATTTGTATTTCAACAAATTTTTTTTTTCTGCAACCAGACAATTCAGTTTGTAAATAACTCCTTTCTTTTGTTAGACGAGAAATATTAATTTCTAACTGTTTTCAGCACTATCAGTAGTTTCTCTGAATTTGCTTTACTTTCAAGACTTAAATTGTTTCTTTTTTACATCTACCTTTCTGTGGTTTGCTGAAGGTTTGCCAACGTTGCTGTGAAGGAAAAAGCTTAAAACTTGTATATTATAGAAACCAAGCTTGGTTTGAGAGTCTTTGCTACCTAGATTCAACTGTGCATCCTGTTAATGTAAGAGCGATTTTTAATTTTTTTATTTGGATGCAGGGCTGCCCACACTGTCTTAAAAGAGTGATGAACAAAGATGATTACACAAGAGGAAAACAATGTAATTGCATTTGTGGACTCCTAATTTCCTTTCTTACTTTGTTGTTTTTCTCTCAATTTCATTTTTAAGGTAGTCCTCAGACAGTTTATCAAGTTCATCGGAATCCAGGAAATTCTGACAGTAATACTTACCAGAGTATTCAACAGATGAGAAATGCAATGGAAAAAGAGATAAAAAGTGAGACAACAAGAGGGAATGGTAGAGAGTTAGCATTCACCCTCATGCCGTTGTATGCTCTTGGAGTGGGAATGTTTGCAGCATACAAACTTCTTAAGGTAAGCCATAGGAAAAGCATTAAATTATTGAAATTAGAAGGAAATGTAACTGCTTGGCTTGCTTGCTTTTCCAGTTCTGAGACCATGTATGTGGGTGTCAGAAAGCAATTTCTTGCTCTCTTTGACTTTGAATGTGAAATCCAAAGTTAAAAAAAAGAGTATCTCATTCTTACTTGTGAAGGCTTCTGACTTACCTATTTTTAGACACTTGAAGAAGTGAGAATCTTACCCACCCTGCAGCCTCAAATAAGAATCTGAGAACCTAAACAGTGCTGCTACCTGAGGCTGTAACTTAAGCCTCATCAGTACTTCATTTCTTTTTCATTCTTCATAATGAGATTGAGTATGGGAAGGAAGTGGACAATTCCTGCAGAGCAGTTGTCTTTGATTAGCAGTTAGATAGAATAGCGACTAGACTGAACCTTTTATTTGGACTTCTCATTTGATCGTGCATCTGTAACCTACGTTTCATTCATGTAATGGGATGGCTTTTCTACCATTTGTAAAAAAAGGAGAACACGTGATGAGTTGTTTTTAAAAAAACATCAGTCTTGATATGCGTTATTTATAGGAAGAGATACTACAGCACTTGCAATACTGAGAGTGCACCTGCAATATTGTTGCTTGCCTTCAGGGGAAATGAACAGGAATAGGACTGGAGATGGCATCTTCGTTTCTGTAGTGAGTTTCTTATTTCACATGTGAGAAAAATACCACAGCTTAGCACAATGAGTGTAGAGGATGCCCAGTTTAATATTTAAAAATTATGAAAATCTTATTTTGGGTGGTTACAACTCTTTACACTTGGGCTTGTTGGATTAAAACATAAATATTTTTATAATAACGTGTTTATACTGTAAGAAAGAAGTTTATCTCCTAGTTAACGGTAAGAGAACGGATGCAGTAACCTAGAAGATTTCTTCTGTTCCTTTGGGAAAACCGAAGTTGAAATAGCAACTGCTTTCTTTTAAAGCTTTTGTTAGTCATGTTGTCATTGCATAAAATCAGAAGTGTTAGTTTAAGACAGGAAGCAGGCATCACAGAAGAAAAGTTTCATTACTGTAGTACATTTTTGTGGTTGCTGTTTGCTTTCAGTAAATTTTTAAATGCATTTTTGTTCTTAATACACAAATAATGATGAAGTTTTTTAACACTGTATTTATTAAAGATGAAATCACATGAAGAAAGTAATTCCAAAAAGGAAAAAAGTACAGAAGACAAGGCAAAGGAAACAGGTAAGAATGCATATTTTCATACACTTATTGCCTGCTGGACCAAAGCTACATGTTTTTGTTGATGCAGTCCAGCTGAATAAGAACAATCTTTTAAGTTACTTAAGAGCAGTTAGCAACCTACAAAACCCCACTTTGTTATTCTGTATATTTGAAACACTTGTTTGAGGTTTGTTTAAATACTGCAGATGGTAATACTCTTTAAAACAGCTATAGTAATATAGTATGATTCTCTGTCTTTTAGTGTCTGATGTTTTTCTCACTTAAGATCTGTTGGGTTTTCTTCAGTTTAAATACATTATAATTATTTGATGGCACATCAAAGTTGAGCTGTTTTCATATGTTTGCCCCCCTTGTACAGACCTATTTTTAGTGAATTAAACAACTGTCAGCCTCTTTCGGTGTCTCCATCCACCAGGTCTGTAATCAGGTTCAGCAGTGATTTGTTACACTGCCTAGTCACCATCCTTGTGTGTTGGATTCTTCTTTCTTCAAAGTTCAGTACAGCTTTAGGAAGAATCACTCTTCTTGATTCTTGTGCATTCAGTTTTAAATATATTTGTGAGGTGTGAGTGGAGAAATTCATGACTGTATATTAAGTATAAATACAGTACTTACACCTCAGGAAGTCTTGGAACTACATCGTTTTTGTGACTGGGAAGGTGAGCTTCACATTCTCATTCAGTTTCTATAAAGGTGTCCTCTGTTTGGGGACTACTGGAGATAGGTTATTGGGTGGGAAGGATTTTGCTCACACATAGTAAGGCTTCTGTTCTTACCCCCCGACTCCCTTTTCACATTCTGTAATTTTACAGATAAAAGAAACTTCCTGTTTTTGAATCTGCCCAACCAAAATGTAAATTAATATCCTTCTGGTATTGTAAAGACATTTCTAACAAAGTTTTCTCTCCTGCCCCCCTCTTTCCCTTTTTTCTCCTCTCCCCACCTCCCTTCTTTTTTTAAATTTTTTTTTTCCTTTTTTTTTTATTAGAGCATCAGCTTTTAGAACTGGAGCGGCATCTAGCACAGACAGAGAAAATGTTAAATTCTTTATTGACTCAGTTGGATCCACTTTCAAACTGGTGAGTGTTTCTGAAACTTCTCAGTGTAGTTTTTCTGTAAATTGAAATTTGCAAAAATGTTAACAAAATTCTTTAAATGATCCATATGTATATATGGTAAGGAACAGTTTTTAGGAACCTTCTTTAATTAATTACTGCTTCTGTAGCCTTTTGCAAGTAATACCTCTTCTGCAGTTTGCGATCTTTTCTACAGATACCTCCCATCTCTTGTTCACCAAACATTAATGCAAAAGTTCAGACTTACGATTGTGTTACTGTGGCTTAATGAGTTAAACTTTAATATTGGCCAAGGAGACTAATACTGAAAATATACTTAATTTCAGTAGCATTTGAAAGCCATTGTGAGAATTACATTTCTGGTAGCAGAAAGAGTTTCTTCCTTTAGATGCAAGTAGAAGAAAAAATTAGTTACCAAGGTATAGCTGCTTACTTTTGTGTTTTGAAATGAACCTGTAAAGTGTGTGTGTATTTCAGTGAAATATAACTTCTCTGTTGTAGTGTGACAAGGGAAATCAGTAATATATACTCCTTGTAGTTTTAGAGAAGTTCCTTTCTTAAGAAGCTAGAGCCTTACTCATCTACTAGAAATAAAAATATGTATGCAGTCCATTTTGTGGACTGACATCCTTCATGAAACTCAGGTTAAAACATGCAGAATTTTATGACTGTTCCTTTAGTGTACTTCGAACGTAATATGTGCTGAAACTGTTAAACAGCAAATCCACTGAACAATTTGCCTAACCAGTTCCTAGTAGTGATGGCCAGGAGAGTAAAGAAAGTCTGAACTAAATGAGAAGAGCCTCTAAACTGAAAAGTTCTGTATTAGGTATTGTGGTACTAAAAATAACTTTGGTTAATTGTTTCTTTCAGTAGTCATTACTCAGCCTTGGCCATTGGGACTCCAAAGTTAGAATTCAGTGATTAGATTATTCAGTAGGTGTACGTGATGGGCTCCCCACTTCTCAAGAGACAGTTCTTCAAGGAAAGCTTGACCTAAATGTGTCACAAAGTTAACTATGGTATTTATCCATTGAAGGAAGTATTTCAGTCTTGTGCATTTTTATCAAGCACTCACTTCCGAGATAATCTTTCAGCTGTTAACATTTGTCTTTTTTTCTAGTGTTAATGCTTTAGCTTGTGAGCAGAAAGATGAAATAATGACACAGCTCCAATCAATCAGACGACTGATGAAAGAAAGTGGATTGGATAAATCAGAAAACAAGATGAAAGGTACTTTAATTTTCAGATGGGTAGATAACTAAGTATTTTATATTTTAAAAGAATAAATAGATCTTACTACAATAATATTCAGCTCCTGCACCATAGGTAATTTGTGTGGAATTAGTTTTATTCTGCAGGAGTACCATTCTTCCTGTTTCAGGTATATCCAATTTCAAATTTTTGATACATTACGTTTTTTTAAGATTAGGTGATAAAAGACATTGAACTGGGATGGACCATAGAGTCGCATTCTCCTTTGTTAAAACAGGCTTTTTGAATGTCAGTTCCTAAGCAGTCTGTTAGTATTGGACTAACTTTAGTCTGAGGATTCCCAAATGAGGACCTCTGAGGCTGTCGGTAATGCTTGCATAAAACACTAAACAGCAAATTGTATATTAATTTCAACTGAAGACTTCCAAGAGCTGCATAGTAGCCCAAGTAAAAAAATGTTAAGAATGGTTCACTAGAAATTTGGGGAGTTTTTGCATTATTTGAGTCTTAATAAAAGAGAAAAAAACAAACAGAAAAAATATTCTGCTTCTAAACTGATCCTGAAATTTAGAGCCTTTCCAGTAAAGATTCATTTTGATTATTTTTTGTGTATTCCAAGATCTTGGCCACATCTGTAATGAGAAACTTGAAGATCTCATTCAGTCATTTGCTGAACATTCTCAAGAGAAAGAAATGGACAAGGGAGAAGATGGTTGTTATGAAGATTTGCTTGAAGATTATAGTAACGATTACAAAATAGAAGAGCATGAATTACACCATGAATGTGAAATACATCAGTTGGAGCCAGATGTCTTAGAAGACCAAGAAATAACAAACAAAGATGCCACTGAATCAGAAGTGATGGGACCTAGGAGACGCAATAGATATGAATGGAATCTGCATATGTAAAACTTTAAAAGCTTTTGCATTTTTTTTATAACGTTGTATGCACTTTAAACTGTTTTAAATCAACTTAACATGCACTGCTATATGCTTTAAAAAGAGCAGTGAAATACTGCCTGTGCTCATATCTACGACAATTCTGTAACTGACTTCAGTGGCAGCAGAATTTTACTCAGGATGTTTACATACTTTATTTATTTTTCCCTATCAGAATATTTCTGTAATCTGTATATAATGCACTGTAATTACATCTGATGCTTCACTGAAATATTAGAACGTCTTCTAATTGAGACTATAAAGTAGAGGTGTTTCATAAATATAACTAGTAAGCATGATGCCACTTGAACTATGACTTTCTTGAGTTCATTAAAGAGCATGCACTGGTGAATTTAGCACTTTGTGGAAATCATTTCTCTAGGGTGGTATGGAAAGCAGTATGGATTAAGTCTTTGAGATCAATTCATAGTTAAGTTTATTTGGAGAGAGAAATTTAGCTATGGACACTATGTAAAAATAATTATATCTGAGTTTGCAGTCTCCTAAGTAATTATGTGTAGTTTTGTATGTCAGTTTAAACCCTAATGAATTATGCTGGATCACTTAATTCCTTCCGTACCCGTCACTGGTTAAACTCAGCAGCTGTCTAGTAACTGATTAACCCATTAGTATTACATCACCATTTCATGTTTAACACAAAAGAATCTCGCCTTTTGATTCATTGCAATACAATTTTTCTTACATCAGAAGTAACAGATGTATTGCTACGTATCATTGAAGAACTGTGGGTATGGGGGGTTCTTTTTTCAATACATTATGCCAGCTCAATAGTGGCCTTTTTAGGTCATTGTTAAGAAAAACGTTTGTTTTCCTTTGCCAGAATAATTTTTGTCCATACCTTCATTTTTTACTATTTTTTGTTCACTTAACACACATGTTACCGTGGTACTGCCAGCCTTTAATGACAGGCATTGCCTTAGAGGTACGTTTGACAGTACAAAGCTATTAAATTTTCTGTGTTACAATTGCGTAGCTTTTAAGTAGGCCAGTTATAATGCCTGAACTCTTTTGCCATCCTTATTCTTACAGGAAAATAGCATGTGGATTTGTTTTTCTGGAGGAAATGTACTGTACTTAAAGGGACTAAATCCATTACTGTGTCACTCACTGGAATGGAATTAATTGTTCATTCTGGTGTATAAACATGGTATGTCTTTGGTCCTAAAACTGAATCACACAGGCTTGGAAGTAGCAGCAGCCAGAAATACATCCTTAGCGTCAGTGTACTAGTAGTTTTGCAGTAGGTGAGATTTTGCCTAACTTTGGAAAACTGATGGGAGTACGAAGCCAGGGTTTCTTAAGGGGGCACAGATTTTTCCCCAAGACAGAACGGACGAATCAGAAGTAGTACTTGGACACAACTGAATTTTTAAAAATACCTGATCTTGGTCTGGTCATTCAGGACACCTGGAACTGTTTGAAAAAGTCATTGTTGCATACAGGCTTTTTCTCTGAGATGCTTAATAAAGTGAACTGAAACTAATTTCAAAACCATTGATCAGGGGGAATGAGGGAATGGGAGCCAGGCGTGCTGTGCTGCCGAAGTGTTTGCAGAATGTAGGTCAGTCCTGCTGCCTTCCAGGCGCTGTGCTGGTGTCCTTTCCCGCAGGATTTCCCTGCCCGCGGCAGTGACCAAACCATCTCTGTGGTGGCTTTCATGTCGCCTAGTCTTCGGATGCTGCTGATACTTGGAGCCCTTATCCGAAAAGGTTTGGGCTACTCTGGAGTAATCGCTGTATTTCGGACCCAGGGCACCGTGAGCCGCTGCAATTTTGAAGTCTCCGGTTCCGGCTGCCGGGGTTTGTGAAGGACACGACTGCGTGCGGTGTGTACGCTCCCGGCTTTCCCGGCGAGGCTGCGGGGGCCGCCGGGGCAGGGCGGGCAGGGAGAGCCGGGCACGCAGCCGTGCCCCGGGCAGGGCGTAGGAGCAATCGGGAATTCCGCTTCCCCATTGCGGCGATGTGCCCCCGAAGCGTGGCTGGGATCGGCCCCCGCCCTCGGCGGCAGGTGGGGCGCGGGCACCCCGGAGACGCGCGGGGGCCGGGCCCGCTCCGCCGGCCGTGCGCGGTGGGACGGCTGCGGTGAGACACAGCCCGCCGGGAGCCGCCCGGTGCCCCGCGCCTCTCCTGGGAAAACGCGTCGTTTCCTTGGAGCTGCCGAGCCCATGGTGTTTATTTCGCCTCTTACAGCGTTCTTGTTCGTGATAAAAGTTATTTCGGCGTGTGAACCATTAAGTACAACAGTGCTCTCTCCCTTCCCCTCTGTGCCTTCAGGTGGGAGGATACTCCATTTCAGGAGAGGCTGGAGGCCGTGCGAGGGCGTTCCGCATGCCCTGAGGGGGAATGGCTGGAAGTCTGTGCGGGGAGAGAGCGGCTGTGCCCATCCGAGGAGGCCTCGCCGCCGTGCCAAGCTCGGTAAAGGAGTGGGCGCTTGGGGATTGAAACACTGTGTGTAGTTAGAAATGCGGTCACTTTCTGTGGGGGATGGTTTGGAAGTGGAGCGTCCGATTGCTGGGAACTAAATGGTGGGCTTTAGGTTCAAAATGGGCTGAGTGGAAGGAGAAGCCAGCAGAGCAGGAGATGGCTTGACGATGAATGTCTTTCTGGAGCTCTCGGAGGCTTTCTGTGTGTCGGGAGGGCCCTTTTGTCTTCCTGAAATTACCTGTTCCCAGGGCATGGTGCGAAGGAGAGCCAGCAGTTGTAAGTGAAGAGTACAAAAGGTTTGATGTTGCGAAGGGGTAGAAAATTAGTAATGCTCATATGAGAGGCTATCAAGAAGTGTAAGGGAAAGAGGGAGTTAAGATTGAGACAAAGACGTACATTTGAACAGGAATATGGTTAAGCATTAGTAAGGAAAGACTGAAATTAAGAAGTGGTAAAAAAGGGAAGCCAGCAACATTTCATAGCTTGCTGAAGACAATACCCAAATTCTTTCTAATGCAATAATGTGGGGTTTTTTTCCAGAAGTGCGTATATAAAAATATGCTTTTCTCAGTAGTCTTTCCTGTTTTTCAGTTTGTTCTGAAAGCTATCATTGAACTTGCATGGATTTGGAAGTGAAAGGAGTTGCTGCATCCCCTCGAAGGCAGGTTGAGCTGTCATTGAGGGGAAAGAAATGTCAGGTATGTTAATGGAAGGCTTGTGGTTGTTTTCCTTCCTTACTTTGACATTTTCACAAATATTTTAATCATACTTCAGAAGTTTCTTAGTTTGAGGTTATAATCCATTCTATAGAAAAGAAAACTTTTAGAGAAATTTTTGTCAGAAAGGGATAGTTTAGTATGACAACTTCTCAAATGAAGGTGAGAAATTCCAATAAAAACAGTTGTCCTAAAATAGTTGATACTCTTAAGTACTCAATTGGGATGTGGAGATTTTAAGAATGAACTAGTACTTGCAATTAAGAGCAACAGAGGCTTGAATCTGTACTGTGTGCTGCTGTCTCAGGCTATTGGTGAAAGTGGTAACAGGTGTGTCTGGTTTTGATTTGCAAGACGTCAGTAAAGGAACCCCAAAAATATAATTTGAAAAGGCATGATTTTAGATTGACGGGTAAAATGAATGAGTGCTCTGCATTCAGAATGAAGGCAAATTTTGTTTTCCTGGTATTCCTAATATGCTTTGAGATAAGACAGGTATGCAACCCCTGCAAGATCACTATAGCAGAAACTTTCAGGCTAACTTTTGAAAGTCAGTACAAATAGGATCTTGGATTCTGAAGGCCATTGCTTTTCTTATAGCTGAGGTAAATATTAATATTGTTATTAACAGTTGATTTTTCTCACAGATACTGTGTACTTTATGTCTGTGAACTAAAGTTAATTGCTAATCCTCTCTCAGCCCCCAAGCACCCATTTAACTTCCTTATTTGTTGCATGACCCCATCAGGAATTCTTGGAGTTTGCCAAGTTGCTATTTTTTCTTGTCACTTTCATTTGGAATGAAAAAGGACCTTTTGTAAATGTTATCAATTTTATAATGTTAACTTTTAACCAGGTTTTTGAAATCTAAATGCCTGTGTACAACAAGAACATTTGAGGCATTTAGTGTAGGTTGTAAAAGAAAAGAAATGACAATTTTTCTCTAATTCTCTCATCCCTTTCTTTCTTCTTTCTTGTGCATCTAAGTTTCCAAATTTAGACTCCCTAGTCCATGTGATTCTTGGTAGTTTGAAAAAATAAATCTTAAATGAAAGTTAGATTGAAACCATGTGCTTCACCCCAGTCTTCAGGATGATTTTTGTTTGCTTTCTTCCTGATCTGATGACTTCTGAAAAAGGAATTACATTAAGGCTGTAACATTTAGAATGTGATCTGTTCTTTAACGCATCACAGTTGTGATGGTACAGAAAAAATATGAACTTGAGATTTAATGCATTGCATTTAGTCGTAAGGATGAAGATTAAATTGTGTTTGACCCCTTAACGGTTTTATGTACGTGACCACACGGTGGCGGTGTCATTTCGTGCGACCGTACTGCATAGAAACTGTCTTTTAAACCTGAATATGCTGAATAATGTTTTGAAGGCACTAGAGCAGTGTTGCTGAACTTCTTTTTTGGGAGCAGGCCACAAGGGTGTATGGAAAGAATGGAGTTACAGTTTTGTGAGTTATGTGGCTGCTCTCAAATCGTGAAAGATGTTTGGGCACTGCTGGAAGTAGCATGTCTGGTCAGTTCAGGCTGTGATGCTGAGATCTCTGAGCTCAAAGGTTTGAAAAGAGATTTTGGCCCTGGTTCTGAACATTCTCGATCCACATTTTTTTTCCGACTGGGAGGCCAGTTTGGGGAGTTGTTACGGTGTGCTTGCCACCGCCAAGCTGCCTTCCCTGGGGATTTGCTGTGAGCTGTTTTCAGAAAGTCATAGGGGGATAGGTAGATGAAGCTTTGGCTCGAGTCTTTTCTTCTTGCCGTGTTCTTGCTCAGTTGAGTTTGGAGATCTGTGAGGTACACAGCAAAATAAACAGTGGGAGCTGCCTAGTCATCATCATGTACTTCTACGCTGAAGCTGAGATGAAACAGTTCCAACAAGTATCAGGGGTTCTTGGGTGTCTGAGCTAGCTCCTTGTGAGCCAGCTTGTTGTTGATATTGTGGTTTTGGTTTAAGGGTAGGTTCCCAGGCAACAAGGACAATGTGACCTAAAGCCCTGTGAGCCGTGATGGTACAAAGCCTCAGGAACATGGATTATTTTTAATGTATTATTAATAGCTGATGTGGATGCTGTCTGGATTCTTAATGGCTGGGAATCTTTCTGTCATGATGATGAATACTCAGTCATTCAGTCTGATGATCTGTAAGAATCAGCTTTCAATGAGTTCTTTTCTTCCTGTTTGTAGCAACTTCATCAAGTATGTCAGACAGATAGTTAGAGCCATTGGTTTTAAATATTTAAGGGGAAATTGAAAGAGAGAACTATATATTTTAATCCTTATCCCCTAGGTATGTAATCATGTGTCATTTTTCTAGGGCTGGAGACCAGATACACGGACTAGTCACAGTCCCCGCCCACCAGAGTAAGTCTGCTTCTGTTTCTGATCCTTTTATTTAATTGTGCATTATTAACACAATGCATTTGCATTTGTATTGATGTGCAACTCACTGTTCCATGAAATTTGTTATCATAGGTTTGTTTTCTGTGATTTGTTTTTGGAGTAGAATATTTGATGCATTCTTTACATTGGAATTAAGTTGATTTACGTTTGGTTGAGCTTAACAGTGGAGTTGTAATCACAGAATCACAGAATGGGTAAGGTTGGAAGGGACCACAGTGGATCCAGCCCACTGGTCCATCTGGTCCAACCTCCCTGCTCAAGCAAGGTCATCCTGGAGCACATGGCATGGGATTATGTCCAGATGGTTCTGGAATATCTCCAGTGAGGGAGACTCCACAACCTCTCTGGACAGTCTGTTCCAGTGTGTGGTCACCTGCACAGTAAAGACGTTCTTCCTCATTAAAAATAAGAGATCGTATTGCTATTAAAATAGTTTTAATTTTCTGCAGGGTACCATGCCTAGATCTAGGGAAGCTGGGAGATTCTGATGAAGAGGTAATTATTCTGTGCTGAATAGTTTTTAGAATTCATGTGTTGCAGGAGTTGGTAAAAATACCACTCTGAATGTAAAACAATTATGATTGCTTATGTCGTTTTTTTCCTGTAATTTTAGGATGGGGACTCTTACATACCGTACAGTGGAAGCTGTCCTCATACATGCCAGCTAGATTCATCTTCAGATTGGAGAACGTCATTACAAACGCCATGTGCACAGCATCAACATGTCAGTCTGTCACTACAAATATCTTTATAATATGCCCCTTTAGTAGTAATTTAGAAAAGCATACATACCTTTTTTTTTTACACAAGTTCTCTCTTTTTTCCTTCTGGTTAAACTCATTTCTCCAGCTACTGTTGGTCAAAAAATATTTTTGTCAGAGTACTTTTTAATGAGAAGCCTCTAGGATATTTCAAAAAACCTATTTTCTTACGTACCTTAGCTGTTCCTTGTTGGTTGATACACTTATCCTTTTGTTGTAATTATTTTTAAGATATGTATTAATAGCTAGTTTTATTAACAATTTGTCAAAGGAACTGAAAAATATAATACTTTTGAGATAGTAGCTAACTTTAGTTTGTCTCTTCAAACAAAGTGAAACTTCAGAAAAAATTAAGATCGGTAGCAGTCAATAAGTGTGTGATTGAAGACAGACACCATGTTTACAAGCACTGAGTATTGCTTCTATGGAAGAGTTGTTACTTCTGGTGAAAAGAAAACTTTTGAAGTTACTTGCAGACATTTCATAGGATTTTTCTTAAGGCTGTTGTCTAAACCAGAACTGTGACATAAACTTTGGAATTATGTTCAGTTTGTCATAGCTCTTTTATTTGTTACAATTTCCTGATTACATGTTAGCATTTTTTCCCATTTGATGACTAAGAAACTTAATCACTGCTAATATTAGATTCTTTATAAGGAAAATCAGTAGCCCAGATGCTAACATTTTGGTTTATAGTACAGTAAAGCATTGTTCAGGATCAATCTCTGCTGTAAAAATTTGAAGAATTAATCTGGTTATTCAGTCATTACAGTTCCCTGAATGAAGTTTAATTTTCATTTAAACTCTTATATTTAAATTAAATTTGAAAAAATGAATATGACGGGTTTTTGTTTGATCATGATACATATTAATTTGTTTTTGTTTAAACAGGTGTCTAGACAATTTTGTCATAACAACATGGAGGTAAAGTAGCTGAAAAAATATAGACTGACAGAAAACATGAGCAGTTCAATAGTATGGTATATGCTCTGAAAATGTAGTATGTTTTAATGTCTTTTATGTAACAGGAGCTAGCTTATTAGAGAAACTTTTTAATCTGCAGTCAGTCCATTAGTATTTTGAGTGTTTCATATGTGATAATTAAAGGGAAAATGCTGAAGTACAAACATTATTCTGTTTGTATATATTTTCTGCTAGTGTATATTCAAGAGATTTGATACATAGAACTTTAATTCAGAAAGAATGCTACCTACATGGTTATTTTTTGTTATAAACATGGCAAAAATCTCACAAGTAGTAATATGTTTTTGATTCGAGTGTGTCATGGTTTAATCCCAGCCAGCAACTAAGTACCACTCGCTCACTGCCCCACCAGTGGGACTGAGAAGAGATTGGAAGAGTAAAAGTGAAAAAACATTCCTGGGTTGAGATAAAGACAGTTGAATATGGAATGCCAAAGCACAAAACTGGAGCACAACAAGAAATTAATTCACTGCTTCCCATGGGCAGGCAGGTGTTCAGCCATCTCCAGGAGAGCAGGGCCCCATCACATGTGACAGTTACTTGGGAAGACAAACACCATCACTGCAAACATCCCCCCCCCTCTTCCTTCTTCTACCTTTTTTATATGCTGAATGTGATGTCATACAGTTGGAATATCCCTTTGGTCAGGTGGGGTCAGCTGTCCCATCTGTGTCCACTCCCAATTTCCCATGCACCCCCAGCCTCCTCATTGGTGTGGTGATACAAGAAGCAGAAAGGGCCTTGGCTCCATGTAAGTGCTGCTTAGCAGTAACAAAAACATCTCTGCATTATCGTCAGTGTTCAGCATAAATCCGAAACATAGTTCCATACTAGCCACTGGGAAGACAATTAACTCTGCCTCAGCCAAAACCAGCACAGGATGCAGGAAATAACAATTTTCTCTCTTTTTGGAAGAATTAAAAAATAAACCTGTTAAAAATCCATTATTTTAAAAATATTTAACGTATGTAAACCTGAGATATATTCTAATGATTGTTTAAAAAAACCCCCAGAAATGTAACTAGAGGGAAAACCGATTTTGAATAAATTTGTACATAACCTGCACCCCTTCAAACAAATAATATAGTTCCTTGCAGGGCAGGACTCCGAATTGGCTGGAGTTCAATGTGAATCTGCCAAGATCACAATTTTGTGTGTTTCCCTGTAAAGCCAAATAGTTTCTCAACTTGAAAAAAAAAATTGCATTTAAATAAAAACTCAAATGGCTAAGTGGTTTTTGGTCCTTTTTAAATAAGGGACTAAAAATGTGTTATTTTTTAGAATGTGTGCCCAAATAGGTATTTTTGCATGTCTTAAGATGTAACTGTAAACATGGAACTAGATATAGATTGTTTTTCTCTCTACTGCATTGTAAATGTGAAGTGCAAACATACTTGAGTTGCTGTAGCCTTTTTAGGTCTGGATACTTACAATTTCACTGCTTGCTTTACCATTATTTTAAAAACAAAGTTCATTCATACAGTTCTGTCTAGCTGCAGGAGTGCTAATGGAAGATTGGCATGGCTTTGTCTGTTTCTCGGGGTCTTTCTCCTTTTCTTCTCTGCTTTCCTTTATCTTTTTGCTTTCTTTCTGCCTTCATTTTGTCTTAAATACCGAGTGCTCAATGTGCTGGAATGTACTTCTGTTTGCTAACCCTTTTTTGCTCTCTGTCTCTCTTTTTTACCTAACTTTCTCCCCACTTCTGTTTTGTTGAGAAGATTTTCAAGCTGTTCTGGAATACTTTAATATATTCCTCTGAGCAGCTTTTATTTCTGCATTGCTTGCTTCTGGGGCCCTGACTGAGGTTTCCTTTAGCAAGATACATTCCAGCTTCTTCAATAACTGTGTAAGTAATCTTCCCAAAATAGGTCACTTTTGGAAGAATAATTGAAACATAGTCTTATCATTTAGGAATTAACCAGTTAAATGATGTGAATCCTCTCTTGAAAAGCGAAAGTTGGCCTTTCAAAAACGTAAATCTTGGGTTTTGAGAAATAGCTTTCTAGAGCAGGACTGTTACACTGCTGTTGCAAGATGAGTTGTGTCCAGTAGAGATGCTAGATATGGTCACCTTAGTTTTGTTGGCACTGAAGGAATATAACTTAAACATTGAAAGTGTTAATTATTGAGGGAGAGAAAAAAGAATGGTGTCTTGGCCTTCTGACGCTGCTGCTGTTTCTACTGATCCCAACCTCCATTGTGTGGAGCCCTAAATGGTCGTAAATGTACTTAGCTTTTTCAGCTGCTCTTGTTCTAGGGAACAAAGTCCCAGTGCTCATACTCATCTACCATACAAGAATATTAGAACTTCTGACTGAAAAACATCCATTTGCCCATTTTCAACCATCCAGAATCAAATGTCAGACTTTCAATTTCAGTGATCTGTAGCATCATGTTATAGGGTGGAACCACTGAATTTGGCTTCTTTCTTTAAAGAAAAAACTAAGTAAAACTACTTGACAGTGTATTTTTTATATGTAAAAATGATAGAATTTGAAAAACTCTAATGAAAATTAAGCTTGAATATGCAGTCATGTTTGCATTTCTTCCTAATTTGAAGCATCATGTCAAGAAGTTTCTGAAGTTATATTGGATAGGAATTAAAATAATGCTGTTCTCATTCAATAGATCATTCAAGAGACTTCTATATTGATTACTATTTGCTTTGATATTCTGTTTTGGAGCAGAAGACAAGACCAGAAAATCTGCCATCCCCAACAGATGGATACAAACTGAAGCATTGTCAGTGTGAACCAGATATGAAGGAAGAATATGAGCAATATCCTCAGAAAATTGCAGAAAAGAGGAAGGACCACCTCCAGTGTTCAGATGCTTCAATAAAGGTAGCTGGCAAAGTAGTAATTGCATTTTTAAACAGCAAATGCACATTAGTATTTAATTACACTTTTGGAGAAGTTTGCATGTGTGTGTAATTAACGTCTTCCATGTTTTTACTGTAAAGAAATCGAAACATGTAATTTCAGTATTTAATGTTGAAGAGGAAATAAAACATAGGAAGCTTGTTTCAGTTGTTCCAGAGCAAGAAACTGAGGTGCTCTGACAATTTAACTATATTTGTATTCTCTGGTAAAAAAAGTAACACATTGCCTTCGTAGTGCACCTCTAGCCTGAGCATGAGGATTAGCATGACTGTAAAGAAGAATTTACAGCCTAAGAAGATGAGAGACAGCGGGAAGATCTTGGTAAAATTAATTCAAGCTTTTTTTATTTTTTAAATATAGGAGTATTATAATTATTATTCTATTAAATTGTGACTGTATATAGGACTTAAAAAAGGAGAAATGAAAGATGTAGTCTGTCCCTGAGGGAACTATTAACACTGAAAATGGAAAGGAATATGGGGTTAAAATAATGAAAGATATTATCTATACTTTTTGCTTTGATGTTGTATAAGATGTGCTACAGTTGGACCGCAAGCTGTATTAATTCTGCCAGGTTTGTTCTGTGTTTTTAAATTAAAATGAAGATGCAAAGAAGGGAAGATCAGTGGAGAGAAACTGGAAAACAAAGGGGTGAAAAAAACCAACTTTCCTCTTGTTCGGGAAGATATAGCAGAGAAGGGTGGTTGAACAGGGAAAGATACATCACTGTAGGTGTAAGGAAGCAGGAAACATAAATAAGCAACAGCTATGAGGACTGACCAAATGCTAAACTATGCTGTGAGGGTAGATGACCATTAATGGGAAGTTAAGTATGGAGATGTTCAGGGAACATACTGTGCTCATTGCTTTTCAGAGAAAAGGTTTGTGGTGAATAACAATGAGTTTGCTGATTTTATTTGCTTAACGTTCAGTGGAATGAAAAGGGAAGGTCTTACATAGGACAAAGATTATGTTTCATATATTGTTGTTATCATTTTACACATATTGTTGATAGCTTTAAAAGACCTTTGTCCTCTCAGTCACGCTTCTAGTGTTCAGAAAAAATTGGAGAACCTGCAAAACCCTGTAAATATTCCATGAATAAGAAGTGAATGAAAGAAGGATCTGTTATTTTGTGGTTTAGTTTTATGTTTGGTGGCAGATGAGAGCAACCGAGTTAATCTGAAAATGAAGAAATGGATGGCAAGTGTATACTGGGAGAGAAAAAGCAGGACTGGCCTTTTCTGGTGATTTTAGATTCCTGAAAGATTCTTGCTAAGCCCTAAAAGTATGTGTGCCAGTTCTTATCACAGATTTTAATATAATGTCTATCAGAACAATTTTTTTGTGTTAGACATTATCACTACCTGGTTAGATTAATGAATCAAAACCTCTTTAGATTTCAATACACTTATTTTAATTGATTAGTGGAAGTTGTAATAATTTTTCTTTTCTGGAAAGAAACTGCTTGTTGAGGAGCACTGCTAACAAACCTACTCTTTCGATTTCTTTCCCTTGTTACCTCCTTCCTGACTTCTGTAAACAGTCTCCTTTGTCCATTTTCTTCCTGTCCTTCCTGTAGGAGATATTTCTATAATACCCTGGGACTGATTTACAAGTCTCTTAGAACCATTCAACAGCATGCTTTGGCTTTTCCCTGTGTAGACTATATTTAACTTCTTTGCTGGTCACAAAGCAGCCTCACTGCAGTGGTGAACTTTGAACTATATGCCTAACAGCAAATCCACTGCTTTCTCTTGGCTGTTCTTGAACAGAACAGAAAAAGGATGAGCTCTTGTCTTCTCAGAGGTACTACAATCTGCTTTCTCTGACTTGTTGCTGTTTTTTCATAAAGCTTGTAGGAATACACTCCTTTTGAGCTTTTTTTTTAATTTATTTCAGTGTAAATGAAAACTGGTAAGTATTCAAAAGAGATAAGGAAAGATTAGAGAGCAAGATTTATAAGTTCAGTTTCCGTTGAAAGCTAGGCTTAAAAAATTCTTTTTTAATTAGCATGAAGTAGAAGTAGTAGAGACTTTAAAGAAGAAAGAGAAGGACTTTTAAATGAATTGTTGAGGAAAAGGTGTGGGGGGTTTTTTGTTTGTTTTTCTTGTAATTTGTTAAATTTGATTTATGAAAATATTGTATTTTTTGTGTAGAGTAAACAGCTTGAAGATGGACATAATGATGATCTTGTAGCTCTTGATGAGAAAGCTCTCCTGCAGCAATGCTACACAAACAAGCCCTATAATATGCAGCACAGTATAAAGAAATTGGAAGCTGTAAGTATTTTGACTGGTATTATGCTGTTAACAATCTGGATATGGAGAATGACTTCCCAGATATTCAACAGAAGTTATGCCTTTGGTGATTTGGTTCTAATATGTAATTGCACCCACTGAAATTATTTCTTTCAATGAGAGCTGAACTGAGCAACCCAGGGAACATTTTTTAAATCTTATCTGCAATGCTTTTGTTTTATGCAGTAATGTATATAACTGAGAATGAAAATTATTAATAATAAATACAGATATGTTCATACAACTAAGAATAACTGAGTGATTTGACTGAACCTGAACATATTGTTACATTCAGTGCCAGGAGCTGGACTTTGATGATCCTTGTGGGTCTCTTCCAGCTCAGGATATTCTATGATTTCCTCTGATCTGTAGCTTTTAGCTGAGCCTGTGTTCCATGATCCATGGATTCCATGATTCCATCAGCTCTACTGCTAATATTAGATTAAGTCAGCAATGACTTTGACCAAGTCTTCAAGCTCCAGGGATGGAGCTTCTACAGCATCTCTAGCCAACGTCTTCATGTCATACACTGCTCTCCTTGAGAAGTTCTTCCTATTGCCTGTACCAAGCCTCCCAAGGCTCAGTGTTTTAACCTTCACTTCCTGTTATACTGCTGGCTACTGTCAAAGAAAGTTTGGTTATGTCTTCTTTGTAACTTCTCTTTTGTCGCAGGATGTTTTCGGAATGCCTCATAGCTGCTGTTTTTGCAAACTAAACAAACCCAAGCTCCGTTAGACTCTCCTTTCAATTGCTTTGGCTCTGATCCTCTGTCAGATCCTTTCCAGGTTTCTCTCATCCCTGTTGATCTTGGGAAGGGGGGAGCTCTGAAAAATGGAACAAGTATGGCCTCACTAGCATGCATAGAAGGGAATTAAAACTTTTCTTGTATGGATGTACCCAATATGTTTCTTTAATTCCTTACATACATAGACATACATTCTACTAGACATACATTCTACTCTTTTTAGGACTGAGCCATTAGGATTTCTTGCCCATCTAAGGTTAGCTCTTGAATTTAGGATCATTTACAATGATGAAGAACCTTGATTTGTTCTTGCATGATTCAGTATTTCCATATGCAAAGTGGTAGCTTTCATAGCTGTTTTTTGAAAGTATTGTTGGGCAGAGTTATACATTCTGACTTTCTCATGGAATATTAATCCATGAGAAATTTTATGATGTTTTAAAGTAAATAATAATTTTAATTTATTTTGTTTGCTCATGACTATGCATTGAAATTTGCATCATTGCAAGCCTTTGTTTGATTCACTTGTCAAAGTGAATGCAGATGTTTCACTACTGGGGTCACTATTCATTTTCATGATAAGAAAATCTTTTGAAAAAGTACTTTTATGAAGAACTTGAAGAAGCTCTTATTTTTAAAATAAATTTGAAAATCTATACTATAGGCTGAAGATAATGGAAAAAAGTCTTGAATTTCACTAGAGTAACTACTTAGTATCAAATCAAATAAGATGAAAATACTGAGAAAGGGAGCAGTGCAGGACCACAAAATAGCAGGTGCTCTGCAGCTGGTATGCTCTAAAAGGAAGTCAGGAGGTGTCTGAACAAGGTGTTAATGGGACCTTCAGAAGCCCTTTTGTTATTGATTAGCACTCATGGTTACATAGGTTGACTCACTTTTTCTAGGAGCATCTCTTAGGTTCTCCCAGGTTCATGCTTCTGATAGCGGTAAGAATGATGGAAAAAATCAGCAAAAGTGACTGCATGCATATTAATTCCGTTGTGTAAATGTTGCTTCAGTTGCTGCCATTTGATTTTAAAGTGCTTTAAAATTTTGCTTAAAAATGCACAATGTTTACATGTCCTTTTACTGTAATCATTGCCAAAAAGTCAAATGTTAAAGTAGAATTTCTCCTAATTTTTCTATAGTTTGAGATGAAAGTTTATAGTACATGTGTAATTGCCAATAGATGGCAATTACTTTTGAAAATAAGTAATTCAATAACCTTTGAAAAAGGATAGTTTTCTCTGAATTGTCATATTTAGGGAACAACAGTTACTACTTTCTAAACAGTGAGAGCTGCTGCAAGTTCGGTGTTTGCCTTCTACATTTTTGTAAATTCATAGTAGAACTTTTGTCTAAGAGCTGAATGGAGGATGTTCCATGGAAACGTATATTTAGTGACCTAGTATTCATTGAAATTCAAGGTGTAAGCTTTCTTTTTTTTTTTTTCTTTTTTTTTAAATCACATTCTTTTCAGCATGCTAACTGGTTTGGGCCTATAAGCCAAGGTCCATGGAATATGTTCTGTTTTAACAAACACTGCTCTTTTTTATCCCTATATCCTCCTTTATATCATGCCTTTTAATACATCTGTTGTAACAGTTAATGGGCAGAATCAATAACTCAGAATAAAGCACCCTGTAGTTCTGATAGCTACAAAAATGAAATACGAAAACAAACTAAAAAGCCCCTTATCACCTATAATTCAGAAATCTTTTAAGGCCTAAAATCAGTTTGGGATAACCAACAGCTGGTCTGGTGTTACGTTAGTTATTTGGGCTTTTTAGATTTGGCTTTTTTTTGACTGGTACCAAGCAGTATTTATTTTGAATGATGTGAATTTTACCCATAATATCTCTGTGGAATTGGGAATTATCTGCTGTGGTTACCTCGTGTCTGGGAGCCACCTTTCAGTTCTTCATCTGTGGAAAGACTTGATCTCTCTAGAATTTGGTTTGCACACAAAAATTGTGCAGAAAAAATTACCAGTTGGAAAAAAAATCTTAATTCTTTAGTTTCAGAATACCTAAAAAAAATATCAGAAAGGTTGCATAAACCCCCTAAGTAACAATAATGCCTGTTTTCTTATATATAAAAGTTGTCCTTTGGAAAAATAAGGCAAATTTAAGTTCAGTGAAAAAGTTTAGAAATCTGGAAGATAAAACAAAGAGAGGTGCTGAGGTCTGGTTGTTGCTGGTGGCCTCTATACTGTTCTGGGGCATCCTCTTGTGCTTCGGTTTCTTTCTGTGTAAGGGGTGTTGATCAACATCTGCACACTTTACAGTGAGCGGCACAAGGTTATGATTCAGTGTTACTTTAATAAAAATAATAAGTTCATGTTAAATCCCCTTCCCCCTTAGGATGATATTTCCTGAAAGACCTTTCAGATTGGCCTGTCTCAGCAGAAAATTATTGTGGCATGCAGGAGATAAAAATCTTGCACTGAGACTAAGTCTTAAAAGAATTTTTTTGACTAAATATTGCTGGAGGTAAAGTTTCATTCTCAGAGTTGGAATCTGTGTCAACCATGAAATCTGGAATAGTGTGATTTTCCTCAGGCTCTATTGTACTTACATAATGTCTCAGAAACAATACAGAAATAAGGATGCTGTCGGTCAGTTGAAATAATAGAATTCTCATATTTATTGACAACTAATATGCATAGACAAATTTAGTGTGTAGCAGAGAATATTAATGCATATTTGTTATGCTAATAGAACTCTATTTAAAAAAGATGGAAAAAATATTAATTGTGACATTGGTAAGATTGTGACCTCTGATGGTTAAAGAGTAATTTATTATTTTAAGTGTCTGATGTTATATATTTCATTTGCACTCAGTCAGTTTTTCATCGCAGGAGGATGTTGCTGCAGAGAGGAGAAAACAGGCTGTAGTAGAACAAGTGATGGTGGATCAGTTATGTAGGTAAGTGAATTTATGATGTAAAATTGCATTTTTCCCTATACAAGAATTTAGATCTGCGTGTGGCTTTTCTTGCTTAAAAGGTGTTTTGGTCATCTTGTTCCAAGTCTTATGCAGTCATACGTAGTAGTATTGCTTGCAAAAATTCTTTAAATTAAAAGTCTTTTTAATGTAACTTAAGAGATCACTATAAAGTGCTATGTGTATGTTAATCTTTTTTCTGAGAATAATTTTTAATTTTATACTTGAACCTATTTTAAGGGATTTACAATAGCAGTAGCTCACAGAAATAACCCTCCAGTACCGCAACAAAATATATGGATGCCTGATGTTACAAATTACACTTTTTCAGTATTTATTGTCTTTTCTTAGAATCTTGGCTTTATTAATACTCCTTTAATAATACTGACACAACATCTTTCAGGCATAAAGGAGTATTATACCAGTGTTGGGCAGGTAGGAAAAAAAGACACAATGATAAATCAAGTTGATCAAAATTGTACAGTAAGACTCTCCTAAATTCATTGCTATCCCTTTAGCTACAAGAAACCATTGCTTCTGTATGGAAAGATCCCCCTATTTTAAGCATAGTTTAATAATTCAGGGCTTTATACAAGCTGTCTAGTTAAGACAATATAGGAAGATGCAAGCTAGTTTAATATAGTTTCATTTTAGTTTATTCTTGCTAAGAATTATCTGTGGGTACGTCTACAGTATGTTGCATTCTATGCCTATTTTACGGTCTCTGTAGTCATCTGCACTGGTATTTTAGGCCATCAGATCTTAAGTCTTTGAGGTTGAAATGTTGTCGTGCTCACCATTTTATTTTTTCTTTGTTTTTGTTACGATGGCTGTTAAATTATCTGTATTGTTTAAAAGTCTGTTAATGCTTTTATGCTACTTAAAAGCTGAGATAAAGGAAGGTTACCTGAGGGAAACAAGATTGTCATGAAACATAATGATAAATTACAAGTGTCATTGTAGCAGGATTAAAATTAGGCAACTATTCAGTGTAGAAGTCCCCAGTTTTTAAATAAATGCTTGGCCTGTGTCATACCTCTTTAAAGATTGTTACAGAGATGATCTTAAAAATACACTGGTTATGTTGAAGTGTTTCAGTACGACTATGTAGCATTAAACGTACAGCTTTGTGTATCTTAGATCAAGAATGCTCATTCTGTGTTTAACCTACTTCAACTGCTTTGCTTTATTTTTCCCATGTATTCTTTCTATTCTGAACCCTTCTACTGAAAATGTCAAACCAATATTCAGTAGTGCTACAGTTGCATCAGGATGAAGTTTTAATTTAAAAAATCTCTCTGTTTATGTTACAAGTATACCTGTACCAGTACTGCCAAACAAATTGGTATCAGATAATTGGAGAAGAGTAGTTCAAAACTGTTGAATGAAAAAAATACTATTAAAGGAAACACAGAGGTGTTTTGAATATTTTTTTTTTAGTAGAGCCAATTTTGCACTTAAATCAGTGTAACTGATGTGTGCAAAGATGGATCTGTATAGATCAGAGAGCAGGTTTAGAAAACCATAATAGCTGTGCAAAATTATTTTTTTCCTTCTGATAACCATTTAGATAACATAACAAGCATCTCATTTATTTTTAAAAGGTCTTTTGTTTACTTGCTGAACAGATAGAGAAAATATCAAAATCTTCAAAAAACAGTTAATCTATTTCTTTTCTACTTGATGGGACTTTGAGATGCTATCAGCTCTGTAGTCAGAGCTTGAGGAAGGAAAGGAAGTGCCAGTGTTTTTGTTGGATGACATATTGGATGGGGCTCCGAGCAGCCTTGTCTAGTGAAAGGTGTCCTTGCCCACAGCAGGGGAGTTGGAACTAAATGGTCCTTAAGGTCCCTTCCAACCCAAGCCATTCTATGATTCTTTGATGATGCCACTGACCACTGGAGACTGCTGTCACTGATCTTGGTGGGAGCCATGTATGAAGAATATCACTGGTGGAATATTTACCGACACAGTGGAAATCATGAAAAAACCCACAAACCTTCATAATACTAAGATTTATTTTATATCAAAATATATAAAATATACTTTAAATAATACATATATACATGTAAAGTTACTAGATAGTAAGGCACTGCCAGAATATATTTGATTTTAAGTAATAAACTTAAGAATTCATAAAAACAAACAAAAAATGAAGTCCAGAAATTTATGCAAGTTTAATGGATAACTCCAAGATTTTGTTGCTGTGTTATTCATCGGTGTTTTCTTTCCTGAGTAAAAATATGTAAGACCTGAAACTGAAACATACTAATAGTCAGAGGGCTTCTCCCTGCTTTTTGTGGTCAGAGCTGTTATAAGCGACCCTGAGCAGTCTATGCGTTCTGATGTTTGCAAGGAAGCTCAAGGACTTCTGGGACTTGGGACAGCACCAGTGCGTTTTAGAAAAAGAATACTGCATGAAACGAAGTAAGTTTATAGAAATACATTTTCTACTGGTTTTGGGTTTTTTTTTTTCTCTGTGAAGTTTGTTTGCCTTTCCAGATGTTTTATTTCTGGCTAGGATCCACCAACTTCATGTGAGGCCTTTTTTATAGCCTTCTTGTGCTTATTATTGCCTAGTGGGACCTTTTTATGTGGATTCTTTGTGTATAATATTGATTCATAGAATTTATAAAACCTGGGAGAACATTTTTAAGCTTATATTGGTATTATTCATCACAAGGTTTTGCCAGCCTTTTCCAAGCAAGTTCGATGCTTGGAATCCTGTCATATTCTGAGGTGCATAAATTGCATAAATATGCATCTGTAAATGCTAATGTAGATTGTCACAATATAGTCTTACTTTTCTGTCATGTTTTGATTTCTGCTGCAATAATTAACCCTAATTGGCATTTAAATTACATTCCTGGACTGTGAGCATTGAAACAGTAGCTGCAAGGACTTAAGAAAAAATGAAAAAACACTGTGATCTGTAAAATGCAATGAATCTGCAGGTCTGGATTTTGTTCTGTTAATTTTTTTCAACATTCAGGCAAGCATCTCTGCTTTGTGCATTTTAACATCATACTCTAAAGTCTTTCTCATCAAATGCCATCTTTGTAATCTTAAACAAAGAAGAAAGACAACAAAACCAATCTCTCAATCTCTTACACCCATCACATGGACAAATCTTCATTTCTGGAACTAGTAATAGGGCCAATATAAAACATTTAGGTGGGTGAAGAAGCCTCAGTCTGGATATTTTTGCAAGACAACATTGATTCATGGAAGTATGGTGAGTGGCAGAGGTTTAATTCTTATAAAAGTGTGTGTAAACAGAATATCCCATTCATATTTATGCCTTCTGTGAATGTACTCTCATATTATATAATAACAGAACATATTACAACTCTGAGTTGCTTTCTAATTCAACTACAAGGAATCGTCTCCTCGACCAGTTGCTAAGGATACCGTATTTCATGGTTTTTGCTGTTTTGAAATGGTTGATTTTTATGTAACATTTGTCTGTGAGCCTATAGGTATTGTTAACATGGTGCATTATTTTCACAGAATAAGGACCAAATCAGGATTAACTGAAAACATGCTCTCTAACAAGCTACGCTTTGATAGTAGGATTATATCGAGGTAATCACAAATTTTGTGAAGCTTTTCAATTCTGTGAATTTATAAATGATGATATTTACTCTCTTGAACTAATTACTTGCACTGAATGTTTCTGTTTCCTATACTGAGGAAAAAAGTACGTGCTGTGTGGTTGCAGATATATGCATACGTGTATAATACAAATTTTGACATAGCTGATGAATAGTGGCTTTACAGTCCCACTGTAGTGTTGAGATCTATAAGTCATGTTATGTTACCATCATGCCTGTAGCTCTGTTGAGGACAGTAAGCACAGGGACCGTTTAAAATAGTGCTTTTAGCTAAAGCATCCCAGTTGATTAAAGCTTATTTTTGTAAATGTCACAATTGTAGATGTGGTTTTGCAACTCATTTGTAGCTCTTTATGTATTAAACTTTAGGACATCTTTGAAAGTGTTCTGATTCGAGTAGCTGTGGCATAAACATATTTTTCAGCTTTGAAAGTGATGCTTTTCTGAAGCTCTGAGCTGTATACTCACTAGACATAGCTGAGGATTCATCTACAAAGCTTCATATACTACAATGAATGGTGTACATAATCCTTTAGTTAATGAGTGAAAATTATATTGTATACTAAAACATGAAGCCTTGAAAAGTGTTTTTAACATTATAGAAATGGAATAGTGCATTAAAATATGTGATTGAATCCACAAGTTGAATTCCATAGTGAGTTAGAGAAAATAGTTAAATACCTCTTAAAAAAAATTGTGCAATACTCAACATTGGAAATAAAATGGGTATTGAGAGCAACCTTGAGGAGAAGAACTTGGAGGTGCTGGTGGATGAGAAGCTACAGAACTCGTCAGTGTGTGCTTGCAGCTCAGAAAGGCAACCATGTCCTGGGTTGCATCAAAAGCAGTGTGGCCAGCAAGTCAAGGGAGATGATTCTCCCCCTCTACTCCTCTTTCGTGAGACCCCACCTGGAGTACTGCATGGAGCTCTGGGGTTCCCACCACAGGAAGGATGTGTACCTATTGGAGCAAGTCCAGAGGAAGGTCATGAAGATGAGCAGAGGGCTGGAGCACCTCTACTGTCAGAACAGGTTGAGAGAGTTGGGATTGTTCAGTCTGGAGAAGGAAAGGCACCAGGGAGACGTTATTGCAGCCTTCCAGTGCCTAAAGGAAGGCTGCAAGAAAGCTGGAGAGGGCCTTTTTAGAAGTGCATGTATTGGTAGGACAAAGGGAAATAAATGGCTTTAAACTAAAAGATGCCAGGTTTAGATTAGATATTAGGAAGAAATTCTTTACTGTGAGAGTGGTGAGACACTGGAACAGATTGCCCAGAGAAGTGATGAATGCTTGATCCCTGAAAGTGTCCAAGGCCAGGTTGGATGGGGCTCTGAGCAACCTGCTGTAGTGGAAGGTGTCCCTGCCCAAGGCAGGAGGATTGGAAGTAGATGATCTTTAAGGTCCCATCCAACCCAAACCATTCTGATTCCAAAATAAGTGTTATTTATGTTTAGGGTGAATTGGACTTATATAGACGAAAAACATAAAGGTGCTTTTTAATTTCCCTTCTAGAAATGGCCGCGATGCTTGTAGAGAGTTGATTGGATTTTTTTTTGCATATGACAGATCCCTCACTGTGTATGAATTTCGACAGTTTGGAAGAAACAGGTAGGATAAATTACTTTTTAAAAAGGTTTTAGGAAACATCTTTCACTGTATCTAAGAAACCTAAATATATTTAATTGTTTGAATACCAGTTTTGAATTATTTCACAGAACAAACGCCTTGCCTTTCATTCGGAAGGGAGTTTATCAACATCAGTGTGGGCAAAGGAAGGGAAAAGCGTATGATCTTGGTGACCTCTATGTTGTAAGTATTCTGCTGAATGTAAGGCAATTTTGTTGGTGACTTGGAAGTAATATTTAGGTATTCGAATTGAAAATTGTTATCTAACCTTCTGGGAAGACCAAAAGTCTTTCCCTTCAATACCATTTTTGAATTAAAGACTTCTAGGAGTCTGGATTATTTTGCTGTCCCGTGTTTTATTGATTCCAATTTAGGCTTCAGATTAAGGTGTAGTTTGTGATTTTCCCCCTAGAGGGCACAAGACTGCAGGGAGTGTGGACCTTTGTGGGCAAAATTATCTGCTTGGGAAGGAGAGTCCTGAAGAGAAAGTAGACCAAAGTATTTGTTAAATAATCTTTGCAAGGTCTGCTGGCATTTTTAACTCAAGGCAATGATTAATTATTTTTTATACATGAAGAAGTTGCAGGTTAATTGTTTTTAACCTACAGTTTCAAATGTACACTGCCAGCTGTTTAGAGCAAGCATCTTAAACAATGGTAAACTCCATCTGCCAGCTGATCTGATGACTGACTACAAATCATGTTGCGTCTTCTGTACTGCTGTACTTCTGTACTGAGTTAAATGTTTGTGGTTTATAAATACTTGAGCCAGTTTTCAAGTACAGACTGTTTTCACTGAGTTCTTCACATCCTCCTGCAAATTTGAAGTTCAGAGCAAAAACCATGCTTATATAAAGTATTTGAAGTAAAAGAAGATGACATTAGTTTTTAGTATGCTTTGTCTCATCATATGACTTATCCTTACTGCTTGCATGTAGTGACAGTCTAAGAATTTCCAAAATGAAATAGACAAATTTGTGATATAGAGATTGAAGCTACTTGTTAGAGATTTTCTTTTTTTTATTGTCATTTGTATTTTTGTAATCTGCAGATGGAAATGGGTTCTGAATAAAGATGTATCATTGAAATGATTTTATATCTGTGAATCTCCATATCTACAATCTTGCTTTCTGAGCTGATATTAAAGATATACAGACCTTTCACAAAGTCCAAATAGTTTAAACACTTGCACAATAACAGTGTCTCTGTCTCCTCCTCCTGAATTCTTGAGTTCTGAAATTATTACAGTTATTACAGTTAAAACTACTGCTATTTTTTTAATTATTCTCAGCATTCTTTGCATTTAGTTCGCTGCTTTTGTTTCTCTCCCCTCCCCTCTTCCAAACCAAAAACCATCTTTAACTTTGAAGAATATGTCAGGTGTGTCCTCTGTCCCCAACTTGGAAGGAAGGGGAATTAGTAATACTCAGAGGAGACTATATAGGATAGTAGAACTCTATGCTACTAATAACATATTTTTATTCCATATTTCGTAAAGAAATCTAGAATTTTTAAAGCATAACTTTATTGTTAAACAATAAAATAACTGAAGAGTTTCTCCTAGTCTGAGAGAACTTTGCTCTCATGGAATCAGTGTTGCACCTTCTGTGATTCTCTTCTCTGGTCCAATGAGTTTTGGATCTTATAAGGCTGAAGGGAGAAGAAAAATTGAAAAGCAGAGCCTGTCTGAGGGAACAACAATCTGTAGCCTCAAATTTTTCAGCTGTAGGTTAGGCAACAGTATGCTCTCTTACTAGACAAACCTGCATGTAGAGGATAATGCATCATCTTGGAACCTGAAGCTCAGCTGTTTTTATTTAGTATTAGAAGGACTCTGTTTAGAAGGTTAACTCACCTCAGCTACACTTTGTCATCATTTCATAAATGCTTATAACAAATGCTTGAAAGTATTAGATGATGTACTTTACGAAATTCACAGAATCACAGAATATGCTGAGTTGGAAGGGACCCACGAGGATAAAGTCCAAATCCTGGCCCTGCGCAGGACCTTCCCCAAGAGTCACACCATGTAGCTGAGAGTATCATCCAAATGCTTCTTGAACTCTCTCAGGCTTGGTGCTGTGACCACTTCCCCAGGGAACCTGTTCCAGCACCCAACCACCCTCTGGGTGAAGAACCTCTTTCTAATATTCAACCTAAACCTCCCTTGACACAATTTCAGGCCATTCCCTTGGGTCCTGTCACTGGTCACCACAGAGAAGAGATCAGGGCCTGTCTTTCCTCTTCCCCTCATGAGGAAGCTGTAGACTGCAATGAGGTCTCCCCTCAGTCTCCTCCAGGCTGAACAAAGTGACCTCAGTCATTCCTCATATGGCTTTCCCTCAAGCCCCTTCACCGTCTTCATTACCCTTCTTTGGACACTCTCTAATACCTTAATATCTTTCTTACATTGAGGTGCCCAAAACTGCACACAATATTCAAGGTGAGGCTGCACCAGTGCAGAGCAGAGAGGGACGATCCCCTCCCTCAACTGGCTGACGATGCTTTGCCTGATGCCCCCCAGAACACGGTTTGGCCCTCCTGGCTGCCAGAGCACTGCTGTCGACCAGGACCCTCAGGTTCCTTTCCATGGCACTGCTTTCCAGCATCTCATTCCCTGGTCTGTACGAACATTCGAGGTTGCCTCTTCCCAGGTGCAGAATCCAGCACTTTCCCTTGTTGAACTTCATGCAGTTGGTGATTACCCAGTCCTCTGATTTGTTGAGGTCTATCTGCAGGGCCTCCCTGCCTTCAAGGGAGTCAACAGCTCCTCCCACTTTTGTGTTATCTGCAAACTTGCTTAATATCCCTTCCAGTCAAGTGTGTCCAAGTAATTTATGAAGATGTTGAAGTGCACAGGACCTATGACCTATTTTTAAATCACTGTATGCTTTACCAACAGGGAGCTAATCTGACTTTCCGAAGTGTTGATCATAACCTTCCAGAAAGCGTTAAGCAGAACCCTGTCTTCACCCTTCGTGTGATAAGTATTGATGAAGCAGCTATGGATTTTCTAAAGTAAGTCCTGGTAACTGTTTTTCAAATTACCTTCCATTCCTTAAGCAAAAAAGATTTTTTTTAATAAGAGCTTCTAATACCTTATTACTTACACTGCTAAAAACAGAATCTGTATTTAGACTATTTAAATTAGTAATAGATGTTAGTGGACTTTGCATAGTTCAGTAACTTTCTAGAATGATAAGGATAAAAGAATTAATTAAATTTTGAATCTGTCCTATTTGCTATGTTTGAAGTTACATGTTTTTAAATACTGATCATATACTGAAAATTTTCTTATGTGATGAACTAAAATAGTACATTTGGGCAAAAATGCTTTTTTTATGATCAACATTATTATTGAATCTTTTGTGACATGTATGTTAAAAATTTATATCAGTCATGATAATGTAAGTGTTTGAACACACACAGGAGAAGAATTGGAGGTTTATCTCTGGTTTTTCATTTTCTTTTTCATTCCTCTCCTAATTCTTCCAGGCATTGTTACATGTTGAAGACTGCAAGTTTTCTGCACTTATTCTTTCAAAATAGTTTTAACTAAATTATGTTGTCCCAGAGTCTGAAAGATGAGAATTTTTTTAGAATTTTTTCAAATGGTTAGGTAAATGGTTAATTTTGACTATGTGTCTCATACCAATACCTATACAGAAGTCATCTATCTAGAGAATGAAGTATCTTTCTCTGCAGTTTCTGGCCTTTATTGTGAGTATACTGCTTCTTAGTACAAATAACATCTTGGTATAAAATTTATCACACTGCTGTGCCTGCCTGATCATGGAAGTTATTTAACAGTGTTGGAAATACAGTTGGGGTTTGATTACTCAGATTTTGGTGAGGAGTGTCAGCTGATAGCAGATGTTACAGGGTAGAAATTTTCATAAAATCATGGAATCATAGAAAGGGGCCTCAAGAGGGTCTCTAGTCCATCCCTACTGTTCAGAGCATGGTTTACTGCAACAGATTGCTCAAGGCTGCATCCAGTTGGGTTTTTAAATACCTCCAAGGATGGAGACTTTGCAGCCTCTGTGGGCAGCCTATTGAGTGTTCAGTCACCCTCATGGTACAAAAGTGCTTCCTGATTGTTCAGAGGGAACCTCTTGTGTTTCAGTTTATGCCCATTGTCTCTTGTCCTGTCGTCAGGCACCACTGAGCAGAACCTGTCTCAGTCTTCTCTACTCCCTCCTGTCAGGTGTTTATGCACACTGATAAGATCCCTCAAGCCTTCTCTTCTCCAGGCTAAACAGTTCCATCTCTCCCAGCCTCTCTTCATATATCAAATGCTTTGATCCCTGCTTGATTAGGAAGAGCAATAACAAAATCTCAATTAAATATGTTCCGTATCTAAAGACTACTTTTGTTAGCACAACTACACTATTATGTAAGTGTTCAGACACATGAAGCTTATTCTCAGTTACGGTAATATTCATTTTAATGTCCCTTTATACTGAAAGCTTTGCAAAGGAGCCATAGTGAGCTAACAGTGCATAGAACAGTAAATTCAAATTCAATTGGTTATAGAAATATTTAGTTGTATGATGCTTAGTGCTAATTGTTCCCTCCATGAGGTAAAACACCACGTAGTTTAATTTAAGATAGTTTATGTAAGAAATTTACATCTCAGAAGCCTATCACTCAGGTAAACAGCTTTTTCTTTCATTTGTTGCTAATCTTATACTTGTGAAATTTAGAGTTGATCCAGTGTTATCTCTGAAGGTTCCAGAGGGACTGCTCACTGGGCTATAATTTTGGCTTTTTTTGCTACCTGTGGTGGAATAGCTTGGTCTTTTTTTTATGCTCTCTCTGTGTTTTTTCCATTAGTGACTAAATTTCAGACAGTGAAGTCTGTCTTTTTCTTCTGTATGCGGGTGTTATTGAACGCTCTTGTATTAGGTCTGGCTGAGCTGGAGTTCATTTCCCCATAGCAGCCCTCACAGTGCTGTGCTTTGCATTGGCAGCTAAGAAGGGTGTTGATAACACACCAGTGGTGTGGCTGCTGCTGAGCACAGCACCAGCACTGTAACATCCCTTCCTCAATCTAGAGCAAGATCCTGGGAGGGGACACAAGTAGGCCCAAACTGACCAAAGGGATATGACGTCATATCAGATATGATGTCATACCAGACCATATGACATCAGCTCAGATATAAAAGCTAAGGCAAGGAACAGGAAGGCAGGCATTCATTGTCTCCAATGAGAAATTTCTCGCCTGCTGAGAAACCCTCACGCGTACTGAAGCCCTGCTTCTCAGGAGTGGCCGACCATCGCTGCTCATGGGAAGTAGAAAATAAACACTGCTGTCTTTCGCTTCACTTTTGCACATGCAAGCTTTTGCCTAGCTTCTGCTTTAATAAACTGCCTTAACCATATGCACAAGTTGTTTTCCATCTTATTCTCTCCCCTGTCTGGTTGGAGAGGGAAGTGATAGAGCAGCTGGGTGGGCACTTGGTGTCCAGCCAAGGTCAACCCACCATAGTTCTATTCTCTGGTTCAAAACTCTTGAATTGACTCCTCTAACCTTCATAACTGTACTGAGAGAGAATCCTGCTCAGCTACAGTCCAAAAGATCTGTTGCAGGTTTCCAGGAGCACCTGTGTCCTGCTGTCACAAAGCATGAATCTTTTGATTTACACGTGTGTTTTAGAGAATACATTGTCCTCTGTCAGTGGTTGTTGACTTTCCAGTTTAGGTGATTTAATATAGGCAAGTCTGAATAGAGAGCAGAGAGGTAAGTCTTTGGCCCCAGAAAGCAGAAGGAGTATGCCATGGCAAAGCACTAGTGAGCAAGCAGCTCTGATTTCACAGTAGTGCTTTTCCATTTTCTTTTCTATTCTGATTAAAATAATTATAGGACTTTGTTGTTTGTGGGTTTTGTGGTTTTTTTTCTTCCAGTAGGTTCTTCCATAGTATGTTTTGATCAACCTTTATAATAATTTTTGATGAAGGCTTATTAGGAAACCCTTCTCAGAAGGGAGCCTGCCAAGAAAAAACCCACAAAATTTAACCAGAATTCCTAAATACGCTGATCCAGCTTTTGGTTTACACCCTTTATGTTTGTCTTCTAAAGAAAGATTTGTAACTACTTCATGTTATTATCCTGTTGGTGATTAAATGTAGTTGTTTTAACAAACTCTTCCAGTAGCATGAGCTGAAGATTAGGATTATCTTGAAATAAATTTCTGCAGATTTTGTGCACGGGAGGAATTATCCATAACTAATGAATTAGTAGAGGAACTGATAATGGAATATTGCGAGAAAGGAATTTCTGCATATCTGCATCTGTTCAGCAAGGACTGTTGTGGGTGCCCTCGCAAACTCAAGCAATTGAATACTGTATTTATAAGGGTGGTATATGAATTAAAGTTCAATTTTATTTTTTTTTAATACAACTGTTTTGAATATAGTAATATTATGTGTAATTTCACCAATCAACATTAATTTTGATTTCTTTAGAGCTTCTTCTGTGGAATTCAAGCAACAATGTTCCAAGCAAGCGGACAACAAAGTTTTCAAGAAGATTCAAGGTTTGTGTCTACCAGAACCCATTTTATTTTAATTTCTATATCTCTGTGTCTTTACAACTCAGGGCAATGAACAATAGTGATGTTATAAAGATTTTATTTGTATAAATGAAATTAAACAAAAGTTAAATATTTATCAGAATATTACTGGAATCTGATACTAGCACAAATTAGTCATAAGAATGTTTTCTGCTGTCTCTTTGAATAAACAGTCTGGGTAAAGATTGTGGAGAAGGTAGAGAATAATCGTGAATGTTTGCTGTCATTTGCTAAACCTGTTTTATGTAGGCACTCTTTGGTCACTAGAATGTGCTTGGACATTTACTTTCACAAAAAATTTTTGGAATAAAAATTAGGGTTATTTTTTAATCTTTTAGTTATTCCATTTTTTCTCCTTGCATAATAGACACAAATTGATTTCTCAATTATCTGACTACCTCAAAGGTTTCCTGGTGTGGCTTGGAAGAAGGTTACATGTGTATACTTTAAGGCACCTTTTAACATCCATCTGAGTATCATCTTCACTGGAAAAAACTTCTTTCTTTCACCTTATGTCACAGGTGGGAGTGGGAGCTTCAGACAAAGTTTGTTAGAGAAGCCCTCCCGTTAAGTCAGGAGGTGCAGAAGGGAACCCCTTGCCTTCTAAACTGCTTCTCAGAGAGGAGCCTGGGTGTGTCTGGATCCAATCTCAGCCCCAGACTTTGTCAATGGTTTTAAGTCTAAGGAATTACAGAGGTGTGACTGAACCTTTGTACAACTTTGTCCTGCAGGATTAAAGATGGCAAACCGGGTGTATTATTATAAAATGAATTATTTATTATGAGAAATGATTAGACAAAAGATCTTAATCAAAATTATTTGCTACACAGTGTAGAAAATAAAACTACTAGGATAGGATAGTGCACTATATCAAAGCGATTATATTAAAGCTAGCAAAATAGAAAGAAACTATTTTTGAGATTGATGTAACTCACTCATACAAATGACCATGGGCAGATCTCTTTCACTCAGCCTTGAGGGTAACCTTGAGGGGTGTCCCCATCCAAGGGAGGAATCTCCACACACACTCCAAGAAGGGTCATGTTAGAAGAACCTACTGTGTGCAAATGGACCGGACTTTTATAGTATAAAGTGATTGACTGCCAGTCATGTGTCTCCAGATCAGCTTAGCAGCTTATCTGCCAAGTCTTTGCCTTATTATCAGGATGTTAGTTTGGGGTTGATGTGTCAGATTGGTTTTAACATAATTCAACACCAAAAGCTGCAAGACATATCCTCTCTCAATCCACCACTGATAGCTTTGCAAATAGGGAATTGTTCAGGTTGCTTGTCCACATTCCAGAGCAGAGCATCCTGATACACCATACCCCTATTTTGCTTTATAATTGTAGATACAAGTAATTTGAAGGTAATAGCAGGTGACTTCTGTTAACAGAATATGCTGAGAAATGTGGGCATCCCTAAAGTAAACATCCTACCTGAAGATTTTGATAAGGCAGTTATTTTTACCCTAGAAATAGTTCTCTGCATATAATTCTGGAATGATTTTGCTTAATTACTCATATTCGTCCTTGTTTCCACATGGTTTTAACATGTTTGCACAATAAAGAAGCAACTCTGTTTCATAATGGAGTGTTTGTATTGTTCCAAAGTTGCTTTGTATGTTGAATCATGGTATGTAATCTGTTCTAGCAGAAGTAAACAGCTTTATAATCTGAGCATATAGAGGGCAATAGCCATTATTCCTTTCCTTCTGTGGTCTCTTTAAAAGTTTGTGCTGCTGCTTTATATGGTTTCCACTCAAGTGTTAAGTAACTGATAGTTTCATTTTGAACTGGTATTCTTTCATCAAAGATCAGGGAACCTGGATGCATAGATATGTCATTTTAGCCAGCACTATCATAAGTAGATGTGGTGTTCTTTATTTCTATATTACCTCCATAGCAAGGGGCCAATTTCAGGTAAACATTGTGTCCCTTATTTCTCTTAATCCTCAGGTATATTCAGAGGGACACTAAGTAAAAGAGGAGTTCGGGTTATAACGGGCTTAGGAAAGTATTTCCGACAAGTAGACAAGAGCAGAAATGGTTTTCTCTCTCAGGCAGCCTTTAAAGAAGCTCTACGAGTATTCCAATTGGAAATGCCTGAAGGGGTAAGTCTAGCTGAAACTGTAATCATGGGTATTATCTTTCTTAATTTATGGTATTGCTTTCTTTTCTTTGCTTAAATCTGTAGTTTAATAGCTGATTTTTGCACATTTTCTTTCGGTGTTGTTTTTGATTTGGTTTTTTTTTCCCCCTTGTGGTATATTGGCATTTGTACATTCAGTTTTGTGTGAAATTCTTAAAAATAAAAAAATAATATATTTAAAAGCATGCAATCTTCTTACATCATGACATGAAGAAGCAAGTGTGATTGCAGTCAATTTTTTCTCCTTTGGCTTTAAAAAATAGTTTATGCTATTTTCTTCTGTTTTTCCTTTGTTTTTATATGTTAGGTTTTGCAAATAGCCCGCAGCTATCAGAACTGCAAATAATGTGAATTATAGTCATCAGTGACTGATATGCATTATTTTTACAAATCTTTAAACGAGTTTGGATTTAGAAGTTTGGGGATTTTGTGGTGACAATTTTGTAATTTTCCATTAGAGTGAATGTTTTATTTTAGGACATACTGAAGAACTTTGGCAAAATATTTTTAAATTGCAGGACTTCGAATCTTTATGGCTTATTCTTGATGATAGCAAGAGTGATAAGGTCGACTATGGAGAATTTACTCGTGCCATATTTGGAGAAATGAATGAATATAGGAAAGCCTTTGTAAGAAAAGTAAGTTTTATTGCAGATATTCTAAATGCAAATATTTTGCAGTCTAACTTTGGAGTTAGTTACTTATCGTGTCCTGGTTGTTGAGTTCTGTTGTTTTTCTGAGTTGTGTATCTGGAAATTGACTTTTTAAAGTTTCAGATCAGTTTATCAAAACAAAAGTAAATTACAGGACTGCATGCTGTTCCATTGTTGAATTAGTTAATTTTAAACTCTAGAATTAATTTCTTTATTATTTTGATTTTATGTATGTGTGTGCTTTTCTTATAGTTCAGTCCAGTGTATAAAGCATCTGACACCCTGAAATGATCTCTTCCAGAAGTCTGTTTCCTTATTTTGGCAGATGATTATATCAGTGTAACTTTTTTCCCACATTGCCTGAAATAGGAGGCAATAATACTTGTCTCCTTTGAGACCTACAATTAGAGTCATTTATGAGACTTGTTGTATTTGAAGTACCACTCGTTATATGTCTGTAATGCAATGTGGAGCTGTTTGCAGTATCAAACACTGATTACAAACCAGCCAAGCAGTAGTGACTGGATATCAAGATCAAGAAAAATAACATATACTTTCATACTTTCAATCATGGAGAGATCTGACTCTTCTAGCCTTTTATATTGAGCATGTGTATTTGAGTAAACTGAAATGAAAATGAAGCTGCTGTTGGCAGTGCTGAAGAGGCTCTGTGAGATTGATGCAGGAATCTTAGTAATTGGAGGGGGCAGAAGGGAAGCAGCTTAACTTCTGATTCTAAGGATGAGCTAAAAATTATGGAGAGAAAAATTTTTTGACTTGATGAGGGGACTACATTTGATGTGAAAGCTGTTGAGATAAAATAATCGTGAAACTGCATAATCTAGAATAATTTTCTGGTATCTGTTGCCTTATATAAAATAGGTAAATTGACATAATCTACTGCACAAGATCTATTAGTGTAAGCCAAGTAGTTAAGTGTATTTGATCTTTTCATCTTTCCACTTTTTTTCCTTATATGCTCATGCTTTAACTCTTTTTTTCCTATAGGCTTATATGAAACTAGATTTCAACAAAACTGGGAGTGTGCCTATGGTGGATGTCAGGAAATGTTACTGTGCAAAGAAACATCCTCTAGTATTGGCAGGTAATTCACATGAACAAACAAGAGAAACCTGTAACTACTGAAGTCTACTACTACTACTAGCAGAAGTACCAGATACAGAAACTGGTTGGAAATACAGGCTGTTTTCATATTGGCTTAGACTTGAACTGTTAAGGAGAACTTTTTTTGTCTGATGACTTACAACGTATCCAGAACATGACTATAAATAGTAATGGAGTTCATATATACAATTTTAATACTGCTCTTTATCAAGCTGCACACACTGCATATATGCAGAGTAATTCTTTTCCCTGCCGGTGTAGGACTACATGTAAGCAGTTAATTCTCAGCTTTCATCTGTAAGTTATCAGTGACAAATATGATAGTAATAATTTTCACTTAGGAGGATACTCTTATTTTCACATGACTGTTTTCCATCAAAATACACAAGGATTCCAACTGACACAGAGTGTACTCTACACTTGAATAATTTATTCAGAAGGAAATTCATTTATTTCTGGGACAGGTTTGTCATCCTTTACAGAGGAAGTGCTGGTTTCTTCATTATTCATTCATTATTCATTATTTTTTCAGGATTCTCAAAAACGTTTAAAATCTACCATTGAAAAAATAGGAATTTAAGTATTTGTATGGCAGTTTCTAAAATAATATCTTCATGTACCAAACTAGTCACTATGAAAGTCTACATACTGTCGTGACCCCTTTGGTTATACCTGTAGAAAAGAGGATGGTTTTTTGTATTGCCAGTGATTTTAATGGTAACATATGAAGACCCATGCTGGTATAGAGATACAACATGTGAATTTTTCCAATGCTATAGTGGCATGTTTTTTGCATTTTTTTCTCCATGACACAAAATCATTTTGAGTATTATCTTTATAAAGTCACTAGGACACATATAAATTGCAGAGCACTTTTCAAATGCTAATTTGCATCCTAAAGTTTTCCTAGAACTTTGAACTTGTGTTACATTAAATGCATGCTTTCTTACAAGATAACTTCTGAAATACCAAAACTTTAGTTTACAAATGCATTATTCAACTTCTGCATTCCCTTGAAAAAAATCTTCCTGATGTCATTAATTCATTGCAATTGACTGACCATGTTTCTGTTGATATTTAATGCTATCATGCTGTCAAAGTAAGGTGATTTCTACAGCTCATATTAAGTGAGCCAATAACTTAATTCTGAAATCAGAATCTTGACTTTGCTCATGAAAAAAATACTTGAAAGCTAAAATTTGAAAGTTTTTTGCCTGAAGTATATTAAATGCTACATATTCACTGTTCTTTAAAATGTATTTAATGGAAAAATATGCTTTCATAGGCAAAGCTGCAGAAGAAGAAATTAAATCGTCATTTCTAGAAACATTAGGAGAGACCTGCAGCAACCCCACTGAAGTGTCCTATTCTGAGTTTGAAGATTACTATGAAGGATTAAGTTTTGGAATCGTGTGTGATGATGATTTTGTTAATATCTTAAGGAACTCTTGGGGTATTTAGAGTGGAAGATGACAAAAATGAAGAAGAAACATTTTCTAAACAAGGAGTAACTAAATAAGGGAGGATTTAATCTTGATGTGCATTGCTTTATAATTAGTGTGTTAAACTGATGTCAGGAACTGAAAACTTTAGATACTTTAAGAATAATATATGGCAAATTTCTTGGAGTGTCTGTTCAGCTATGCTAGCCACTCTGCTAATATAAATACTGTTCGTTTCATTTCGTTGGAAATAATAAAGGCTGTTTCTTATACCAAAAGCCATCTTTTTGATATTAGAATAAAGTGGCATATTTTAAAATAACTGGGAATTAGAATACTAAAATGCATGAAGGTGTATATGCAAGAGAAGATTTTGTTTTATGATGCATTGTGGAAAGTTTTAGGTTCGACTGTATAAAGTACCAATGGTAACTTTTCTTCAGAAAGTTTCTTATAACATTCTTTGTCTTGTTTCTTGTTTCTTATGGTAGCACTTAGCTTGAAAGAGAGCAGGTCATACTTTTCCAGTTTTGAGGGTGTTTGCAGTAGTGAAAGTGCAGAGACGTTCACAGCAACTAACTCCTTGGCTTATGGACCATCTTGACTGATCTTACTTTGTCATTTTGGTCAGGAATCCAAAGCTGAGCATTGAATCCCAAAGGTTTTATAAAGCACACATGAATTTTATAATGGATATCTTCCTTTCCTATATATTGCTAAGTGGTTTTCTAAACAAATAATTTATATTTAAATACCTGGGTTTTTTATATCCCTAGGATTTTTTTTAACTAAAACTTAGCAATTATATATTTTGTCGAATTGACGTATAGCATTTAATATCTACTCTGAAAGTATAAAACAGAAAAGTATTTTAAAAAAACCCAAAACAGCCACCTGTCACCACAAAAATTAAATCATAAAATATTCCCTGCTACTTCGAATATTCAGACAGATGCTTTTTTCAATGTAATACATCTTGTTAATTCTGTAAAATTATTAGTGTTAAGAAATAAAACAGTATTGTTAATTACACAGTGAGAGAGAGATAGCCTTTGGTTTCAATAGACCTGTCACTAAAATTTAACTGTATGTTGAACTGCATTTCTTAAGCCTATACAATTAAAATATATTAGTTCCTTAGAGCTTGTCTGTCTGGTTTTGAATTTATAGTCTGTGGTTAACACAACCTTCCTCTGAGACAGAATTTGTATTTCATAGGAATTAAGGGGCAGTGCTGAAATGGATGCTGAAATGAGGGACTTTGGTCCCTCTGTCGATGATGGGTATATTCTAGATATAGTACTTCCTTGTTCTAATAGCTTGTGCGTTTTTATTTTTTGGTTGTTCGTACCCTCAGTTGTAACAAGAATTTCAGTTTCTGCTCTGAATCTTCAAGTGAGAGATTTTGGAGGATTCTTTTGGGGCTGCAAAAGTCTGTGTGTATTGGTTTACAGGGAAAGGCAGATTTTATCAATGGTTATTCTAAGCAGGAATTCTGATGTGGCTCATTACAATTTTCTTGTTCACAATTCCTGCCAGACTTTCTCTTGATGGAAAGATTTTTTAAATTAGTGTTTCTGGAACTGGTGATTCTGAGAAGGGCAGTTTCATCTGGTTGTACAGGGATCTTCTTGTTAATGTGTCAGTTCAAATAACTGAAAAATACCAAGTGATTTTTATTAATTGTTTTAAGAATCACTTACTCTATTTAGACTTCCTCACTTAGAAGAATTGTACCAACAAATAAAACTGTAGCTCAATTTAATGAATGAAAGTGATGGTGAAGTGAGGTATTTTCTTTTTGCAATACTTAATTTTGTTGTGAAGCTTTTAGGAAGATTATTCCATGTTTTCCTATGGAATGGAAAAATTCATGACAAGTGGACATATCCTAAGCGGGCCTGCTTATCAGCCAAAGCTGTGTAGGTCACATCTGCTGTGAATTACTTGCTCTTTATTTTGTTCTTATCACAGAAATGAGGTGCCGTTATAACAATATTGTTGATGTTGCTTTGGTAGTCATGCATAATTTTTTTTAATCTGAAGGCAGATCCCTAACAGGGTAATCTAAGATAAATTCTAAAGGTCAGAAATTGCCTGGAAATACAAGCAGGTACTCTATAATTATGTGAAACCTGCTAAGTATATAATTTCTTTTAACTACGGGGTCTATTATGCAGGTCCTACTTGACCAGCCTGATTTCCTTTTATGACCAGGAACCTGCCTGGTTTATGCAGTAAAGGCTGTAGATGCTGTCTACCTGGACTTCAATAAAGCTTTCAATACTGCCTCCCACAGCATGCTCATGGGGAAGCTGGCAGGCTATGGCTTGGATGGGGGCACTCTTTGCTGAGTTAAAAACCAACTGGATTGCTGGGCCCAGAGAGTGGTGGTGAATGGAGTTACATCCAGCTGCTGGCCAGTCATGAGTGGTGTTCCCCTGGGCTTGGTACTGGGGCCTGTCCTGTTTAATATCTTTTGATTATCAATGATCTGAATGAAGGGGTTGAATGCCCCCTATGTAAGGTTGCAAACTGTGCAGGAGTGTTGATCTGCTGGAAGGTAGGAAGGCTCTGGAGAGGGATCTGGACAGGCTGGATCCATGGGGCAAGGCCAATGGTATGAGGTTCAGTAAGGCCAAGGCTAAGACCCGCACCTGGGTCCCAACAACCCCATGCAGAGCTGCAGGCTGAGGGTAGACTGGCTGGGAAGGACCTGGAGGTGCTGCTCAACACCTAGCATGAACATGATCCAGCAGTGTGCCAGGTGGCCAAGAAGGCCAATGGCATCCTGGCCTGTATCAGAAATAGTGTGGCCACCGGGACTAGGGAAATGATTGTCCCTCTGTACTTGGCACTGGTGAGTCCACATCTCAAATCCTGTGTTCAGTTTTGGACCCCTCACTTCAAGAAAGATGTTGAGGTATTGGAGCATGTCTAGAGAGCAGTGAAGCTCATGAAGGGTCTGTTGAGTAAGTCATATGATTAGCAGCTCAGGGCATGGGGGTCATTTAGCCTGGAGAAAGGGAGGCTCAGAGGAGACCTTATCCCTCTCTACAACTACCTGAAAGGAGATTGTAGGAGGTTGGTCTGTTCTCCCAGGCAATCAGCAACAAGACAAATGGAAAAAGCCTCAGGCTGTGCCAGGGGAGGTTCAGGTTGGACATCAGGAAAAAAATATTCACTGAAAGGGTGATTAAGCATTGGAATGGGCTGCCCAGGGAGATGGTGGAGTCACCGTTCCTGGAAGTGTTTGAGAAATGACTGGACATGGCATTTAACCCTATGGTTTAGTTGGCATGGTGATGCTTGGTCAAAGGTTGGACTCAATGATCTTGAAGGTATTTTCCAGCCTTAATAATTCTATGATCAGCTGCCTCAAAACATCAGGTATGGTGGCTATGGTGAATTTTTAACAACTTTCATAAAAGTCACTTTTATCTACCTACTGCTTTTCATTGTCTAAATTTCAGATGGCAGCAAACAATTCAAACCAGCTTCTGCCTAAGGCTTGCCCACCATGCTTACAGTCAGTAAAACACATGAAGTGTATTCAGACAAGGGTCTGTGGTGTCTGACTTGTCATTAAAAGTGGTCTCAATGCCCTGATTATTTGCATTCTGACTTGCTCTTATTCACTTTTGAACATTTTATGAACCTGAATTCTGTTCTGTCATCAATACTTTGTAGCTTTAAAACTTTCTGGAGATGTCTGCTGGAGTTTAATGCCTTTGTGTTTCAAACAAAACTTTTTCTACATTTGCTACATTTCTCAGAATTGCCCACGTTTTCCAAATTAGAATGTGTTCTTAGTTAAAGTGGGGTTCTCAAAGAAACTGGCTGGCTTCTTCCCTGAAACTCACTGCTTAATAGAACTAATAGTCTTCATGCCACCATGATTTACACTTCTGCTAAAAAGTTTTAGCAACTTGCTGCAGTTGAGAACATCAGAAGTGCATTATGCTGTGAACATATTTTGTCCTAGTAGATGTGCAGGCTCCCAGAAGACAAGTAGAAATTAAGTGAAGTGATATAACTCCTTATTCTCAGGGTCTGTAAGTACTTCATAAAATGAATATGCACTGACGCTGTAAGCTGGAATGTGTAAGAGCACTTGGAAAAAGCAGAACACAGGCACACAGAGCAGAGCCTTCGGTAGCTTCACTCTGTTTGCTAATGGAAGTCCAGCGTCCTCACCTGGGATAGCTTTGTTGCTGAGAGGAGGTGTTGTTACTGATTCACACTCAAAAACTCATTTGTCTTCCGTAAGATTTACTGCCAGCTGATCAATTGTATGGGTCTTTGTGACCAGAACAATAAAAAGATTAAAAATATTTCTACCAATGTGTGTTTGTAGGGAGGTGCTGATACTTTTGGATGTGGGTTACTTTGGTGGGTTTTTTTTGTTTGTTTTTAGGGTTTTTTTGTGTGATTTTGATTTTTTTTGTGGGTTTTTTTTTTAGGTGGGTTTTTTTTGCTTGTGGGATGTTTTTTTGATTTTGGCTTTTTTGGTTTGTGGTTTGCTTTAGTTTTGAGCATGCTAGCACTAGATAGTAAAAAAAGAAAGCCTAGAATTGATTTCTGACATGTTGAACAAAACAGGTAAGTTTCTGTGGCAGAAAAAGGAAAGGTGGAAATCACATGCATTTTTTTTTTCTGGATATTACTCTAATTTATCCTTCTTCATACTCAGCAATTTAGAGACTGAGGTAGTTCAGTACTTCATCTTCTTAACCATCTTGTCTTTGAGAAGCTGAGTCAGAACTACTCTTGTAAGCCTAAGACATTTCCAGTGATGAAAGAGACAAGTAGTATTTCCTTCCAGGTCTACTTAGGCTATTTTTTCCACAGGGAACATTTATAAACATTAAACAAACTGAAAGGTACTTAGGAAAGAAATGTGGTAAGACATTACCTGCATGATGACCTTATGAAATATTTTGTTTTGTGGCTCCTATACTTTTTTGGCACTCATTTTTGATTGTGAGGAACTCAAGGCTTAAAGATGATAAAGCACCTTGAGGGAAAAAAAATTAAATCTGTTTATCACAGATTTCTTAATGTTTATCAGAGGATTTGTTCTGTTTACCTGGAATTTATAGAATCTGACTACTTGTTTTCTGGCTGTTTTTTTTTCCTCCTCACTCATGTGTTACATTTTGGATGGAATTAATTGGAGTTGTGCACAGAAACTTCTGTATTTGTTACCACTGGCAGAATTTTGTGTGTCCAGCATCCCCGGAGAAGCAGCTTCAAGATAAGAAAAGTAACAGCCATTTCTTTGTGCTTTGGTTTTTTGCAGGCTGCATTCTTACGAAAGATGTTTAATATTTTAACATCTTTTGCTGGCTGGTGTATTTTTTTTTTTAGCTCTTCTGACATTTTGCTGTTATTTCCTCTCCCAATTTTAGGAGAAAACAGGAACCTGACAGACTCTGAAAAATGTAGGAAAAATGGTATTTAGAGGGTGTGCTGTCTAGGTATTTAGCAAATGAGGATTCTCCCTTTGGAAGCCTGACACTACTTTCGAACTGCCCTTTCGAGAAGTCTCAAAGGACCTCTTTGGTGGACTCCTTCCAAGCAGACAGAGACCTGAAAGGTTCTCCTCATGGACAGTGGAGGTCAGGAGGCATAAGCACTGATGAGAAGGTCTAACCTCGTGGTTGGCAGGGGCAAAGTTACCTGCTTTGGGTCCCAGTGGAAGGCAGGGACACCTTCCACTAGACCAGGTTGCTCAAAACCCCATCCAACATGGCCTTGAACACTTCAACCTCTTCCCCGTATTTCTGTTTTATGCCACATCTCACATTTGGTTGTAAATTGGGAATTAAACTTGGCAAGATCTGATTAATTAAGGTTCAAAAGGGCTCTATTCCAAAGATAGCTGCTGGTATTCTGGTGTCCTGTTTTTATCTATCTCATTTCTAGGGTGGTTGTCAGCAGCTACAGAGTGGGTAAGGGTGGAAGGGACCACAGTGTGTCATCTGGTCCAACCTCTCTGTTCAGTCAGGGTCATCCCAGAGCGCATTGCACAAGATTGTGTCCAGACCGTTCTTGAATATCTCCAATGAAGGAGAGTCCACAACCTCTCTGGGCAGTCTGTTCCAGTGCAGTCAACCGCAGCCTATCCTAGTGCTAGTGGCATCTTGAACTTGAGGCTGAGGACCCCTGCAACATGAGTGGCCCAGATTAGAAAGGTGTACAGGGAGAAATGTTGGTGTAGTTCTTTGCTCTCTTTGACGTGTCTTTTGAAGCCCCAGTGTCCCTGGAGCTGTAGACTTTGTGACCCTCTGAACCCTAACCCTAATGGTTGCTTGGGACTAAGGCTGAGGTCCTCAGCACCCTGGGTTGCCCAGATTAGGGGTCACAAAACTTGCTTTAGGAGGAGCATGCCATGGACTTTACCCGCTTTACACAGTTTTATACTTCACACGGGGAAAGGATTCTGCTATAGGAAAGCATAGGTTAATATCAGTGGAAGCTGAATAGCAGCTTCAGGGACGTATCTTAGAACAATATTCCTTTTTCTTACAACCGGTGTTGAGTAAGTGAACACTTAATGACTCCTATGTCTAATTATGGGATCCTATGATTTGTCTTGGCATGAATTAAATCCTGTACTCACACTGGTAAAATTATTCCCCTGAAGTAATTTCTTTTGACAATAGCATTTGCCTTGCAGATGCTAGTGATTAACCACAAGTTTCAGTTGTGAATACTGCAGTTGCTTTCATCCACTAGACATTCTTGACTTCTTCTCCTTTCTCAGTGTTTCATGACTAAGGGGAGTAGCAACAAAAGTCAAACCAATGTTTTTGGTTTTCCTTTAGAATCATCATTTTGGAAGTCCCTGATATAGCAAAACAGTTTCAACCAAATTATACTCTGTTTTTTATAGATTTAATATGCTTTTGAGAAATATCTGTTCTAGATACTGTTCTTGCATAGATCCAAGTAACCATGGGGAAATAAGCACTCAGAAAAGTTTGTTTGTTTGTTTATTTATTAAAACCAGCACAGTGAGAAGGGAATCAGTTGTCAGTGCCAGATAATTAACTTTCCATATTACTTGTGTTTCTTTTCTGATTCCTTGTCCGTTATTTGAGACTATGTGATTTCTAAGTTCTCCTTCCAGTTTTATCTTGATATATCTCCGAAGTCTTTTCTTTCGGGAGCATCCTTCTTGGAAATGAGCTTCTTCAGTAACAGCCATAATGCTAAAGAATGTTCTGAAATAAATCAAAATATGACGTAACATCTAACAAGACAATCTCTGGGGAAAGGATAGGAGACAGGGCAGATACAAGCAAATAGTAGGTGGTATGACATTCCTAGTAATTAATATTTTGTGTTCCTTCATATCTTCTGACTCTTCCCTCTTCCTTCTGGAATGCCAGCCATGAAGCAAAGCCTACCCTGTACTGGGTAGGTGTATTGTTCAGTATAAATACTCTTGCTTCACATAAAGTCAGAAGAAACCAGTCTGGAAGAGAATTCACAAGGTTATCTACTCCATTATCCTATATTATTGGGAAAAAAAAGAGTGTGTGCTGCTTTCTCATCTGTAATAGAGACTTCACCACATTCCCAGCTAATCTGTTCTCTTGCTTCACTGTGCTTCATATTAGGAGAAGTTGCCTACTGATTGACCTGAATATCTCTCTATGGTTTAAGCTGATTACTGTTTCTGCTATGCCATGCTTTCCTTATGTAACAGCTTTGAAAATTATTACTATATCCCCTTTGATCTGAAGTTTGTTAAGTATGCCTGTTACAAAAATTACATTAAGTGGACAGATTGAAGACCATACTCGTTTTTGTCCCCTAACTGCCAGTTGGTGCCTTTCTTGTGTTGAATGCAATGCCCTACACTAGGCACAATGCTCTGGTTAAGGTCTTGCCCATGAGGTACTTACATTATAGATCTTATTTTTGTATCAATGTGTCTTTCATCTCTTCCTTCTTTCCACTATTATCTCTTTCCTCTCCTTTCTCTTTCCTCTCTCTTTCCTTTCACAACAATCTGATTTTATTAAATATTGCTGACATTGTGATTTATTTTAACTCACAGATTTTCTTCTCAAGAACTGATTTTTCTTGCATCATTTCACTTGAAGTGAAACAGTGAAGTTCTGCTACACTTCGAGGTATGGGGATATGGTCCTGCTGGAAAACCTGGCCTCGAGTGTCTCAGTTGTGTGGGATTCTTGTGCTTATGGTTTTTTTGGGTAGGTAACAGGCTCACGTCAGCTTTACCTGAGACTAGAAGTATTATTATAACTATCCTTCCTAGTTTTGCTTCGTAGGATATATGTCAGTGAAATTCACGGCATCAACATGGAGTCTTAAAATGGAAAATAAAGAAGAATCAAACAATTATTATTTTTTAATTATTATTTTTTTAAAGAGCACAGGAGAGGGTAAAGGGAATCTGAACCAAAAAGTAAGGTATTTAACAGCAGCTTTTTTCAGACACTGTATGTAAATGGTCTGTTATGCATTTAAGAAATGTAATGTAATATAATTATGTATGCAGGTATTTATTAGAATAGGTTTTATCATTGCTTATTTTTTATATCATATGGAAAATCTTTTGTCTAAGCTGAAGCATATATTTGAGATGTGTAGTAATCCCTGCTGCTGTGTGATGTGTAGAAATGCAGGTAAACCACCTTCAGTCTACAGTTTACTGTAATTCCAAAGCAAAACCTTGCTTCTCTTCCATATTGAAGGTGTAGCATGTCTATTATTTCCTACTCCTCTGTTTTTAATTCTTTTCCTTAACTTAGCCTGTGTCTAGCCTGGTGAACTGCAAGGTTTTGTTCAGTAAACATAGTGGAAGACTGCAGTTACCAGGTAAGATTTTTCCTTAGCCCCCTTGTCAACTTATTACTGTATTATGTCTGAAGTGCCTTCTTTCTTGTCCCCAGTGATTTAACTACCATAAATAATACATAAAACTATGAACTGCCTTTCACCTTGAACAAACAGTCCACAAGGTTGCTTTAGACACTAATCAGGATTATGTCAAGATCACTAACTTGTTACTATTCTTTTTGTTTTAATTGCATTTTTCTCTCACTAAAATGAAAGGAGTAGTAAAAACTGTAGTTGTATTAATTCCAAATAATCATGGACTTCAAAACTGTTCCTTTGCACTTTGACTTCGAAGACAGTATTTTTTTATAGCTTGTTAGATTGACTTGTGCTCCTGAGCTGTAGAGACTATTTGACAGCAGCAGTGAATGTAGGCTGTTAATTTATAACTCATATCTATGAGTAGTTTAAAGGTGCAAAAAGATGGTTCTGATACTTAAAAAAACAACGCAGAATGATGACAACACAGCAATACTTAGGTTAGACAAAGTTTTAATTGCTGATTTCTAATATCTGTCCTGGTAAAAAAAAGTGTTCAGAAGCATCAAACAAAAATTGGCATGGTAGGTGTCAGTTTAGTGATCTAATAAAATTTAAGTGGGGCCTGGTGTCATATCGCTGGAAGGGCCTTATGTCATCTCTGTACCATAAAGCTGATTGTCCTGTTGCCAAAACAGGACACGGTGATGCTCTTCCTTTAGGAGAAATGATTGACAATTGGCCTTCTTGCCCATCTTTATTCTTGAATGCATTTTGCCTAAGGGAGGACAGGATGGCTGTAGGACAGGAGCTGACATGTGGAACCTCCTGAACAATTTTCAAAATTAATATTAAAAGCCTAAGCCAAGAAGTTATTAAAAAATGTAAATTAACCTGATAAGCAGTGGTCTTTTTTTTTCTCTCAAGATTAGCATAATATTCACATTAATTATGATACTGCTAGATTTTAAATTAGTGGAGGAGTAGCCATCTTTAAGTCACAGTAGCGGGAGAAGCTTAAATGTACACTTAAGATGGCAGCTCTAGTCTCAGAGCATCTCTTTTAGCATTCTGTCTTCCACTGTGCCTCTCCTTTTGATGCTAAAACTTTTTGAGCTGGGACATGTCAGTTACTGACATTCATTAATGTGCTTTCTAGCTTTGAAGAGCCTAAAAGATGTGTCATGGGCTGAGTCGAGCACAATGAAACCTATTATATTTGGATACAATCCTTGCCTCAGAAAATGTAAAATATGAGTTGGAAAAGGTACGAGGGAGGGAAGAGGTGAAGATGGGAGACAGGGAATATTATGTTAATGATCCAAACAGCTAACATTTAATGTAACAGCAAACAGCTCAGATTGCATCTTGCTCAACAAATATCTATGATAACAATTTGTAGAATGAGAAGATTATTGAGAAGTCAGAGAAAATCTTCATCTCTTCACAGGTTAGCTGGAATGCTAAGGTAGGTCTCTAGGTAGGTAGGGGTTTAAAATGTTATGAGGATTTCCTTTGTTTAGGTGATTCTTAAGCAGATCTTTAGAATCCCTTCTTTTTTAGAAAAGGTCCTTTGAATCTCCCATGTGATACTTTCCAGCTGCCTAAAATTTTATGAAAAATGGTTGTTACATGATATGGGAATGCTTCTTTCATTTGGACAGTCAACATTTGTGAAAAAACATTTGTGAAAAAGGAGGAAAGATTTTGTTGGTTTTGTGTGCGTGGTGTTGTTAACCTCCATCTTGAGAAAAGCATGAGATGAGAGCTCAGGATGAGATCCTGAGTGGAACACAGTGACATTAAGGGACATTAAGGGACTTACCTGTGCATGCCTTGCCAGCAGCTGTCTTACATACTGAAATGGTGTTGCATACTTAAATACAGTGATGGGAGCTCGACTTCTGTCTCTCTGCCAGTCCTGTTAACTGCCAAATTGCAAGCTAAGTAGAAGGGTGAAAGTTACAAAACTGACACCTTGAATTCCTGCAGGAAGTTGATAGGAAGCTTGTACCCATGCTGTGGCATATGTAGTGTGATTTTGAAGTGAAAAGATCTTCTTAAAAGGAGTATTAAACTCTCAGGTCATTTTAGCCTGCATGCTTTCAAATTGTAAGGGAATGAAGGTGTTACAGCAACCCATTATCAAGAAACATTGTTGTAAGTGGTTGTGGCAGGGTCTTGGTTAGTGCCAGGCAGGAGTGTGCTGCTTAACTTTAGGCAGCTGCTTTAGGTACCTCTGCTGTGCAGACCTTTAGGTATCTCTGTTGTCACACCCTTTAGGCTGCATGCTTATTCTCTGCAGAAAAAAAATAGAGCCTTCCAGACCTTTAGGGCGTGTCATTCCCATTCTGGATATGTAAAAGCTTAGGGAAATCACCATAGCCAAAGTGACTAAGAAGAGTGAGGAGAGTATTCACTTTTCCTGTGGGACATAGATGTTACAGATTAATCCCCAATGCAGTTTCTATTGTTGGGCAGATCAGATCAGGTCAGGACCTAACACTTGTCTCTGTTCTGAGTTCCTACTACAAGAGATATGCAAGGCCTCAGACAAGACTGCTGATGCCTCAGTGGCCCCATTCCTCCAGTCCAAACACATCTCTCTACATCTCCATTTACACCCACATGCACAGGACAGGTAGGTGGCTGGGGCTGGCATTTTGTTGGCTGTGTTGTACCTCCTGTCCCCGACTCAGGTAGTATGCTCAACAGTATCTGCTTCAACAGTAGTCCCTAAGCCCACACCTTCCCCCTTGCTCCAGACCAGTCCTTTTTTTTTTTCCTTTAAGGAAGACTTAGAGCTACTAGAGCACTGCAGCTCAAAACAGATTGGGAAAAGATCTCAAGGGTATCAAATGTTGCTGAGATGTTTACAAGATCAGCATGGACATGGCACGTTCTTTGACAACTAAGTGTAACAGTCAATGTGACCAATGTGGTTTTACTCTGTGACTAAGTATATGAGCTGACTTATTCAAAAACATGGAGAAACCAGCAGTTTTACAACCTTGTATTATCTTCCTTATACTGAGAAGGGCTTCGCATTGAGAGTTAGTTAGGCTGTTTCTTCAGACTTCTCTACCTCAGCACGACCTTGCACAGCTCTTTAAGGCTTGCTGGTCCCTTCTCTCTGAAGAGCAAATGCTGATGATGCTATCTGTGATGGATCTGATATTTCCTGTCTGGCTGTCCCCTGCCAGGTAGGGTAATGGTCCAGTTTACGGGTCGTAGCGGAAATCTGTGCCAGCACCTCTAACTTTGGCAAGCAAGACTGAAGCACAAGCAGAGGAGATGCAGTGTTTATCTCTTGAGAATACTGTTCTGTTTCCATGGCAGTAGACAGCTCAGTCCAGATTTGGGCAATCTTGTCTGCAAAGTAGCATGAAAAAAATTCAGAGAGGAAAAATTTGACTGCAGCTGAATGGAGGCAGTCAAAATTAATCAAGCTTGCATACACTGAGATTGGGTCTGCTATGTGAGACCGCAGACACTGTGAAGAAACCTCTTTGCTTCCTGCATAGCTCAGGCATCTGATTTCAAATCTGCCTGCCTCAGTCAATGAGACTCTGTGGGAGACTTCTGCACCTTGAGCTCTAGGAGTTGCCCTTCTGACAGGTGAACTATAGCTCCTCACAGTGGGAAGACAAAACCATTGCAAAAAATGATTATTAAACTTTGAATAAACAGTAGAAAATTAACTGTTGTTACAAAGTATCTTCTATACAATGATAATCAATTAAATTGCTGTTGCTTCAGGGATGCCTCGAAGATCATCAGTGTAAACATCTTCCAAAGATAATCTTTTAAAGCATATCCTTGCCTTCTTGGGGTATGTGTATTATGGTCTCTTCCTAAAAATTAATGAAAAGAGTGGAGTTTGCTAAGGAGGAAAATGATAGATGAGGTAGGTTTCCAGTTAAACTTCGGTGAAACACAGAAGCTAGGTGTAATAATACCAGTCGTCTGAAAACCGCTGTAGTCCTTTTAGTGTGTTTCCAATGATTTTGATGGTGTGTGAGGGAGGATTTCCTGACTTCCTCAGATAAATCACCATCTTATGTGGATTATGTATCAGAGTTGAACTGATTCTGGGAGAATATTAGTAAAAGGTACTGAAAAGACCTAATCTTTTAAAAACACAAACTAGCTATTCAATAACAGTTTGAATATCAATTGAGGTAGTAGATTGAGTGTGTGCTGAATGATAGATAACGTAATTTACCAAAGTAAAAGTGTAAAGATCTCTTTAATTTTTTTCCCCCTGGAAGTCAAATTATATCCAAATCAGTTTGATCACTTTAGAGACTTAGAAGCTAAATATTGCTCTAAATTTCTTTGCAAGGTTGCTTATTGGTATGTGGATAGTCCCCCTGTAAATTGGGCATTTCTTAATACAGTCTTTGCCAATGAAATGAAAATGGCAGATGTTCCAGAGCAAACTGTGTTGTAGATGTTTTTGTTTTGTTTAGGTTTTTTTTTTTGTTGATTTGTTTTGGGTTTGTTTCTTTTCTGAAGAGACTGCTAAAATAAATAATAAGGCATTTCTGTTTGGACAGCTTTAGTTCTTTCAGGGAATGTTTTTTTTTAGCTGAAGAAAACAAATTGTCCTGCATCTTCTAGGTGACTGTTGATTATTTATATTATGGGAGTGCTTAAGACTTGCAACCAGATGAGGCCCTCATTATACTGACACTGAAGTTTTATTTTTAATATGTTGTCCAAAAACTTCAGTCAAATGAACGAGATGGATAAAAAATAAAAAGTCACAGAAATTTTAGGAACAGCATTTCCCAAAATTTTCATGAGACTGCCAGGAAGCAGAAGCCAAGTCAGTAAAGGCTAGCTCAGCTCTGCTGTAAAATAAGATATGTGGCTTGGGCATTTCCCCATTTTCCATCTCTCTGCACTTTTTGAATACAAATTGAAAGTTTTGTCCCTTTTGAATGAGGGAAACTTGAACCCAAGAGCTGTTTGGAGGTACTGCATTCATTTCCCTGTCTCTTGGGACTCTGTATGCTTGACTAGGACATTCCAAGACTTTTTTTTCCAGTCTCTGTAAGTACAAAGAGCACCTGGAAGAAGCTCAGTCCATATATTTACATTCTACTTGAACTACAGAGTAAACGTCTGTTGAGGAGCTCAGTACGGTTCTCACGGTTTAATGAGTCTTCTTTACAAAGGCACTATCTTGCTGGGAGGTGACAAACCCTCAGAAGTGGCATCATGTGCTGGCAAGTTGTGAATGAGAAAAACACATCACGGACTTTTAACTGTAATTGAAGCAAGTTTTTCAGGATAGATCAAAAATGCAACTATTTCAGCATTGGGCACTAAAAATGTAAGTATAGACACAGCCTGAGGCAATACCTCATTTTGTAAGCAGAATATAAAATCCTAAAGCTCTTGAGAAAATCTGCATCCCACAAACATGAATCAGCACTGACAAAGCTACTTGAATTACAGCAAAAACAGGTGAGTAATCCTTCTTTCCACCATCTTGCATTGCTAACACCTTTGGCACTGGTAATTTGTGGGAGCCAACAGGCACCTCAGGGTCATGAAGGAAAAAGGCAGTGCCTGGAAGATTATGGTGTGGTTGACATTTAGGCAAAGGCCATGTGTGATCTGCTCCTGATTTAGAGGAACATTGGAATCAAACATGAAGGGTGAAACAGTTTCTAAGGGAAAAGCAGGTGAGAGCACGTACTTCGGAGAGCAGGTACATGTAAGAGCAGGTACTTTGGATCTGAAAGTTTATGAAGCTGGTTGGAGGAGGTGATCCATTGGAAGGGCTCCACTTGCATTGTATGTGTGTTCTTGCAGCATCACAGGCAGAACTGTCCTGAACTGGGGGATTTTCACCCTCAAGCACACCAACCTTTCCTCTTCTTTTGAAGAGAGAAACCCAAAGCCTATTTTAATGTACATACACTTTACAATTCCATCCCCATCACCAGGGAAGGCAAAGACTTAACCATGTAGCGTGGGTTGTACTGGGGATTACTAATTAGGCAATGTAATTAGCACTCACCTGTTTTTTCTACCATGTCTTCTCAAGAGACCCCAGTCTTTGTCTTCTCTTTTTTTAGTTTCCTTGATAAATAAAACACAAGGATTTTTTCTAGTTTTTTTAATGAGAGATACCATATTTGGCTGAATTTCACAAGGACCTGAAATCTGGGGTGGGGGAAGGCAGATGAAGCACATCTGTCTATATACAGCCTCTCATATGGGGACTCCTGCCTGCTACTGTGGGACTAAGAGTATGCTGATTTCATGGCACCTTTCACATTTTGTACATCTGTTTTGTCCAATCTTAGTTTTATTTATATTTCTCTACAATAAGACCTTTTTTCAACAATTCTGTGTTATTGATCAAACCAAGCTTGTATCTCAGCTGCATTAACTAAAAATGCAATCGTGCACTGGAATTTAAAAATAATGACAACTTTCTGCTGGCTTTTTTTTGAGCCTCATCCAAATGAACACCATGGCTCCTTACAGCTGTATTTCAGAGACATTTACTTACTCTATTAATTTGGGGTTTTTTTGCAATTTAAGATTAGGATTATAGTTTACCATTAATGTACTTCAATATAATGTGGCTGTCATGTTCTGCAAGATCTGTAATGAAAGAGTATATGTAATTGTAAATAGTAGAGATAATTATAAATAATAAGGTAAAATAGAAAAGTAAATGAAAGAAGTAGAAGCTTAAAAAATGTCGATGACAGTGGTTAATTTAATAATCAGTTACATTGATGTAAATAGGTCATATTTTGTCTGTGTTGCACTATGTTCAATTATAATTTTCCATTATAAAATTGATTATTTTTTGTTTCCCAATTACAACATCATATGAAAAATATGAAATGGTGATCTGCACTAGAAAACTTGGTGGCTTCAGCCTCTCATGCCCTCCTCAGGAAGGCAGATGTTATCTGGCTAGGATCACCTTCCCAGGAACTCATTAGTTAACAGGGACAGAGCTCCTCCAGAAGGTGATTCAGAGTGTGACTTTAACAGGGGTGCACTGCATTTGGTTTTCTTTTGCACAAGTCCTTTCTTCCATTTACTCCTATTGTTAGACAGCTGTTAGCTCAATGACTTTGCATTGCAGTATTCAAGCCTGCAAGAAGAATGACTGCTGCTAGTAAAATGCTCATTTGGCTTGGGTTTCTCATAGTGATCTTCATATTTAATTTTATTTCTTTTTTGGTTACAACAATGACATGGGACCTTTCCCTTTGTAAAGGACTTATTATCCAGCAGGGAAAATTAGTTGTGCATTGTTCAAAGAAAGTCAAAGTCCCAAATCCTGAGCTACAGAAATGTTTCCATTTGCCTTTTAAATTAATTTGTTTCAGAGTATGTGTAAATAGATTTTGGTTTTGTTGTGGTTTTTTTTTTTTAATTTTTTTTTCATTTGCAGACATATTTCATGGTAAAACTCATTCAGCAGACACATTTCTCTCTGTTACATATATCTCGTGCTTTCACTCATACTGGAAGCACTGAGGAGTGCAAAAATTCAGGTCAGGCTCTTGTCGAGAGAAAATTAATTCATAAATGTCATTATGTCTGTGTAGAATATTGTAATTCAAGAAAATTTCAGCTCTGGAAAGTCAACATCTAACATAATTTCATCCTTTACTGAAGAGTCTGCCACATGCTGAAACTACAAGGAAGAATGACACACAGAGAAATTAATAGCATTATATTTAGTAACAGACAAGTTATAGTATATGAAAATTTGGTATGACTGAAAGACTGTTATATTCTGGAAGAGACCATTCCTTTTCTTACCAAGTGGAAAAATTATTTCTGTGGCTTACTCTTATCCATGCAATAAACCCCCTGTGTGCTTCACAAGTCCAAAGTGTAAACTGGTTCCTCATAATACATGCCTCTTTCATGGCAAAGGCATTACAGTATGACTGCAATGATTTTGTTTATGAGATGAATCCTTGTTAGTCTTAGGTTTCTTAGGATGTTGGGTGGGTTGTGTTTTGTGGGGTTTTTTTTAGAGGGGGTCTGGGTTTTGTTGTTGACTTTGTTATTGTTTTATTTTGTGGTGGTTTGCGTGGCTTTTTTCTGGAGGGCGGTGTTTGTCTTGTAACTTGAGCACAGCTGTGGGACTTGAGCAGGCAGTGACAGTTCTGCAGGAAGTCCTGGTATTCTGTGATGATACAGTTTGAGTAGTGTTTTGGCAGCTACTGCCACCCCATGGTTTTCCATATTGGAGGAATTCTGCAGAGCTTTAATATGTTACATTTCTCCAGAAACCTCTTTTAGGTCGGAGAGAAGACAATGAATATTGACTTTGTCTTACTCCCTCCTTCTCTATGTCCCCTTTCAAGAAAAATCCCGTCTGCAAAGAAAATCTAGTATGGCATGAGTGGCCATAGGTGGCATTAGGATGGCAGAGTCCTTTCCACTGTATTTACAACTATGTAATTGAATATTAATTTTGGTTCCCTGAGTTTTCACTAATTGATTATATCTGTTTTGGCAGGGTATATTTTGCCCCTTTTTAAAGGAACTTCAAAATGTACATCTGGAGAAAGCTTCTGAAACCCATTTCTTAAAGTTGCTTCTGCTTTGGGAATCTGTGTTTACATCATAGATGCTACATATAGACAGATCTGGGTTAAAGCAATCTGGTCTAAACAGAGTGTCCTTTGAGCATTGCTTTCAGCAGAGCTTTGCCCTCCAGACGCCAGCAAGTGCCCAGCTGAAGGCTCTGATGCGGAAAGTTTCAGACACCATTATTCCACTCATTTCCCTGTGTCAGCCAGGGAATACCCTTGGTGGGGAAGAAGATTTTTTTTTTTTTTTTCTCCTTTTGAGGAAGTGGCAAGAGGGATTACCTCTCATGTTGTATATCTTCTCTTTGAGGCTGGAAGCTTCTTTCCCTTTTACCAACCCAACTGAAACCAGGCATCAGTAGAAATTAACTCTGCTGGCTTGTGGCAGACACATTGGACTCACTCATGTATTATAGTGCATAGGCATTGGTTTCCCTGATATATTACTGGGGACTCTCAACTTCCATTCCCCCCCCCTCCGCTCCCAACCTCAGACCTATGCAGTTTAAGAAGCATGAGAGAGCACCCACTGCTCTTTATCTGTTTTTCCCAGCTGATATGCAACTTGGATCCCCTCTCCTTGAGCCGGACCCCCAGCCCCCCCGCTGCCAGCTCGCACCGGAGCTGGCTCTGGGGGCGCCCCCAAGCCGGAGCGCTCCCCGTTGTCGCGGTCAGCCTCCCTCTCTTGGGGGCTGAGCAGCTCCTCTCCGCAGTCACCTGTAGCTAGCGCTGCTTTTTCTGTATTCCTCCGAAAAATAGCTATTCTCAGCCCCGATCCCTTCCCGCATGTTTTACTTAAGCGAACCAAATGTCCATGTTCCAGGAGCGGAGGTGGTGTTGCCTCTTTGGGAAAGATGCGGTCTTCGCTTTCCCTGTCGCTTCCCTGCGCCCCACAGGACTGGAAGCAGGGGGCTGGGAGGTGTGGAGGGCTGGCTGCGCTGCCCCTGCCCCCGCCCCGGGGAGGAGCTTCGGTCCGAAATGAGGTGCGATTTCACCTTTGGGTTCGTCTTCCTGGAGCGGTGCTGGAATTACGGCCGTCCCGATCCCCGAGGCGCCCGTGCTCGCTGCTCGTGACTCTGCGCTCCGCCGGCGGTCCCCTCTCCCAGACCCGACGTGGAACGGCCGCATTCCCCCCTGTAAAATGAGGGGAGCGGGATCTCCGCGCGGGCAGCGGGAACTGCTGTTGCGCCTGTCGGAGTTGAGCATGGAGGGAGGTAAAACAGCCACCTGAACGCGGAGAAACAGCCGAACCACAACAAGTAGTCTCGCCTGGCTGGGCGGCACGGAGAGCGACTGGGGCCGGAGTCCACCCGGGAAGAGAAGCCGGCGTCGCTCCTCCGGCAAAGGTAACGGCGGGGCGGCGGGAGGGACCCGCGGGGCTGGCGGCGCTGATCCCACCTGCCATTCCCCGAGATGCGCGCTCGGCTTCGTGATTTGTCTGAGAAAGTAGCGAGCCGAGCTCCGCACAGACAACCTCTCCCGGGGTTTGCTTGCTGCCTGCGCTTATGGAGTGCTTGGTATTTCTTCCCAAAAAGCAACCCCTTCCTCCCTTCTGCGGTGGGGGCGGGGGAAGAGGAAAATAGCTAAGCCTTCCTTTTTTTCCCCCTCGTTAAGCTGTTAGGACAATAAAAGATAGATGCCCATTAAATAATTAACTGCACACTTTCTGTTCCATCAGCTCCACGCAGCCCCGCGAGGGAGAAGGGGGTGGTGACGGTGGCGGATCCGTACGCGGGAGAAGCAGCAGCAGTGCCATTTCGGTAGCCTGCTTCCAGGGGAAGCGGGAGACAGCCCGGAGCAGTGCCCGGGGCGGGCAGGCGGCAGACCCCTCCTCAGAGGAGCGTGCGGAGCTGCCCGGCGGTGGGTGGCGGGGCTGGCCAGCAGGGCTCTCCCGGAGTGCGGGTCGGCGGGAGATTTCGGGGATGGAGGGGGCTGGGGCAGGTCGCAAGGCGGGGAATAGCCCCCCTACGTGGTACTTGGGGGGCTTCTCCTCTATTTTTTCTATTTGCGTTTAAGGCAGAAGCTCGTCTCCCGCGGACCTGCCGGCGACCGGCTGCCCCCCGTCCAGCGACCGGCGCCCCCACCCAATCCCCGCCGCAGCCTCCCGCGCTCTCCCCAGTCATGTCCCACCCGGAGCGATGGGGAAGCTCGAGGACAACGAGAGGGTGATCCTCAACGTGGGGGGCACGCGGCACGAGACCTACCGCAGCACCCTGAAGACTCTGCCGGGGACCCGCCTGGCTCTGCTCGCCTGCGAGTCCCAGAGCGAGTCCCCGGGCGGCGAAGAGCGGCCGCCGCCGCCCCCCAACCCGCCGCCGCCGCCGCCGGCGGGCGGCTGCCCGGAGCCCGGCAGCGGCTGCAGCCCCCGGGGCAGCGGCAGCACCAGCGAGTTTTTCTTCGACCGGCACCCAGGGGTCTTCGCCTATGTGCTCAACTACTACCGCACCGGCAAGCTGCACTGCCCCGCCGACGTCTGCGGGCCCCTCTTTGAGGAGGAGCTGGCCTTTTGGGGCATCGATGAGACCGACGTGGAGCCCTGCTGCTGGATGACCTACCGCCAGCACCGTGACGCCGAGGAGGCCCTCGACATCTTCGAGGCACCCGACCTGCTGACGGGCGAGCCGCCCCCCGACGGCGACGACGACGACCTGGCCGCCAAGAGACTGGGCATCGAGGACGTGGGGGCGGCCGCCGAGGGCAAGGGCGGGCGCTGGCGGCGGCTGCAGCCCCGTGTCTGGGCGCTCTTCGAGGACCCCTACTCCTCTCGAGCCGCCAGGGTAAGCGCCGCCGGCCGGCGCTCCCGCCCGGGGACTGGGGAGGCCGGCAGGCTGCCGGGGTCCCCTGGAGAGGGAGGCGGGCAAGTGAGGCATCAAGGGGAAGCTCGCCCCGCTCGGGGTGTGAGTGCAAAGTGATGCTTTTGGTGGGCCACTGCATAGCAGGGACGACGGTCCCCTTGAGGTGGTGGTGCTTTTCTCCTCTACATCTGCAGGTGATGTTAGGCAGCATGGCGCTCCCTCTCTGCCAGCATCTTCCCCATGGGAGTACATATGGGGTGAGGTGGGAGCTGTACCCTGGGGAGCCTGCAAGGGAGCCACGGTCACCTCCCTGGCCTGGGTGGGGGTGTGGAGGTGTATTCACTGGGGGACCTGTTTGTGTGTGTGTGTGAAGAGGAAGAGCCCCAAGGTGCCCTCATCCTCCCTGAGGACCCGCATGAAGGGGCCTTTGGGACCAGGGCAGCTGGCCCGAGATCTTGGGTTTGAGGTAAGGTGGTGGCAGCGACACGGGAGAGTGACCTCAGCCCTTTCTCAGCTTTACTCTGTCCACACTGGTAGGTAATCCTGGTTCAACAAAGTAAGTGTGACAGGGGGTCACCCTGGCTCTTTCTCCATTGATTTCTCAGGGTGACCGTCACTGGCTCTGTGACTTGAGGGTATGGGGATGAGACAGTAAGTGATCATACTGACTTTCTGTTATTTAGATAGACATTTTACATTTTGATGCTGACTACTTTCTACTTGTATGATTTGGATTTTAGTTCTATCTTTTAGTTGCCGTTGTCAGGGGCGATGCAGGTTTGCTGTCTAACTTACTTTGGACCAAACAAACGGTTGTAATTCCTTTGAAAGATATATGCAGTGATGTCTCAAACTTAACAAAAAGAAAAGCAACCACCAGCAAATCCTCCCTGGAATACAAGACAAAGAACTTGTAATTGGAAATGTTTGATTATAAAATGGTAATGAGTGTTTTGCAGCATATTTATCAGGATTCCCATGAAGTACTCAGAGCTAAGCCTCATCCTGCAGAAAGTGCAGTTATGGTGGGTGTCATCTCCTGATCAGTTCCACTGATTTCACTGGCAGTCTCATAGATGTGCGTATAAGATGTGCATATTAGTGACTTACGGAATTGTACCCCATGGCACGATGCAGTTTTTGGAGCTCATCCTAATGAGCTTAGTGAGGTAAGTTAAACAGAAAGGAAAAGTCCTTGCAGCTATTACTATCACTTGCGAAGTTCCAATGTTATGTTTTTGAATGTTACCCACCAATATGTTTTCCCTTGACAGCTGGCTCCAGCTGATTCTTAAAATATGTTTTTAATGAAGGATGGGTTCTGAAGAAGAGCTACTTTGCTCGTGAGTGACATACCCACATTGCTCACATCTTAGCTGTCTGAATCCTAAAGAAAATTTGGCTGTCAGTTACCTGACAAAACTGCAATGCGTGTGATGATTGCCCTGCAGGTTGTCTTTCACCCACTGTTTTGTGGAAAGTTGCTGACAGGGTCAAAACGGCAGCTTTTACGATGGAGGATCTTTCCACTCAACTTTGCTGGAGAACTGAGAAGTACAGAGTAAATATTGAATGGAAGATACCAGGAGAAACAGAAAGATAGGCGTGCTGATTGTAGTTGTGTCCTGGAGGTATAGCTGGGTTTTCAGTCCAGACTTTGGCAGAACCTGTAGGCGCTCGCTTTCCAAATTTTCCATTTGTACTAGATCATCCTGAACTGTCAGTGGCTTGGGTGAAGATATTTCAAGTTTGCAAAATGAATACTGTAATTAACACTATAATAGCAAATTGCAATATGGCAGTGTTTATCTCTTAGAAGATAGAGTATTTACCTTTTTATAACTTAAAGACTGGTTTTAAACATTTTATTCTGATTTCAACCCCAGGCAGCCAGACTAAGGTGGTGTCAGAACCGTAACAACAGAATCTAAATCAATGTTTTCATTTTCTCAAGGCTGCTACTCTGTGCTTGGTCTTTCAGGTAGGGAGACAACTGAGAATTTTTGGCAAGTTTTAAAGCCTTCAGGTGAATTTGTATTTAAGGACTTGTATGCACTTAGTAAGCATTCTTGAACACGGTAATTTAAGGTGATGGTAACCTTAGTTTGGAACTGAGACATTACTGTGAATTCAACATTTTTCCACACCTGAAAAAAACCCTATTATATTCTGAGTATTCTGGCAAATACCCTGTTGTCTTATGTCATTTGAGATGATGACTAACTTTAAAAACATTCAAGTGAAATCCTGGCCTCACTGAAATCAAGACAAAACTGTGAACATCAGTCTTTGTCTCATAGTGTTAGCTACTGGCTCGTACACCACTTAGATTATGGTGAGGCTGCTTAGTGGTAAACTTTCCTAAGAACTGTCATAATTATTTTTTTTTTTAGGTTTACTGTGTGATTTAAGTTCAGCAGTGTCTTTTTTGGGAGGTATGATGGTGATAAAAATGGGATGTTTTCTATTAATGAAATGGTACTTAATATTTGTGATTTTCTTTATCCTAAACTGTGATCTCTAAAAATAGAAATTTATAGAAATTCAAATATAAGTTGCCATGGTAACCTCTTCAGGGATAGTGCACGCACAAGATTATTCTAGCAAGACCATCCAGTGATGTTATATAAATAGTGGAACTAGTTTATTGACAAGAAGGTTTACTGTATTTGCAATTCTAAAAAAAAAAAAATCAACTTTTAGTGCATGCAATTTGATATGCAGATAGTGACATCTACTAAACATGGAGTTTTAAAATATAAAATGTAATCCATGTACATATGATTACTTTGAAACCTGCAACACTTTTCTTTGTTTCCCAAGTTCAGGAGTTAGGTCTGAATGTTATTTCTGTTTTCATTTCATTGTTTTGGATTTCACAGACTGTGAAATGAAATTAAAGAGTACAGCGGTACTCCTTTCTCTCCAGGATTAATAGACTGATCATTCACATTCTATTTGACAGAATGCTGTTATGTAGATATGGGAAGCTACATAGGATACTGTCATAGGAGGAGAAGCACTGGGCAACTAAATCTTTCTGTGTGTTGGTTTCAACATCTCTGAAACAGACACCTGATCCTTATCTGACTCAAATGTGCACTGTTAGTTTTGCTAGTTAATACCTGTAAGTGATTTTGGTGTCCTTTGATGGCTCAGAAGTGCCAGCTTTAGTAAAAATGCAAAGATACATCCAAATAGTTTGTAAGAAAGTACAAGAGGCAACATTAAGCACTGAGTTTAAAAGAGTGTCTGCAGATGTCCAGCAGGAACTAGAAAGTGCTTGTCTCAGATTTCGTATTTCAAAGTAATTAAGCCTTTAAGGCCTTTTTACTTTTGAATAATATGTGAAACATGATGTTGTTTAAAGAAGTAATTAGTATTTGTCACTGATTTTTCCTAAGGATTATGTGTTACTCCTATACTTAGTTCAGGAATGCAGAAACGGCCCTGGGATTCACCAAGTTTGTAGGTAGATATCCTTAATGTTTTGAGAAGACTGTAAATCTGTTCACGGATAAGAAGACAGCACCTGTGAAGTTGAGCGGTTCAGCAGCGCAGGAGTCAGCATGGCCCAGGGTATTCGGGGTGGCACTGCCATTTGCAGCAGCTGAAGGCAAATTACACAGCCGCTTTGCTATATGGTCCTTATCTCTGGGAAAGATACTTAATTACTTGGGAAATATAAAACCTAATTATGAAGCATTTGTCAAGTTTCCTATAAGTAAGTATTCACTGCAATGCAAATAAAACCACAAAAGCCTTGCAGTCCAGGCATCAAGATACATACTTTGCAAGTGTTCTTAAAAATACGGATGCTGCTTCATTGTGACATGAGGAGCTGGATTTGAGCAGTGGGCAGTATTGTTGGAGGGAAGTACAAAGTTCCCATCTACGACTTTGTGTGATACTAAATTGTCAGAGATTCCTTTCAGTGTCCTGTAGCAGCTTTTCCAGCTTTGAATGTTCAGTGAGGTGAAGAATCAGCTGAAATGAGTGAGAGGGGAGAGGGGAAAAATATAATTTTATAGACCCTCTTGAAAGGCTAAAGGCACAGAAATTATACTGAAGAAAATTCTTATAAAAGGTAACTTATGTCTTTATTTGTTGGCTTGCTTACCTTTATGTTTTGTCCAGGTACCTAGATACCTGTTTTGATACGTGTCAAGAAAGCCTTGATTTAGGAAGCCTGCCTGCACTATGGTGAATGACAAAAGTGAGTTATATTTTTAGGGCTTTGCCTGTTCTGATGCAAGACAGGTTTTATTTTTGGTGGAAACAACACTGCTGCAATAGTCTGAAATACTGTGAATGGAGTGGTGAAGATACGTTAATCTCAGAATATATGTTTGTAGATTAATAATGAATAGCAAAGGTTGTTTGCTTTCTTAAGTAATAGAAAGCCTTCTAATATATGTGGAAATCTTTATCTCTGTCTTGTATTCAACAAGGAAAGCAGATACACTTTAGCTTTTACCATTTAATTATTAGGTAGGCAGACATCTTCTGTCTGAAAATGATACAAAGAAAATAGCAAAGGTTGATACGGAAACAGCAAGGAAGGTGTTGCTTTTGCCATTTTGGTAATTAAAGTGCTGAATTTATTTGTAAGTGGGAAAATAGTCCATTAGATTAAAGTGGTGAAAACCAGTCATTCTGCTTGAAACATTTAGACTATGGGAACTGTCCTTTTTAAAGACACGAGAAGATGTGTTCGAGAAGATGTGTTCCTAATGACAAAAATCGTAATGCATCATTGTTACAGATATTCATACACTCTGTAGCTTCATGTGTACATGGGCTGACTAAATCACATGATAAGTAATTTTTATTAATTCTGGCATACTGGCTTTTAGAATCTTAATTGGAAATTCTGGCTTAATATATGATGTATACAATGTAAACTACCGTGATGTACGTGAAGTATAGATGGTCTCTGATGGTACTGATATCAGTGAGGTAAAATCAGCAAGATTTCTGCCTTCTGAGCGTATGCCTTTTCCTCTACAGCTGTTCTGCCTGATGCTGCTAGTGTTTCCATGGAAACAAGCCAGCTCTTGGCTTCCTCTTCCCATTGAAAACAACCTTCTCACTGTCACTTATTCATCTGGGAAAAGGATTTTGTCATGGCTCTGACATAAATGCCACAGAGATTATCTGTCCTATCATTTCAGAAATAGATGCTGTTAGGCATGTGCACGTGTCTACAGCCAGATTTGTCTTTCAGTGGCTCTGAAATAATTTGGTTAATGGACTTAGACTGAATTTGCTTTGGTGTAACTGGAAATGGAAATTAGCCGACTATACACAGCCCAAGATGATAACAATGTGAGAAGTATTTTTGATTGAGAAATTTGGCAGACCAAGTTCTCTACCTTTATGTAGGTAACATAGAATATGGTATCTGTCATGTTTGTTTACAGTGGTAAAATTCTTACATGTTTTACTTTGAGAGTGAGAATTTGTCTTCAAACTGATTAAGATGGTGGTGGGAAGAATAGCTCAAGTTTTTGGATGAGTATTGTATAGGTTTCAGTGCTACCATCAGATGAGGTATCATGTTATTATGCATGTCATGTAATGCATTCAGGATATGAAAAAAGTGATGCAAGTAAACTAGTATTTTCAAGATCCTTTTATTCTTGAGGTGTCTGGTAGTTAGTCCAAAGTAAATGTGTCAATCAATAATCTGTGAAGAAATCAACATTTTTGTTTGATGTAGTCAATTTGGGTTGAGTCATAATCAAAGAAGTTCAGAACTCAAATTCCAAATCCTTGATCAATATCCTGTACTGTAGGAACTTTCGAGATATTTTAAGAGAAGTTTGTGTAAAACTTGCCTATCTTTTTCTCCCTCAGTGATCAGTGGCCAAAAGGCACTGTTCTCTTCCTATGAAGTTGCCTTGCAGTTGAGGCACAAGATGAGAGAAAAGGCATCCCTCTGTAAATTTTTAATATTTTAATAATCTTCTATAAAGTGCTGTCCAGTAATTTTAAGATGGTAGAAACAAGTTCTTCTCGTTATCAAGTGCTGCTTTCAGCTCTGTTCATTTCTCCAGAGATGACTCCTGCTTGTTCTGTGCTTCAGACTCTTGGCTCATCTTGAGGAATATGGTTTTTTTCAGTCACAACTGGAAAGAAAGAGTTTGTGCTCTCTGTATCTAGCACCCAATGAGGATAGTATGTTCCCTTTTATTCTCTTTATTAAGTGCTTTTTTACACCTCACTTCTGGTAGCATGGTTTACATAAACTTACTGACTCATTGTCGAAACTTGTGGGGATTTCTGCAGGTGGTTTGTCTTGTCTTGTGTATTTTTTTTGTTTGTTTTGGTCTTTTTTTTTTTATTCATTGTGGATAAAGTAGTTAGGCAAATAAAAGACAGATGTGGTAATAGCTGGAATATCAAATTATCAGTTATTGTTTTACTTAGTATTTCTTATAGTAATACAGTTCCTTTACACTCACTCATTCTTTCACAAGTACACACCTTTCCAGTATAAATTAGTAATTGCATAGAAATAAAAATTTGTTTTTAAAGAAATGCTAAGCAAGGCTATTAAAGAACTTTATATGAAGAGGAAATAGGGGAACTACATCCACTCTTACTAACGTGTATTCTTATTTCCAAAGAACCTTTTCCCTGGTGCAAGGGCTGAAACATGAGAATATTTCACAAAACAGAAATAATTTAAAGCAGTAAACAAAGTATTCAATTTATCAACATGATGACAGGGATTCAAGTCGTACTGACGACCTGGTACATTTTTTTCCCTATACTGACATACATATGTGTATATTGATATAACTAAATGGTAATTTTGTCAGAGTGCTATAGAAATAGCTGTAGAGAATGAACATGAAATCACATGGCTTTGGGGTTTTTTTTTAGTTCTACTAATGTGTTTAATTAACATCTTTGTTGATACTTTATGATGACTAAAGCGCTTTTGAAGGAAAAACTCCACTTCCATCTGTAAATCACTAGTGTTAAAAATAGAATCTAATCACATGAAATACAATTTCCTGTGATTTGTGATTTGCTTTATAGATTTCTTGACTGAAGTGGTGGTTTGAAGCATAAAAATTATCCAATTATGTATTATAACAATGTGTTATTATTCCCCCTGCTACCCTTAAATTGAAAATTCTGAGATGTTGCTGTGATTTTGGTCTTTTTACCAGTATGTTAATTATTCCAGTGATGTAATAATTCAGTCCTTTCTTATTACAGACGGTGTTTTGTAGTTTTCTTAATGTTTCTAGGTGAACCTTAGATATCGTGTCTTTGGTATATTCCTGCAAAATGCTCAATCTCTTAGCCTAGTGCAGAATAGTGTGGTAAAGTTCGTTAATATGCATTAAATACACATAATATCATCTAGACTTATTTCTGAAACAAGTATAGTTTCTTACATGTTTACATTTTCATTAATGTATAGCATACAATATTATATTTTTTTACTGTGCCTAGTCGTTGGAAAAAGGCAAGTATCCCTTGAAGTTCATGCATTTGGTTTGGATAATTTGTAGAGTACTAGCTATATAGCAGTAAGCTTCTTTTTAATTGTTGAATACTTATCCTAAGAGAAATAATTTTTCTCTAGGAATTACTTCCACTGTGCTAATATGCTTGCTTTGATAAAAGCACAAGACTACTCCCATACGATGGGTCTGATAGTACGTGGGATTTTAGAGACACAGAAATCAAATGCTGAATCTCAATTAACGGCTGAGAAAATTTCATTGGAGGAGGTGAAATTTAGTAGTGAGACGGCTATGGAACAGTGCTATGAACTGCTGGGTACTTCTTGTTGTAATAAAGAGGAGCACAGGCTGAGTTCCTAACGATTTTGCAAAGGGTCTTCACTGGTGCTGCCCCAGCACTGGGTGGGAGAGCTTAACCAACCCCAAAAGCATCCTGCTGGTGGGTGCTGTTAAGTAGGAGGAAGAATAATGTCTTCTAATAATATTTCTGTTGTAATTTCTCAGATCATAAGCATTTAGAAAATACGTTAAGCTTTTATATGCTGTGAACTACACTCTAAGATTGAGGGTAATCAAGTATGTGGTAAATAATATTTTAAAAAGCCTGTTCCATAACAGAATTTTAATTTGTTTAAAGTAGAGATAAAAAGTATTACAGGACAATATAAAGATGTTTCTAAAGTATACAAATGCCTGTGTAGAAACTTCCTTTAGTTCTTAGGCAATATCAAAGGAGGTGGCCTCATTAGCCCTTATTTTTACATAGGTATTAAAAAATTCTCTGTAGTTTTCAAGCAAGCAATATTCTTCACTGTCATTTGGTAAACTTCTACTAATATGAATGACAATTATTTTTAATATTTGGTTTCAGGACTATCTTCGTTTTCACAGGATAATTGTTAAGATCTGAAAGAGTTAACTTAGATTTTTTTTTTTTTTTAATATCATCCCAAAATGTTACAGAGGTTTTTTTAATGACAGGAATTTTTCAGAATTCTAAGTTTAATCTAGATGTGGTTTGGAGAAGAACCTTATTTGTTTTTCTGATTTCTGATCACATTTGGAAAAGACTTTTCTTGCATTTGCAATTCTAGGTCTGATACCTACTCTCAGATTCTCGTTTGAATTTTAGGGTATAATTGATGCACAAGCACATCTGAACTTCACCTTGAACATCCTTCCCTTAGTCTGCAAAATTATTTTTTAAAAGTATAAAAACTCAGTGGAGATGGAGTTCTGTCTCTCTACAGCTTCCTGGGGAGAGGAAGTGGAGAGGGAGGTGCTGATCTCTTCTCCCTGGTATCCAGTAACAGGATGTGTCAGAATGGTTCAAAGCTGTGTCAGGAGAGGTCTAGACTGGACATTCGGAAGCATTTCTTTGCCAAGAAGCTGGTCACACACTGGAACAGGCTTCCTATAGAAGTGGTCAATGTCCCAAACCTGTCAGCGTTGAAGAGGAATTTGGACAATACCCTTAATACCATGATTTAACTATTGGTTCAGCCCTGAAGTGGTCAAGCAGTTGGAATAGGTGATTGTTGTAGGTCCCTTCCAACTGAAGAAATCTATTCTATTCTAAAGAAATAAGTTGTGGTCTTCCAACCTTCTTTTCTCTTACAGTGGAAAATTAAGTCCATTTACTTAATAGTGATGATGTGTTCTCTTTTCATGGTTTAAAAACGAAAGTGTATATAGTAAAAGGCATATAATGAATGAGAAGTCAAGCAGGATAGAATTTCAGTTTAGGTATTGAACATCAGCACTGGTGTAAAATTCACTGTCTGTTCATCGTCTGGTAATACTTTATGTTAAACAAATTGATTTAAACAAATTAGGCATCTTAATCCTTTAGCCAGTAAATTTTATTACTGGCTATATTTGAGACTATTTGAATATAGTTTCAAATTTGAGAATCGAGTCTTTTGACAACAGGACAGAGTTATTTTCCTGATTGCCTACGTGATGTACCTGTGCAGCTTGGAAAAGAAATGGCTATGTTTGTCATTTGTCTTCGTAACAGGCATGTGAAGCTGATGTTGCAGTGACCTGTGAATGGTCAACAAAATTGGTTTGATGCATTGCAGCTACAGGGTCTCCTTGATTAGTCATTGTGTTATTGAGGTTGGTGCCTTGATAGCAGAAAAAAATGAACTCAGGGAATCAAAAATGAAAAAAAATAATAAAAGGGAAAATTAATCTTAGGGGGCAGTGGGCTGTTAGGGACTGAAGCAAAGAATGTATTTACATTATTTTGGTTTGTCACAATACAGACAGCCAAACCTTAAAAGTGGCAAAGACAATTTATGTTGCATGTGTCTTTATTTTGAGTGATGTTCATTGCTTTAAGGATGGAAGATGCTGGGTTTTTATAAACTGCAGGTTTCTGTACTTACACTTCTTGCTGCAGTTGCCCGTTCCTTAATATGTGAGAAGGGAGCTTTGATCTTTTGATCTTTTCAAAATTACTGCCCTAATGAATAGGTTAATGATGTTTTTGAAACAACTGTTGGAAGTAGGTACAGTCTCCACCCTCTATTCAGGAGCTGTGATAGCTCTAACTGTCTCTTAAAACTATTTCTGAAGGCTTTCAGAATTGGCTCTTAGTTGGCTGTTTCTTCACTCTTCAGTTGAGGTACGTTGCATTTGGTATCTTGCACTGTCACTGAGCCAATGACTAGCTATTCTAGTGCTTCTGAATCAATGCCCTTTCCAATGCTTTTATAGTAAAATGAACCATTCTGCTGTGGCTTGAAGCACAGTGATAACTATAGGTATCTCTCTTCTGTTAATATTACCTTTAGTGGCTGTGTTAGCAGTTTTTCTTTGAAATTGTGATGGCATGCATCATTTACTGAAATGAAAACCCTGCAAAATTTCAATGATTTTGTATTCTCAACAATTTAAAGACATTTTAAATCATCGTTTGGTAGCAGAAATGACCCATTAGTCTCTAGAGAAGTGCAGATGTAGTTTATATTGGGTTTGTATTTCACTAGAGCAACCTCTTTTGCACTGCAGTCCTGGCAGATTCGTGAGACGAAAGCAATCCTCTTTGAAATGATACCTGCTTTTATTCAAATATCAATAGCTAATTTTCTAAAATGATGTGAAGAAATATTAAACTCCTGACTTTGCTGCTGCTGTTTGTGCACTCCTTGCAAATACAGATCAGGAGGTGTGTGTTCATAATTATAACGAACAAACTTTGGAAATCTTGTTTTGTTTGTTTACTGGCATTGTAGTTTTGAAATAAAAAGGTAATTGCTACGGTTTCCTAATCACACTGTGAGTGACATGCTGCCTCCAGAAACCCAGGTCTTGTCTCTGGGTTGGAAAGTCTTGGCCAAAGAGGAGGATAAAGAAAAATGTGTGACCTAAATTTTTCATTGCAATTGTACTGTTCAGACAAGTATAGTGCGACAACTGTGCACTGCAGAAACAGGGGTGAAATGTGAGTATGAGACAGGAGAGGAGAATGTTTATGACCTTAGTGCTTTTAGTCTTGGTGTTTTTTTCCATATATATAAATGTGAATGCAAATATTTTTGTATGTGTGTATAGATATAGGTACATGCACTCAGACACACACATACATTTCTAAACAAATTAATATATTGGTGTTCCTGACCTGTAATTATGATGGTCAGGAAGATTTTATTTTCTTTTTTTTCCATTTACCCTTGAAGATTTTAATGAAGAAGGCTACATCCTAAATTTCATGGCTTAATTCAATGTTCTTGCTTATACTTGTTTAATTCGGTTTTCAGCTGTAAGTCCTGGAGTGTATGAATATCTTGCTTTTTTAGGCTATGACAGATCAATCTTACCGGTTATGCATATGTATTACTATATTGGTTTAACAGTATTTTGTTAATCATGTTTAATAACAGAAGTAGTGTTCCATTCTTTATAAATTTTATTTCACTAAAACTGGGAGAAACCTGAAGGAGTTACATAACTTAAGATATCTTATTTTCTGTGAATTATCTCATCAGTGACTCTCAGGGCCAATTAAAGCTTTTCCTGTACTTGTCATATTACTAAATCTCCTTTGAGTGAAGATTTATTGCTGTCAGATGGTTGTGAACTCACAGCTTTTTCTCACTGGAGGTTTTGGATCTCTCTGTCTAAATTGGAGCCTTATTTTTGAAGTCCTGTGAAGATTTAATTGTTTTCAAAATCTTTATCCTTTGGTCTAATGTTATTGTAAGTGACCATCTGGTTCAGAGTTCTTAGGTGAAGGATTGGTCAGTTTTTTAGCTTTTAGAAAAACAACAAACCAAAGCAAAACAAGGTAAAGTTGTTTTCACTTGGAAATTCTTGCAACTTAGGACATCTTGTCAAGAAAAAGTACTTACATTTACGCTTATACTTGTAGTCTCAGGAAGTGTAACTCTGCTAAAGTAATTTGAGCTCAGGAATAGGTTAGAAAAACAATAATAGGCTGAAGGACTGTTGTGACCAGATTGAGGTTTGACTGATGTAAGGAAATCCGTCCACACCTGAGAGCTCTGCCTATCCTGCAACAAATGCTACATCAAGATTGAAATTGTTTTACAGTGTTTTGTGCAGGCATGACTCCATTATGACGTGCATTATGCATTACGGAATTTAAAAAATAATTATTCTAAAGCAAACCAACGTTTTATGGTGTTCATTTTACGGAAGGCCTATAAAACTTAAGCAAGGAGACTGTTCTTTCTATGACTTTATTTCAGACATCCTAATGTAAGTAGTTCTATTGCTTTTACATTTTTTTTAAAATATAAGTAATTATATAAATATATTGCTTTTATAGAGTTATGCAGAATGGCTCAAAAACCTACAAAGAAGACAAAGTTCTGGTAAGTTACCTAGAATACCAACAGAATCCTAGATTTTTTTTTATTTTCAAAAGATACACATTTTTTATAATATTTAATAAGACATTTTAAGAAAGTCATGTCTCCCAGAGTTTCTGTTTTCCCTTCTTCAGCTTTAGTGAGGGGATATGTTCAATACAATGAGATTTGGCAGTCGTTTACATCAGGTTGTGTTGGTAACACACACAATGATGTTTCATCTTTGAAGTATTGCAGCCTGTTTTATTATTAATTTATCTGTCTTTTTTTAAATTTAGTTCTTTTTTTAGAAGGAATAGAGGATCAGTTTAAGTTAAGTTCATATGTTTCTGCTTCTTGTGAGGAATATGACTAAAGAGAAGCATAAAATCATGAAATCAACATTTAAGCAGAAGATGCAGAAAATCATAGAACAATGTAAACTGTCAGTGGTGTAGGGATTGTGTCATGATGTAGTCGTTTGGTCAGGCTAGGAGGGTGAAGAGGGATCAGGGGCTAAAGTGCTAGCAGAGAGTTTTAGAGATCAGGTTTGTCTTCTGTGGTTCACCCTTGTCTTCAAACTGGTAAGATACAAATGTTCTTTTACCTTAGAAAGTAAAAATAAATAAATTTTTAAAAAAATAATGCAGTGCTCAAATAATGCAGTAAAAAAAAAGGAACTGTAATTTAGTTGGTTACTGTCAAATGTGACCTTAGGTACTTTTTAAAGGAGATTGGGGATAGTTTGCTGGTTTCTGTATCAGAAAATTTAAGCATACATAATCATTTCATGACCATTTTTTTAATTTCTTTTTTTTTCTTTTCTTTTTTTTTTTTACATTCAGTTGATCTATGGTGGAAGTAAAGTGGGACTGTGTAATAATTTGGATATATGCAGTAATGAGTATGAGAGGAAATCCTCGATATGTTGATAATAGTGTTTGCAGAGCAGAGGTGGAAGACTGTATTCAGAGAAGGCATATCCCACACTTGAAGAATATGGAAAGAAGAACACTTTGAATTCAGTAAGAAAACAGTGACCATTTTGTGAACTGAGGCAGGGTCTACATGGAAGGAGACTCTTCAGTCATATTAGTAAAAGTTACTTTATTCAATGTAAACACAAGGAATTTGAATTAAAATTGTAGAATAGTAGAAAAGACACCTAAGATCACAGATTAAGGTGGGGTTTGGCACATATTGGTTTGTCAAAGTTTTTCTCGAAAACTTACTGTTACCTTTATTAAGTAAAAGGTTTCCAGAATTTAATACAGATTGTTGAATATCTGCGAAGACCTTTGGTATTCGACCTGTGCAGTTAAATTCTAGCACAACAGAATGTAAAGTCTTGAAGCGAGAAATGTTGGTCAGTCTTTGCAGTTGTCTCTGCTGTCAATTTGATCTGCAGTATATTAGATTACTATCATAAATATGTTGAATGATCTCATGTTGATTCTTGATTGTGTTCTGTAGCAGCTTTCTAGGGGATACATTTTATCAGACTTTAAAAAAAATAAAAAGAAGGCAAGATTCCAAAAGAATGGCCAGTGTCATCAATACTTATGGTGGCACTTAATTTTGTATTTCAGGAGCATTTGTATTAATTAGTGAAAGCTAGTTGCTATTCTTTGCTGGGATATAATATGTTAATTAGTTGTGCTTAACTATATAGATTAGTATTGGCTAAGCACATGGCAGGATTGTAATTGAGTTACCGTAAATTTTGGTATGAGGTTTTTTCAAAGGAAATTAATCCTTAGTTAATCCTTAATTCTGAAATAACACCCATCTTTGTGTCCTGTTTCTCTTGTATAAGATCTCTAGCTGTCAATTCTCCCTATAGAGCTCTTTTTAGGGGAATGCATTTTCATGAACACTTATTGATCAGAAACATGAATTGTTCTCTAAGGTGGAAGCCATGGAGAGCAAGAGCAGTGCCATCAGAACTGTTGAAGTGTTTTGAAGATTCCTGGGGCACTAATGATGTAACTTCCCCCCCCCCCCCCCCCTTCCCTCACAAGAGGAAGCTATACTGAATTATTATATCAGGGCAGCTATACTGAATTCTTATAGGAAATTCACTAGTAGTTTAACTGCTGTGTTTTTCTGTTGGAGAAAAAAACCCCCAACAAACAAAACATTTAGTTACATCTAGCCAAGATTTGAGGATGTGCTTAAAGCATGTGATGATCTTGGCTGAATTAATTCCAGAAGATGGCAGTTGCCAAGTGTTAAGTCTGCTGTGACCATGGACAGGCAAGCAATTTCTGCATTCAATTAATTGCTTTGGAACAAACAAGATGCAGGATAACAAGTGAGCTCAGTTTCTTTTTCTACCTGAAGTGATCATTGCCTATTGTCATGACAGAGAAAGGCTATGTTTTGGGGATTTCTTCTGAGGTTTTTGAGGTTTGAAAAATTTTTCCCTGGTGTGTTGTTAATAGCCTTGTGTAATGCAGGACTGCATTTCAACATTGATTCCTAATACAAAGTAATGTCAAAACTTAAAACAATATACAACATTTTATTTAGAATTGAATGCACATTCCCAAGCAATACACCTACCATAAAGTATTTGGCAAGAGAAGATTATATAATTACAGCTTTATAAGTCTGTTACATGTGCTTTCTCTTATGTACGTGCACAGTGCTGATGATAGGCTGGTTCTGAAGCAGGAGTGGAGGACAGATCTTGCTTCATGTTTCACTGTGTAACCTTTTATTACAGGAGTTTAATGTGAAAAAATAGTTCTGTGTATTCCTAGTGGTCCTTGCAAATTGCTGGCACAGATGACTAGTTTGGCCCTGAAAAAGCTATGAGCTGGTAGCCATGGTAGTGATCCACAGTGCTTTTTAAACTGAGTTTGGCACTAAATGTTAGGAAGGTCCTCCTTCACTCCTGTGGTATTTATTAGAGTGAAAACCCTAATAAGTAGTTTCAAGACTTATGAAGCTAAATACCTTTCTTTTCGTAAAGATTGGTGTTCCTAGTACTGTTCTGTTGAATCAAGGGTATTTGTGCTTAAAAGGACACTCTACTTCCTGCATTAGTCTGGCAGTTTCTGAATCAGGAAAGGATTTCCTAGAATATGCAGGGAATACTGGGCAAAGTGAACATTGTCAGATTGATAAGTGTGCTAGAGGATTGGAGTGCACCTATAAATAGGAAACCAATTTGAAAAAAATACATTAAGATCTTGAGGAGGGAGGATCTTAGATCAAAAATGTAATCCAGTGATGCTGAAGAAAAATGATACATTTGAAATGACAATTAAGTAAAAAGAAAGGTCAGGGTGAGAAAAGAAAAGGCCTGTTGGGGAGATGTGTTCTGTTTGAAGGCTACAAATTAAGTAGGGCTTTGGAAAATAGGAACTGGTGATACCCTGAAATGTAGATTGTGTTGGTTAAAGTTGCTTCTGGATTTGTTTTATTCTGCTGCCTAGGGAAGAAATAATGCATGTTAATAGTTTTGTAGAGTGAAATATTTGCATTTATTATAGTATTGGGAATTCTTCAGCTGATTAGAATAAAGTATTGGTAGGGGGAAGGGAAGGGAGAAGCCTCAGTGCCCATTCCTATAGAGCTACAGTCTTTATAGGTGCAGCGATGTACTTGGGTTCTTTAATTTTGAAAAGCAATATATAAAATATTTCAGTTTACCATGAATATCTCCGAAGCTTTATCTGAATGGCAAAAGTACTGTGTACCTCTGTAAACTTCAGATGGGATCTTATATGTGCCCTTGCTTTTTTTTTTTTTGGGGAGTCTGTAGCTCACAATCCTGACACTGTGCTCATGTCTATCAGAAATGGTGCTTGTTCTGCAGTAATTGTAGCTTTTTAGATAGAAGATTTTGGAGTTTAATGCTTGGAAACATATAAGGTGTAACTGTGTTAGGCAAAACAATTTAAGTATGTACCTGTATGCACTAATACTATTTTTTATGGTGATTTTCAAGAAAATTGAAAACTAAGTTGTTTTTTAATTTAGTTCATAGGAAAGTGAAAAATAGATCATTTAAAAAGAAAAGAGACTAATAAGATAAGTGTTTAATATTTGAAATTCAGGAAAACCACTAAGTAGCATAGAGATTTTTTTTTAATTCCAAACTCATTATTTTTTACAAAATAACCTTGAATAAAATTATCCTAAGGGGACTATCCAATACATTCTGACCTGGCCTACTCAAATGAAGGCTTTTTCTCCATCTCAAAACCTATTTTAGGACTGTTTTAGGAAGAACACGGATACTAAGGACAATGATTCTAGTTTTTGTGTGGTACTAATCCATAGCAGAAGCAGTGCACTCTGAAATTCCCCTTGAAAACAATGTAAGTCTCCTAGAGCCAAGCAAAGGATTTCCAGTTCTAGATTACTTACAAGCATGACTTCTTTAAGCAATATCTGAATTGGAGGTACATCAAGTGAATGATGCTGCAAACCATCTTTTCTTTCTTGCTGTGAGCATAAAAGTGGATTATAAATCATAAACAGTACATATAACAAAAACATTTCTTATTGCCGTATTACAAATTAACCACCAAAAAAAAAGGACTCCACAAAGCTTCAAATAGCCTTTAAAAACACTAAAAGCAATTTATTTTAGCTCATCTGTGACTCCAGAGGCCATCGTATTCCTGTGTTCCAAATAACAGCTGATAGAAAACATAGTGTTTTTCACTCTACAGAGAAAATTTTAAAAAGGGGGGAGGAGGGGAGAATGTCCTGAACAGTTTCTTCTCAATATTACTTTTGACAAAGGAAAAGTGTGGCATGAGATCAAAGGAGGAATATGAGCTTAGGAAGCATGTTTATTAAATTTTTAAGGTTTTAATTAATTCATATTTTCCTTTACTAAGAATGGGAGTCTCTACACCAGGAAATGTAGACAAATTGATTTTGTTCTTAAAAGTTCCAGCTATTATTTATAACCATCTTCACCTTTCTTCTGCAGAGCAAAACATTAACCATTCTTAACACTATATCCTGTGGTTCTCCCTCCAAGCACTTAAACCAAGTGCTATCTGACATCACACAAAGGTAACTTTCACAGAAGAGTATCCCACAGTGGACTACAGCTCACCTCTTTTTCTTAGCCTCCCATAACTTTAAAATGTTCTCCTTGTTCAAAAAGGTCAAAGAATCAGCTATTATGCAAGGTTCCTCAAAGCCTTATTAGGATACTTTTTGTCTATGAACTGTTTCATCAGTTTTCTGTCTTTAAAGATGGCACTGTTAATGTTATTAGCAATTGTTAGATTGATATGAAGAATGACAGAAAAAAAGAGCAGAAGGACAAGTGACTTAACATAAAAGGTCACGTTGCTTGACCTTTAGGATACATTTTTAGTACTGAGTTTAGGAGATTTATTATGTATCTATGCAATTAAGATGAAGACTCCAGGAGAAGAACAATAAAAAGTGAAAATGAAGTTTAGAGATTTGTGATACCCCTTTTCCTGAATTATAAATGATAGCAATTAAAGTGTCAGCCTTGATAAACTGCTTTGTCTGTATTCATAATCAGGCTACTTTATGAAAATTTGAATTATTTTGGAACAAACAGGAAGGAATGGAACAACCAAACATGAAAACTGGTATATGTAAGTGATGATTTTGTGACACCTTTCATCACAGGTTCACTTTAGAATGCCTTATTGATAATTGCGTAGAAGGGAAAACTCTGCCTAGACACAGTTGGGGACAGTTCTACTTCTGCACTAAATTTAGATTTTTCTTAGCTTTCTTTTTTTTAAAAATTCAAATACTTGAATCATCATCCTTATTTCATGAATTTGTTAATTTTTGGAACAAACTAATTTTCTTTGGGCTATTTAATGTTTTTTTCTGATTCACTTGTTTTTCTGCTTCATTTTTTTCCTCTTTATTTTTCTTATCACTTGAAGACTTTCTAAATTTAAGTAACCCATTGCTCCTCTGTAGAAGATTCATCATCAAGGCTGCATTCCGTAAGTGTGGGTCTTTACACCTTTAGAGCTAGTGGTGCATCTCATGAGTTCAGGTATCTCATCCTGTAATACAGGATAAGTGGGCAGAGTCCATACCCCCTCTTTTTTCCATTTTAGTGAGTAATGTTAAAAAACACCATAAACCTCTATAGACTCACAATTCAGAGCTGTTAAATATAATGAACAATATTCTTTTATTTTTGAACATGGTTAGACTTATGATGTTAAAACTGCAGGAAGAACTTTTTAATTCTAACTGCAAATGTGTTACATCCCAATTACAGAATCCTCTACACAATTTCTGCTTGAAAAGTTCTTAAATGTTGTGGCATATAATTCTTCAGCTGCCTGGCCTGGAGGTGCAATTCAGTGCACCTAAAATTAGGAATCTAAGTTCCTCATGTTCTTAATAATTAGAGATATGGGCCTGAATGATTAAAAATAGCTGAGAGATGCATTCATTTGGACACAGTAAATTCTCTTTTGAATGTTTTAAATATAATTCTGGTGTATGTGTGACTGAAATAGGCATTTGTGCTCTCTACTTCATTGAGATGCATTTGTTAATTTCACATTAGCTGTACTACTGAGAACTAAGCAATGTGCACAGTGAAAAAAGAGTTGGTATAAAATTGGCACTGATCTGACTGCATTGTTTGCTAAAGCTGATTTGCCTAAAACTGTGTAACAAGCTTGTGTGACCATGGTTATATCAGTTAAAGAGTGCCCAGTACTCATTTAGCTTAGTTTGGCTTCCAAATTGATTTTCTCACACTTAACAGAATGCACTAGAGGCCAGCTCTGATGTAAATATGTCAATATGCAAACCAGTTTAGCTAAACTGGTGCAATTTCTCTGTGATTTCCGTAAAGGCCACTTGTGGCATTAAGGTATTCTGACACTGATATTCTAGGACCACTGGTTCCTGCCTGGAGCTGTCAGTTTTGGTCCTAAATGCTTGAGATGTCTGAGGTACACTTGCTTTCAGTATGCAATACTTTTCTTGGAATTAAAGTATTTGAGTGAAATCAGATTGAACCAAGACTTAGCTACTCAGCTACTTGCTTCTGAGACACTCACTGCCTGTGTTTAATAATTTTCTTTTTTCAATCCTTGCCTCGATCTCTTCCAGCTATAAATTCCATACACGTGCAGACTGTTGTTGCCATATGTATGCATGTATTTGGCTTGTGTACATTTTGGATAGCATGGCAGGAGCTATCAATCCTGGGCTTCCCTAGTTGTTACTGCACTAGGGAGAGTAATGAGTTCCTAATGCAACTCACTGTCAAGTTTGTGACCTCATCAAAGACTAGCGTATTTTTGTAGAACTTGAATCTTTTGGTGTTTTTTCTTCAAGTCAGTAAAATCATCTTAATTCCATTCTAACCTGTCTTGTTAATGTGGAAGAACTGTGACAGCTGCCAGCATACTTTATTGCAATTTATAACATCATGCAATTACCAAGTGATGTTTTTTCATTCTTTATATTTGTGCTGAATTCCCTCCTTGTTTGCCATGCCCCTCAAACGCACAGCAGAGCGATTGAATGCTTCGGGATGTGCTCTGGTTGCAAGAACCCTGTTGAGGCAGACCTCTAAATCTGTTACTTCAATATTAGTGATTTCCATTCCCCTTAGCACACCCCAGATTCTGCACTTCTAAGCTGGGGAGCAGAGGCTGGGATGGTTGCACCACACAGGAGGATTTACATGAGGCTGGGATGTGTTCAGAATCAGCAGAGAAGTTCTTGTAGTAAATAACAGGCCTGTGTTTTTGTGGTGGATTGCATGCAGGAGGATTGCTGGGTGAGGTCTGTTTGTCCTCTGCCATGTGAGGCAGTGAGGGCAGTACTGACAGAACTGTCATGGACTGCTGCCTGGGTAGACCTGGGGAGCTCCATGCAGGTGCAGCCTTTTATCTTTCAGGCCTTTTTGGTGATAGAATAAGAAACAGACCAGAACACCAGCAACCATAAAAGCTGTTTTCCTACTTGAAAGAATAGATGGCAATCACAATCGAAATGGATGACAACACATTTTAATTTTAAAAGGTATGGAAATAGTCTCTGTTCAAAGGGAAAGTAAAGCAGGGGCTCAGCAGGAAGCCTGAGAGGAGGCTGCAGTAGGCACACACCTGCTCAACAGTGCTGAAGTGATGTTCAAATGCAAGGCAGTACGTGCCTATGCAGCATCAACTCTGTTGAGTTTCTTTTTACTTTATGAAACTGGACAAATTCAATAACTGTAAACTCTGGTTTTGCTGGTTTTATTTTTGATAGAAGAAACCATTGTCCCCTTCTTCATTAAACGTTTCCTTTCCTCTGCTGTATATCCCCTGTTCATTTTGAGGAAATGAATTCAGCCCTCTGTGTTGCATGGGCCAGGAGGTTATGCAGTTGCAGCTTTTATGTAATTTACTCCTTCTGTGTCTTCTTGGGGAACAGAAACCCCAAACCTTTGGAAGATCTTTTTGTTGTTGTAGGTAGTAGACCCATGCTTTCTTGAGTGAAATAGTCTCAGGCACAAGATATAGCCTTTAAATGTAGAAATCACCGTAAAAGGCATCTATGAAAATTGTACAGTTAGCAGCCTGAATTAGGGAATACTAAAATTCAGCATTTAACAGTAACACCATCCTGTATGTATATTTAAGACGCAAGACTGTAGTGCTGGGTGAGACTCCTAGGCAATGAGGGCTGTTGCTACCTCCACAGTTAGTTCACCAAACTCCATTGCATGATGTAGACATGTTGATGGGTAGTAACTAGTTCGTCATGTCCTTGTATTTCCTTGAAAACTTTGCAATGAATTCAGTATCTACAGAACAGGCAATCTGGTATAAACAAAAGCAAAGATCCCAATGTGGACTGTGAATTGCTTTCATTTGGGACTACTGTGTATTATTTTGTGCTGAAAGGGTTTTCCTTTCTTTGGATTATATCTATTCTACCTCTGTGGAAAGTGAAAATATTCTTGTAACTTTGAAAGTTATTGAGAAGATGAAAGGAACAGATTCAGTGATTAAATGAAGAGTAATATGGTGATGCTGTAAAGACCACCTTGGCTTCCTCATTACATATTAAGCTAGCTTCTCAACACTGCCATGGGCATCACAGTGATTTGTAACTGTCCAAGATGAGTTTTTGATGAGATTGACTAATGTATGCACTGGTCTGTATGGACAGTTTACTGCAATGTAGTGTTGACTAATGTATGCACTGGTCTGTATGGACAGTTTACTGCAATGTAGTGTTCAGCAGTGTCAAAGAGGCTAAAGTACAAATACAGACTTTCTGTCAAAGGCCAAGAGCTGCCCTGAAAATGTTGCCAGAATAAATAAAGCAGTATGGAAAAAGTGCTTCTGAAAGACAGCCCACTCTTGTAGTTTTGTTTTTTCAGGAACTGGAAGCCAACTTTATTCTCTTAACTGCAGCTAATGACTTCACCAATTTCAGAGAAAGCCACCTTAGTTCACTACGAAGAGATTGATTGTCTAAATGTCATTGGAAATGTCATCAATATGAAAAAAACTCTCCACCTTTGCTTTAAATTTCAAATCAACAGTTCTTGCCAGTAGGAACCTAACTTGTTTGTACAATGTATGGCTGCTCGAAATCACTTAAAAATATTTTGTTTCATACTTGTATTACAGCTTCCAGCAAATGAGAAGGATTGTGAGAACCAGAAGTTTTGCTGCTTTACTGGCTGGTGGATGCTTATGTAGTGCATTAACCTTATACTGATGTATTTCTTTAATTAGGTTTGTTACCAAGTAAAGTAGGATTTATTACATTTTTAAATGTTTATAAACACTGCAGGATCTGACTTAGCAGAGAAATTTGTTCCATGATTTTGACCTCTGAGGACATACAGACTTCTGAAGTTCGGCTGCTGCAGAGCTTAGGTTTAATTCTGGATACAAAGTAGTGTTTCTTTTAATCAGGAGCCAGGCAAAGTAAACAGTAATGTAAAGAGTCATGAACTGTCTCATTTACCTCAGTGGATGCTGAAGCCAGTTGCTGACCGTATGAGTGCCAACATTGTTAACCCTTTAACTGATCAACACGTTAAAAAAAAAAAATCTTACTTTTCTGTTTATTTATGTAATCTTGTAAAAAACGTGAAGTCCATTAACTTGAAAAGATTGTAGTTTAAGGACTAAGACTATTATTATTTATTACTAACTATTCAGTAGACTGGTACCCTAAAGATGTTTTCACTCATTAAATTGTGAAATTCTAACATTACAAAGACAATACTATAGAGCTTATGTGACTTTTGTTATGTGGTTTATGAGGTTTTTTCATTTTTATGTAAAACATGGTATTTTCAATTGCAGTTGAACAACTGTATAATTATTTCCTAGTGACTCCCTTTCAATAATAGCTGATAGAAAAAAAAAAAGAAAACTAACACATACCTTTTTATATTAGCCTGGGCTCTAAACACACCACAGTATTCCTCCCTCCTGAGATTACAGAAACCCCTTGAGCTTTGCCAGTGCATTATTGCCCTTCTTCTCCTGTTACACCCCTTCTTTGAGGCTCTCGAGGGCAAAGTTCCACCTCACGACAAGTTGGTAGCTGCCATTCAGGAGCAGGAATAGTCGATGCTGCTTTTCATCCCAGAGTATTGGTGTGAGTGGGTGGGTCAGACTCATTGCATTGTCTGCATAAATCATTTGATGCATAAATTACTCTTGAGTATCATCTTTTCATTGGTTGTCAAATTCTCAAGTGCCCCTAAACTGCTCTGAATTGATGACTGACAAGATTATGATTTGGGAAAGATGGAAAACTGGGGAAGGTAATGACTTACTGTGATCAAGTCTTCTAGGTATGCAAGTCTACCTTTTCTTCATAACCTCTGTTCTTCTAAGTGTGTTTGTTTTTATTATGGAACAAAGATATGGAGTTGTGGAGTAATGGAGACTGTCCGGATCACTAAAGTAGTGAGAAATTTAGAAATGATGGCCTATGGGAAAGAACACAACCTAGAGTTGTTTGTGTTAGGGAACAGGATAAAGTGGAAAGACACAGGGGACTTCAAATAGGCTGCTACAAAGAAAATGGTAAGCTTTTCCAGTGTCCATACCAAGGAGACTAAAACATAACAGGATTAAATTGGACGTAGAAGGATTTAGTATAGGTTTGGTTTAATTTTGTTTCAGTACTTTTGTTTAGTCAGAACAGATTCTGGTGATAGAGCTGAAACTATAAGCATGAAACATCAAGCCTTAATTTTCTCCTGTCTCCTTGAGTCTTTCCAAATTCTATGGAGTTGCCAACAGTCTTCAGGATTTAAAGTTCAAATTGTACTTCTGTAGCTAGAGAGTTAGAGAATAACAAATAATTGTCTTGGATGAGATCATCCATACCTTATTCCCATCCATGCTTGTTTTATGTTTTGGTTCTAATTGCAAGACGACTTTGTAAGAGTTTTAAAAAGGGGTAGAAGTTTTTAATATTTAGGAGATTATATATTTCTAATCACAGAAATTTGTGAAATGTACATTTGCCAGTGGATTGTAGAACAAGAGTGGTCTCAAATTATAGGTTAGGGTTTTGTGTTGTCCTGATTAATTTTTATTTGGTTTTTTTAGGCATTCTTACTCCATGTTATCATGGTGTGTACCTGCTAAAAGCACAAACTGACAAAAATAGTTCTCTATGATTCCTATGAGAAGTGTTGTGAGCTCAGAGAATGAACAAGTTAGGCAGTGTAGGCTGGAGCTATTTGTGTTGGTATTTAAGTAAATGTGTAACAACTGGAAGAGAGCAGTAGTTCACAAGGAAGAGTTGGCTTGGAAATTGGAATGTTTTTGCTTACAGTCTCTATGTGCTGTCATGAATTCCTGCTCCAGAGTTTCTAGTCACGAAGCAAGCTTTGGGCTTTTTCCCAAGTAGAATCTGAAAGGTGATCTGGAGGTGCCAGATCCTGTGGTTTTCGTCACATCAAATTGAGAGTCATCATTTATGATTTCTGTCACACAAATCAAGGTTTATAAGCCTGTCCTATGTAAGAGAAGATGCCAGCCAATTTGTATCTCTGTATCTACACTGCATATGAAAGACTTATACTAGTTTATAAATAATCCTGTGAGGGATCTAAATAAGTGCAGGGAAAATAGAAACATTTATAGTCTATGCTTGTGCCAGAAATACTTCATTTTTATTGAGAGACCTATCTTCTTCTCATGGAAAATGGTAGCAAGATTTTTACCTGAAATAAGATCTGAAAATAGGTTTTGAAAAACTTGAAAATAATAACAGAAACCATCTGGAATACCCTCCAAAACATTGAACTCAAACAGACTTTATCTTTCCTATATTTTATATTCATTCAACTGTTTCTTCTTCTGAATTTTTCATGCCTTCTGATGTCGTGCCTTTTCTTGTTTGTGCTTATGCAGGAAAATGCCTTTTTAATGCGCTTACATGCTTTTCTGAGTCAGGGCTGTAATGTTTTCCTGTAGTGAGTGTGTTTCATATGTGGAACTCCATGCAAATGCATGAGAAGCAGCTGAAATGCTGGGTAGTATTTATTACTTGGCTAGTAATAAATTTGTCCAAACTGCAGCTTAGAGGAGATAGAAACTATTCATAAATTAGATATCATAAACTATTCATAATTTAGATATGGGGAAGGAGAAATAATGGGAAGGTGCAACATTTTTAAGGTGCTGAATTTTTTTTTAATCAGCAGTTAATTCCAAAATGTCATTCAGTAGAAATTTCACTAAAAAACAGAAAAAAATGATGATAAGTTTAAATCTTTTGATTTTGAGGTGAAAACACCAAAACCCTGAATAAACCCAGAAAAATATCCATTATGGACTGATCTCTATGAACATTTAGCATTTCAGTGTGTTCTTCAAACTGAGAAGTCCATTATTTTTGTTGCTCAAGTGACTGCTCTGGTTAGACACGTAAGGCTTTCTGGGGAAGTGAGAAGAAAACAGGCAGAATTTAGAGCTCTCTGTAGGAGTTTTACACTGGCAGCATTAAAGGGCAAAACATCCTGGGTGTCAAACACCCAAAGCACAACTGACAGACTACTCAAGTCCAAGAAAGTGTTTTAGTACGTCTGAGTCACGTGCACTTCAGACAACTTCTGCAGGGCTGTCAAGAGAGGGTTCAATAATTTCAGAGTAAGAGTTGTCCTGTGAAAGGAAAAGTGGAAGTCATGATGAAGCGTTTCAGCAAAAGTAAGAGATATGCAAGGTGTTAAAAAAAGAACCCAAAACCTGGCGTGAATGGTGGTCTTGGTTGGTTCATTAAATCTCAGGCTCCAGTAGAGGCAAATTTTAGAAAAATGTAGTAGATGAGATTTCTTATATAAACATGAACATCTTGTATTAAAAGCCTGTGTACATAGAGGTAGTGAGTCTTTATGAACATCTGTTGGCTTTTTATCAGAATTCATTATGCAGAAATGCTCATTTTAAAGTTTGGACATTGATAGTACTGGAGATAGGACTTAATTGATTCATAAGAAAGCAACACGGGTAGTAGACAGTTATTAATGTGCATAAATTACTAAGGTGAGCTTTGTTCTGATGAATTAATAAGTTAATTTCAGCAAAAATGGCCCAATTACTGGCAGAAATGGAACAGAATTTCTTTGTAGACAAGCTATAGATATAGATAAATATCAAGTTAGATTACTTTTGAATTTTACTGATACCAAAACAAGTGAGTGGAGAAGAATGTCAGAGGTTTTAATATGAGAAATCACAGCAGTTAATGTCTTTGTAACAGCAGCTGTTCTGAATTAATGGAGCATGACTGCATGCAGGCAAGGGAAGGGCTTTTCTCTTAAAGAAGGAAGTATCATCCTTGGAGGTACCACTAGAAAAAAAGCAACACAGCAAACCCAAAAAACACTCAAAAAGGTATCTCTGCAAGGAAATTAGTTGCTTTTGCTCTGCTATTTGGAATGCCTACTCAAAACTTATTGTTACATGCTCCTAGAATTTATGCCATGATGCATCTTCTTCAAACACTGTCAGATGTTTGTATAAGTGGTGGTGTCCAGATGTCACTGAGCTGTTGTACAGGTTTGCAGGCTTGTCCCTGCCCTGTGAATGTCAGCCACCCTGCAGGGGCCAAGTTATCTAGTGCCAGTGGTGTGAGATTCTGCCGTCAAATCCCACCTGTCTGGTGTGTTGTCAACTTGCAGACTTGTATGAGTCTTTCTCCTCTTGTAGGGAACGTTGTAGACCTAAAATGAGGGACTTTCCTTTCCCATACATGGGAGAATTGGGAACTCCATCTACATGCTCTCTCTGTGCATGTATTATGAAGTCTTTTACACAGCACTCAGTTTTGACTTGGCTCCGTTGATGAAGCTTATCAGTCCAAATCCCACTTCCAAAGTTTAAGTGACTGTTTCACTTTGAAAACCCAAAGCAGGAGAATGCTGTTTCAAATAAATGGTAATTGCTTACCAAGGTGAAAAAGTTCTGACCTAGACAGAAATTTAGACCAGAACTGTTCTTCGCAAGAGTAGCTACTGGTTGCAGGTAAATAAGCTTTTGAGGAGAAAGAGTTTGTACAACTTGTTGGCAGACTTATACAGTAGGAATACACTGCTGTTAAGTGTGCTCCCTGTACAAGGAACCGTTTTGCAAAATTATGGTATAAAGGGTGTGTTGTGTGAAGGAATAGCTATTGAAAAATCCTAATCCTTAATTACTTTAAAATTTTATTCTAGTGTTAACAGAATTTTTTGCAGTCCGTATGTGCACTGCGCTCAGTGATGTTTACCAGTCACTGTAGTATGAATTAACTCAGGTCAGTGATGTTTGACATGGTAATGAAGATCGATGGAGACTGAGGTGAAGCCCTTTTGCACAGGAATATCAGCAGACACATATGCCTACAGTGTAGGCTCATTTTATTATTAATGTTTTTTTCTCACAGGACTATCAAGATTAACTGTGTACAGCAGATGTTTTACCAGGAGAGCTGCATTCCTGATGTTGCTGGAAGGTTTTAATCTGAGAGATACAAAGCTTGTTTCCCCAGTACTATCCTTTCAGACCAATTCTGCTAAAGGGAGAAAGAAAAACTAATGAAAGCATATGTCTTGAATATTTGAAATTAACAAGGTCTTTGAATGGTCGAAGCTGCAAATAATTCAATCAAAAGTGTGGGGAGAGAAACCCTGAAAATACCAAGCCCTCCTTGATAACTATGTGACTGGATATGCTAATTTCTCAAACGAGCCCACAGTTTGAGCAGTGCTGGGAATACTTTGGCAGCTATGCACAAGTGGACAATGTGATCATTCAGCTTGGGGTCTTCTGCCTGGGGATTTGAAACATGATCTTTATGTCCTCTTTTCTTCACTAATTCGTCTGCCTTAAAACTCATTAATTGACCAGGTAAATCTGGATGAATCCATTTGAATGTACACTAGTGATGGAGGTGAGCTACGACCCACACAAGGACATTTTGGACTGCATTTCCAGAATATCCATCATGGGAGGCCTTTTAGAGCAAAATGAACCTCATGGTTGTGTTCTATGTTGAGGGGACTTACTTCTTCAGAGGAGGAGCTGTAGTACCTGTGGTGAGGAAAGAGCATGAAGGGTAGCTGGAAAATGTATATGGGTGGTTGAAAGGGCAAAATGGGGCCCCTCTGCTCTTCTGTCTGTCCAACCAAGGAGTAACAAGCAGTTCCAGACAGATTTGTTAGAAGTGATGGACAGACTATGCTTCATAGCATTTCTAGTATGATGATAAACTCGCACTCTTTTTGGAAGAATCTGAGCTTGCATCAGTGAATGTAAAATTGGACTGGGTGCAATCAATACCTTTTTTTTTTTTAATAGATTTGTATTAATTTTCTTAGCAGAAATGGTGTTTTGCTCTCTATATAGTTCCAGCATATAACCAAGGCAGTCATTCTTTTGATCATGACCTACTGGCATTATGCCTATTTAAAGAGTACCAAGCCGTCTAATGGGCAAGTGTGAGAAGCACTAGAGAGATCTTTCAGTCCCAGGGAAGCCAGGATGTTGATCATGGGAAATGGTTATTTGAAGAAGTCTGCCAAGGTAGAGGCACTTTTAGCTTAGTTATTACTGATAATAAACAGAACTTGAAATAGTTATTTTTTTGTGTGTCCGTCTCTTCTACATAGAGGGTCTACTTGTCGTAAAAAATGGAAACTAGATTATACTTTTAATTTTTCTTAATGTCTATGATATTTGAAACAGAATAAGGTGAGAAAAACAAAAAGATGCAAAAATACATTTCCTTTTAATTCTATGTTTGTATCTATTTGGCTTTCTATCAACAAAATATGTTTGTATGAATAACAATTTTCTTAGCCAGATTTTTGGTGACTTCAAGACAAGATAGATACTAGTAATGGGAATAGAATTTGGCAAATGACTATGCCAGACCCACAATAACATTTGTTAAATCTGTCTTTCTTTTGCTATGTTATAATAGAGCTAGTAATCTGAATATATTTTCTCTTCAATGAAGAGTGATAACTACTATAATTATTAATGCAATGCCAGTCACTTAAACATGTGGTATTCAGTAGGAGTAATAATCTTTCTTTTAAAACAATTTTCACTCCTACAGTCATAATTTCATTACTTACTTCATGTCATGTTATTATTAAGTGGAGTATACCTAAATGCTCTTCAGAAAAGATTTTGCTGGCACTTTGAAGTTAGTTTTAGGTCTAATTAAACTTCTACCATAACAGATCAGACATCTGGAGATTTCCAAATTATCTTTTTTTTTTTTTTTTTTTTAATAACAGATGAAGTGCCAGTGGATCAGAGAGGCATAGGTAAGTTTGTATGACGTAATATATTTGATCAATCACACCAGAGTCCTTTTTCCATGTGGAAATGTTAAATGTGAAGTGCCAGGTGTCTCAGGGCACAACTGAAAATTAAAACTGTGACATTTGAATGTGTTGCTGGTCAGATGGGATGCCACAGAGGTTGATGAGGCAAAGTAAGAACATCTGACATATTGAAGCTGATGAGAGTATTGGAATGGGTAAAAGTCTTCAAGAAGCCCTTTTTGTAAATTTTTGTTATTAATCACTGTTCTCAAGCACAGAGCCTGTTACATTTCTATTAGCAGACAAGTAGTGAAGTTTGGTCCAATCACAGGAGCACCGAATGCCTCCTGTTGATTTAGAGGCAAATGGTCTGGTCTTCCCAACATCACAGAATCATAGAATGGTTTGTGTTGGATGGGACCTTAAAGATCATCCAGTACCAAGGCTCCTGCCATAGACAGAGACACCTTTCACTACACCAGGTTGCTCAGAGTCCCATCCAGCCTGGCCTTAAACACTTTCAGGGGTGGGGCATCCGCAGTGTCTCTGGGCAACCTGTTCTAGTGCCTCACCACCCTCACAGTAAAGAATTTTTTCCTAATACCTAGTCTAAACCTACTGTCTTTCAGTTTGAAGCAGGATGTCCTGTCACTACATCCTTGTATAATCTCTCTTCATCTTTTTTGTAGGCTCCCTTCAGGTATTGGAGGGATGCATTTGGGTCATCTGGAAGCCTCTTTTCCATGCTGAACAAGTCCAGTCCTCTTAGCCTTTCCTGATAGGAGAGGTGCTCCATCCCAAGTGCATCATCTTGTACTTGGTCTTGTTGAACTACATGAGATTCCCATAGGCCCATTTTTAAAATTAGTTTTAGGCCTGTGTAACATGTGAAAAGAATACCACCTACAGTGAAATTGCAGGAGGGGTCACATGTTTATTTGCTTGTGTTCAGTGTGCAGCATAACTTTCTGATTTGTAGCAGTTGTATTTTTTGGTCTGGATTAGATGTATATATTTGGAACAGATTTCACTTTTTTAAGCACTGAGAGGTTTGAGAAGGAAACATTCGAGAAGGGAAATTGTGGATCTAGCTCCATTCACAGCTCTGGAGTTAAGAGAAGTATCAACTGATTGTCTTTATCCTACATACGATAAATAAAACTTCTGTCATGTGAGACTTCTTTTATTCCAAAAGAAGAACTAAATGATATTCTGGCTTCTTGTTGTTGCAGTTCTCCATGGCTCAGAGCTGCAGTTTTCAAAGGAGGAAATGTGCCAAATTGTATTGCATGCCAATAATGTTTCAGCTTATTAAACTGCTTTGTGATTCTGATCAATAGTCATTTATCACCCATCTTGTAAATTGCTGTGAAGTGGGTTTAATGAATAGTGGTGTAGTTCAGTGGAGCAACTCTTTGTTTATAGAAGTTCACTTTTTTCCTTATTGAATGCATCAGAATGTTATTATTACTGTTTCTTGATTTATTTCAGGATTTTTTTCCCCTCAGTATCACTATCCTTTATAATGTAGGAAAAAGCCGCAGTTTTCTATGCAAGAATACCATGGCTTTACTCTTAATAAACATTCACATGACCAGGCTTTTGCTTGTGGATCAGACATTGAAAAGTATTTATTCTTTTGACTATTCAGTGGAAAACTGGCTCAGAAGAGTATTTTCATTTTGTGAAGAGATATGAAATGGTTATTTTATATTATTCCAAATTAAAGTGCATCAGAGACAGTTGCTTAAGAGCTTGGAATGAAGTTCTGCTGGGGATATCTGCACAGCTTTATAAATTAATTTAATGTGGGACGGAAGCCAAAATGTAGTGCTGTTGATGGGACTCTGAACATTTCTAGGTTTAGTATCAACTTCCTGTTAAATGTCACCGTCACAACTCATGGAAGTATTTTCTAGACTTGATTAAGATTTTGATTTTGTGCTCTTTCATCTTATCTGGATAGTTACTTGTGTAACTTGATGGTACAATGGTACATACTGATTACATTTTTATTTTCTTCTAACATAGAAAGATGTTTAATCCACATTTCTTTTCATTTCCCATAACACAGCCCTATTTACGGTCATGAGCATGAAGGTGCTTCTGAGTCAGAGTCAAGCCCAAATGCTTGTTTATTGGCTTCCTTGTTTAGGTTAGAAGGAGAGCCGAGGTCATGACACACATACTAAAAGTTATAAATACTAAGTAATCAGTGATCCCAATAAATTCCAGTTGAATTACAGAATGGTTGAGGTAGGAAAGGGGCTTCTGGAGATCATCTAGTCCAAAACCATGCTTAAGCAGGGCAGCATGGAACTGGTTGCTCAATACTGTATCCAGTTTTAGTATATCAAAGGATGGAGACTCCACAACCTCTCTGGGCAACCTGTGCCAAGGCTTGACGATCATTTCATTAAAATACATTTTTCCTGTGTTTAAATATAATTTCCTATATTCTGATTTGTGCCAATTCCTTTTGTCCTGTCTTTGGGCACATCTGAGAAGAGTCTGGCTTTTGTCGTCTTTCATTTAAACTGATGCATGGTTGAGCTGCGTCAGCCCTAAACTTGACTTTGAATCATTGTGATGTGCCTGTGTCAAATTTTTTATATGGAGAGGCTTAAAGCATTAAGATACAGATCTTCTAGATTTTTCTAAGACCAGATGGAGAAACAATATTCTTAATATTCCATTTGTTGTGGTTTACTAGTGTTGCATTTTGATGATTTTTCAGTGTTTAAAATAAATTATCACTCATTTGATTAAAAAAATGAACACTAACTATACTGGAAGAAAGGTAAATTTCTGTTTCAGGGGAAGCAGCACCTTCTTATTGCTCATACTCTCTTCTGCTGTCTGTTAGAAGTCTTTAGCTCAGCAAATAAAATTAATATGCGTTTATAAAGCAACGTACTTTTACAGTGTCACTTGGCAGAAAAACTTGATAGCACAGAATGGACCCTCACGTTAAAAAAGTACAAGATAAGCAGCTGTTTTAGTTTTCAGCCAGTGGGATAGCGGGGTATTTTACTTTCAGCAAGGAAGAAATACAATGCAGAAAACAAAAAAGTCCTGATGTTTACTTCACAATGTGGGGAAGAAGCTTATTAATCTTGCCTGCCATACCAAAGGGTGAGAGCATTTTTCTCTCTTAGAGCTTGTGTAGCCTTCATGGGTTCATAATTGCCTACTCTGAGCAACGCATGTGAAATCTGTTTCACAGTGGCAAGTGTTTCAATAAATCTTGGTGAACTATGAGCACAGCACACTAGCAGTAGAAATCCCTCTTGGATTAATAAGTGGTTTTGTTTATAGTTTCTTCAGTGCTGAACTATTTCCCTGTTACGTAGAAAATTGTAACAATTTGAAGCAGACTGGATTCGGAGACTGCAAATATCTGTTTCCAAAGCTCTGGTCTCTTATTGTCTTGTGTTTGGTGTCCTCTGTGACCTTCAGAAAAATCATATTGTCCAGACAACTTTTTTTTTGTGTGACATTATTAACTCTACCACTACTCTCTACCCTTGTTCCTAAACTGCTAAAGCACTTCTTCAAAGCTTATTTAGCTATCACAGTGCTACTTTTGTTCTCAAACAATTATGGATATGTCAGTGCTTCTAAGTCCTGATTTTCAGGATATAGCTACATGCTGCTCAGAAATACCATAGACTAACTATATTACTAATAAGATTTGGTTTTAATTATTTTCTTCTAATAGAAAGCTCTTGATGGCTTTGGCTTGGGTTCAGAGCTTGCGTGCTTCCCACGGATTGCTGTCTTGCCTCACCACAGCCAGCAGCCCCAGCCTTCCCAGCATCATCTTTCCTCTGGAAGGCTTTGCATTATAGTGAAGGAATAAAAGGCTACTCTGAGGGCTTTTCCTCTCTAAGTGCTTAGGTTAAGAGAAACAGCCTTCGTTTCATCCCACATAACTGTCAAATTTGAGGCTGGTTTTGTGGAAAATAAACAGTTCTGTTGATACGATATTTAAACACATGGTTTGCTGATTTAACCAGTTCATGTTCTATGCTAAAAGAAAAATATTTATTTGTAAAATGGCTCTTCTGTATCTCCAACAGCATTATGAATAAAATTTTTGTATTTCCTTCTCAGATAAGTATGAATCATGGCTTGATAATTAATTAAAGAGGAAAAAGGAGAATTAGGTGGCAGTATCATGGTCTTATAGTTTCAAGCCTGCACATTTGCAGAGAGGCATGAGTGTTTATATAAATAATTTTTTAGTGCCCTAATGGGACATATGTGCCTTGAGGTGATTCCTCCTTGAGAATAATGTGTACACTCAGACTGTCCCAGAGTTAAGGCAGCAGGGCATTAGCTTCTGCAACTGTTGTACTGTAAGAAGTCTAGGCTTTGTCTGTGAATGACAATTGCAGTTCTTTGGGGAAGTAAAAATCCCTTCTCTTCAGCAGAATATATGATTAGATAACATGAAACATTGCCTTGGATTATAACCAGTGTGATTGCTGAGCCTGAGAATCTGGTGCTTTAAACTGCTTGCTGTTTGATTATACCTTTCTTACCAGGATTTGAGATTACAGCAAATGACTCCTATGAGCAGAGGTACAACAAGCAGATTGAAAGCTGCCCTTACACTTCAGGATATTGCCTTGTGCCTGGTCAAGATGGTATATGCTTGTGTGTAAGTGCTGAGGGGAGAATTAAAAGTTTCTGTTTATAAGGAAGTCAACAAAACTAGCCATTTCTTGACTATCTGCTCATCTGAGAGTAGTTGGGGATCTTTCAGGAAGCGGACAACCATGGATGGGAGTGCTTAAAAGGGAGTAATGCTCAGGAAAAATACTCAGTTGCACAGAGATACTCTATATCTCTGTCTTCCTTTGTTTGACCACTGTTTTTATGCATTTCAGCTTTTTTGTGGACTCTAGTGGAAAAATCCACTTTTAGGCTAGCTTAGGCTAGCCAACAACAAAATGAAAAAATTATTTAAGGTAGAGCTCGGTACATTTATGAATGGAATTGGGTGATGAGATTGCTAGTAATTGAACCAACTAGTTAACAGTCCGTGCATGTCCATCTAAAAAACCCCAACTTGCACATGTAGGAAATACCTACAAACATGGTGCAAAAGATACTTTTTCCATCAGTGTGGAATATTTGTATTTTTCCTTTTGTATTTTCACTTTTTATATCAATGTATTTATCAGGCAGTAATAAGTTGAAAGATGCAGCATTTTTGTTAGCTTTTACATGTAAAGAAAACAAAATACAAAACCAACAGGTATATGCTTCGACTGTTGTTCCAACAGCTACATTCCAGTCACTCATGAAATGTATCCTTAAAACCAGATTTTTAGTCCTGAGATGAATCTCTCTCCCAAAAGGATAAATCTCTATATATTAAAATGGTTTATTAGTCAGTATTTTTTAAACATTTGCCACTTCACTTTGTTTTGAGGTAGTGCACAAATATTGCATCTTTTCATCAGTAGGTCTTTTATTCAAACATACAGATTTATGTGTTTGTTGAGATATTTTAAACTTTTCTTGCCATTGCGTAGGGTGCAACTGTTATGTTTTCTTCTCAGCTTTCATTTCCTTATGTGGTTTTTATTTTTTATTTTACCATATTTATTCTCTTTTAAGGAAATGGTTTCTTTAGTTACCTTTTGCTCTGGTGTCTGACATGAATTCCGATGTGTTCAGCTGTGTTTCTGCCTGAATTGGAAAGAGAGGAGATTGACTTTGTCTGTTTTCCATATGATATAATAATGCCTTTTGTGAGAGGTATTGGCAAGGAACTGAGGTGCAAAAAACTGTGAAATAAATAAAAATCCTAAAACCTTCATATAAAAAATTGAATATCTAAGTGTATAAAGTTCACAAAGCATATCATCCTACTACATATTTAACAGTTTTTCCTGAGCAATAGGCAGCTAGTGTTGTAAAGTTCATGCAAATTTAATTCTATGAGATGAAAAGTAACCATGTAGCAAACATGTAAGACTTAGATTTTTTAATTTTGTTTATTGTTTTTATTTGTGTGTTTTTTGTTTTCGTATGTTTTCATATGGCTGAATCAGCATTTCATTTCCCAAAAACCTTCTAAAATTATTCCCATCAACTTAGTAACACTCACTGCTGAGGGCAGACCTCATCAGCTGGAGGTTCCCTTTGTGAAGATATGAATTAAGCAGCAGAGCATGACTGTTTCTTTAGTTTTGGGGAAATTTACAAAGAATTTAAAAATGGGAGTTCTGAAATTATAATGCTGAATTTCAAAATTAAACTATAGTTTGAACTTTTTTTGCTGCTGAGAACTGTAATGTTCTGTAACCTTCTGAACTAAGGGCAGAAGCAGAAGCCTGCGATGTTGTCAAATGGGCTTTTTGACAGCGACTAGCTGAAGAGAAGTGAGCCATCCTATATAAGATGTTTGTCCTAGTTCTTGTAGTCAGGCTATTGTAGTTCTGCTAGAGTAAAGATAGAAGAGAAACATAATTTGCAGGTAGAAATAATATATTTTCTTAGATCAGAAGACATAGAGGGAAGAAATAGGAAAGGCTTTGGCTGTGTAAGCCCTTGTTCAGATGAGAAATGGTAAAAACAGAGGTAGTAGGTTGATAACAATTGCTGTGAATTAAATTATGTAGATCATCTAGACAACTCAAAGAAAAGAATTCTTCCTACCTGTGGTGCAGTGTGCTGTTGTGATGGATCATGTTGTTTGATCTGGAGGAGACAAACCTTAGGCTAGGTAAAAATTGCTGACGTACAGATCTTCCTTAAAGTCTAAAGGCATGTTAGGAGGAATTCATGATCATTTTTGTCTGAGAAATTATTGTCACTACGCTAAAATTACTTTTACTGCTTGTTGACAGGCATATGTTCAAATTATTATAATGCAGTTTTAAAATATTGTTTTATGTCTTTTTTCTTTTTCTCCCCAAGGACTCTTGATTCTATTGCACTCTGCCCTCACTTTTTAAGAAAAAGTTTTTCTTTCCTCTCTTTGTCCCTCCCTCTCTCTCTTTCGTCAATCTGCTTAGCTTACATGAGCTTACTCTCATTTTTCTTTGTTAATCAGAGTTCTCTTTTCTGTGGCAAGATATCAGGAAAGTTAATTGAATGTGCCAGTACAAGTTTCCCAGATGTCATATCACATGCATGGTATCTAGAACAGAAGAAACAATCTGTATGCATTGTAGTTGGAGGCAGAGAAAAGGAAAGCCTTCAGCAGCTGCCAACGTTTATTTAGTACAGTTGCTGAAACCAGGCAATTATTCTGCAGCTGTAGTTCTGAGATGGCCAGGAGATCTTCTGTAAGGGGCCATCAACTTAATAACTGTCTTTTTAAAAAAATGGAAATGCTAGTGACTGGTAATCAAATTCCAAAACAGTCCCTTGGAGCAGAACACATGCAGTAGGACAGCCAAGGGCACCTGAGCAATTCATGGCTGTGGACAGGGGCAGAAATCAGTGGAAGAGACAGTTTATACCAGCTGAAGATTTGTCATGAGTCGGTGGTTTATTTATGTAAATCCTAAAATGTCCAGTAGTATTCTAGTGTGTTATCACTCTATATCAGAAGAAGGGGTAAACCAAAACACACCGAAAATATGTACCATATCCATAGCTCCTCACTTGAAATTGAGGATTTGAAACACTATTTGCTGCATGCTTAAGAAAAGCTCAGGATAGTTTGAGAATTGTGTGTAATAAAATGTGTATGTTTACACATATAGCAGTTGAAGGAGAGAAGAGAAGGTTTTGTGACAGCCTGTTGAAGAGATAATGTATTGTTGAACTGTATTTGGAACAGGAAACTCATTCAGCCTGAATTTCTTCCAATTCGTATAGTCTAAATAAAAGGCTGTACAAATGGGCCTGGGCTTGCCTCCCTTGAAGACAGATCTAACAAGAAAGTTGAGCATTGCAATTAGAAGGATATAAAGTTACTATATATTCCCATTTGAACTATTCCTTTTTTTTCCCCCTCTTCTCTCCTGCGTATGTGCCTACCTTTCATGCAAGGGTGGTTGTGAGGATTAAATGTTGTGTCATAGCATTGCAAGATAAGCTGTTATATGTTTCTTGGTATGTGTTTATACCAGTAGAGTAGCACTGAGTATTACTTCATTACATTCATGCCCCGTAATCAACACTGACTCTGAAGGTAAAACAGATGGAATTTGTTTGTTTATGAATTATGAAAAATTTTAGTTTATTAAGTTCCTGCATTTTAATGGATAAATGAGTTAATGGCTATGTGGGTGGGCTAGGTACTGCACAGTGTGTACCTGAGTAGATGGACTACAATTGCTTCAGTTTGCTGACTATGCTTTTAAGTACACCTGTTCTTCGTTGTGATTTTCAGCTGGAAAATCTGCCATCTGGAATCAGACCAGGTTTTGAACAAAAAAAATTAATGGCTATAAATGTAGGTCAAACCACTTTTTTCTCTGCTAAAAGAAAACACTTTTTCGTGGAACTTGATAACAGAAACAACTGTTTGTTGAGAAATATAAGGATAATTAGAAAGTAGAGTTTCATGTTGCATGCCAATGGATGATGAAAGAAGAAAATGAGAGAAATATGTGAAGCATATTGGTACCACTTTAAATTTTGCAGGTTGCATTTAGTCAGAACCCATTTTGGCTTGAAATGTTAGTTTGTTGAAATTCCATATTTTATTTTCTGAGAGACAGAATATGAAACTCCAGTGACTTTTTTGATTTAAAGAGAATGAACTGGAAAAGATAGGCAGCAGATGACAGGTGTGTTATTTGTCTGTTGCCTAAGTTTATTTACTTTACATACAGATAGGAACTGTGCTTTTTTTTTACAGCTGGACAAAATTTGATGCAAAATTCATTAAAAATTGTCTTGATTTTGAAAGATGCTGCACCAACTCAGTTTCACAGTATTAGCGCAAAACTAAAAGGGTATCTGGTAGTGTAGAAAAAAGCACTAAGGTGGTGAATCTGAAAAATCCGGTATGAAGAACTGCTCAGAGACTTTTGTATCTTTAAGCAGCAAGGTATTTGTTTATTCAACATTAGGAGCAAGCCAGCTTGTGCTGGATGAACTTGCTCGACTTGAAAGTGCAAAGCCAAGCCATTTTATACACTTTAGATACATGGTTACATCATTTAACATACATATTAATAAGTAGGCTAGTCTCTGGGCAGAGTCTTTCCAGACATGTGCAGTCTTCTACTGTGCGGGTCTTCTCCTCAAGCCTTCGTCCCTCTGGTGGTCACCCTGGATGTATTCCTCAATTTGACCTCTTCAATTAGGTGAAGTGAATTCTTCAAGCTTGCAAAATCCTGGCTCTTTGCCTTCTAGATCTTGTTCAAATGTCTAGTTTACCTAATTTATTACTCTGTGTGTACTACTCCTATTCTTTCTATAATAGTCTCTGGACTCTTTGGTCCAGTGAGCAGAACAGAACATGATATTAACCAGTGCTCCTAAAATGTTCTTCTAGCAAAACAGGTATTGGGGTTTCTTAGCCAGGCAAGATATCTCAGTTTACTCTTTTAGGCCTGGCTCCTGTTTCAGTTCGAGAATTGATCTGGTAAATTACGTTGATTTACATGAAGAGTTTGCAGCCATGTAGATGACCTATTGAAAAGAACCAATATTTAAAGAGAAATAGAAATAGTAAGTATTAGCAAATTAATGTTTAGTGGTTAGTTTTATAGTTCCTCTTCTTCTTGGTGTAGGAGAGTCAAAAACTAAAAAGATGAGCCAAAATAGTGCCAGTGCATTGACCTCCACGTAATTGCAGAGCTGTAGCTAATGCTAAATGTGTCTGTTAGGAGGGAGCCTGAATGATAAACCATTTCCTCCGCTGCTAAGGGAAAAGGCAGATCCCCTTTTCTGCAGACATCAGAGATGACGTTAACGGTTACCTGTGTGCTGTCACCAGGATGGAGGTTATTATGACTGAAGGATACTAGTTGCAAGGAAGAATTATCTATTTGTCATTCAGGTCCTACAAAATGCTTTATGAAGTATTCAGAGCTAAGATGAAAAGCTTTGATTTGAAATAAAATAAGGATGTTTACACAGTTTTTTTTTCCTGTGGGACCGATCAGCTGTAGGAGAGGACAACTAACAAGCAGCTTGCAGAAGACTGGTAAAGCTGAGCCACTCTGGTAGCTTACAGGATAGTCAAGGATATCTCTTTCCTAACTTTCCTGTCACTACTTCATGGTTAATATTATTTCCTATTCTTATTTTTATGCCAGGGAGATTGATATTGTTGATTTTGATGATTTGAAAATATTTCCCCCCCCCTTCAAAAGGGAAATGTTTGGCTGCTAATACTGCGCAATACATAAATGACGAGCACTGATGACAGCTGCTCACTCACATTTGTCATCATTATGTAAACTACCATCTGTCAGAAATGGGCACTGTCCGAATAAAAAGCAGAAGAGCTCAACTGAATGTCAACCACTAGGCTTGGTCGAGCTTCAGCAGGGCTGGAAAGATTATCTGGTCATAGACTCAACTTCTTCCTTTTGCGTTTGTTGTAGCAATTGGCTTTCAGACAAAAGTAGTGTACCTTGGCTGGGCAATTTGCATGCCTTGCTTCTGGTGCTGTGCTTCCAAATAAACATTCAGCAGTGAAGAACTAAACTGATGATGTAAATTGTTTCAAACATTGCCACTGACCATGGTGGCCTTTATACCATGTGCACTGTGAATGTCAGTGCTATATTTGGGAGAAAAGTTGAACAACCTGGTTATTGCTTTTCCAACAATATAGCTCTAAAATTCTGCAACTGACAGACTTGGAAATAAGTAATGAAAACATCCTGTGTCCTGAATAGAAGGAAAGAGTAATGACTAATCTGAAACAGGATGACAAAACTGTTTTCTGCTTTGCAATATAACGTAGTTTGGAAACAAAATAGAATATTTTTGTTCAGTTATTAAGAGATTATGTATGAGAAAATTCCAGCTAAATATATTTTAAAAAATCCTAAGGATAGTTGCAAATTGTTGTACAATCAGTACAAGTTAGCAACTGTGATGTCCATTTACAAGAGGGGCTGGAAGGATGATCTGAGAAATGACAGGCTTGTCAGAGTGACTTCAGTGCCAGGGAAGGTCATGGAAGAGATCATCTTGAGTGCCATCACACAGTATGTGCGGGACAACCAAGGCGTCAGGCCCAGCCAGCATGGGTGTATGAAAGGCAGGTCCTGCTTGACGAACCTGATCTCCTTCTATGACAGAGTGACCCACTGAATTCATGAGGGAAAGGTTGTGGATATTGTCTACCTGGACTTCGGTAAAGCCTTTGACACCATTTCCCACAGCATTCTCCAGGAGAAGCTTGCTGTTCGTGGCTTGGATGGGTGCACCATTCACTGGGTAGAAAACTGGCTGGGTAGCCAAGCTCACGGAGTAGTGGGAAGGGAGGTACATCCAGCTGCTTGTGAATGTTCCCCAGGTTATGTTCCCCAGGGCTCAATATTGGGGCCAGTCCTGTTTAATATCTTTATTGATGATTTGGACAAGGGGATCAAGTGCACACTCAGTAAATTCTCAGATGACACTAAGTTGGGTGGGAGTATTGATCCCTGGAGGGTAAGAAGGCTCTGCAGAGGGGTCTGGACAGATTGAATCGATGGGCTGAGGCCAATTTCATGAGACTTCAGAAGCAGTGCCAGGTTCTGCACTTGGGTCACAACAACCTCAGAAAGTTCAATAGGACTGGGGTAGAATGGCTGGAACTGGCCCAGTGGAAAGGACCGGGGTTGCTGGTTGACAGCAGCTGAACATGAGCCTGCAGAGTGCCCAGGTGGCCAAGAAGGCCAGTGACATCCTGACTTGTATCAGAAACAGTGTGGCCAGTAGGACTAGGGAAATGATTGTCCCCCTGTACCAGAGTACAGGACTGTACTGGTGAGGCTGGACTTCAAGTCCTGTGTCCAGTTTTGGGCCCCTCACTACAAAAAGGACATTGAGGTGCTGGAGCATGTCCAGAGAAGGGAAAAAAAGCTGGTGAAGGGTGTGGAGCACCAGTCTGATGAGGAGTGGCTCTGGGAGCTGGGCTTGTTTAGCCTGGAGAAAAGGAGGCTTGCGGGGAACCTTATTGCTCTCTACAACTGCCTGAAAGGAGGTTGTAGCCAGGTGGGGATCAGCATCTGCTTGCAAGTAACAAATGATAGAACAAGAGGAAATGACTTCAAGTTGGGCCAGGAGACGTAGTGATTGGATATTAGGAAAAATTTCTTCACCAAAAGTGTTGTCAAGCATTGGAAGCAGCTGCCCAAGAAAAGTGGTTGAATCAGCATACCTGGAGGTATTTAAAAGACATGTAGATGTGGCACTTCGGGATATGGTTTGGTGGTGAACTCAGCAGGGTTAGGGTAATGGTTGGACTTGAGATCATAGAGGTCTTTTCCAACCTAAATGATTCTATGATTCTAACCTCTTTGCTGTTCAGGTGCTTTTTTGTGAGTTTATCTCTGTATTTTTATGTTACAGCTAAGTTAGCAGTAGTCTAAACCAAGCAGGGTAGTATTTCATATTGGCCAGTGTAGAGTAATACTGTAGTGATTGCCAGCTGAAACAGCTCCTACAGTGAAAGGATTTTGTTTTTTTCACAGGAGTTAGTTTGCTGTAATGTTCAAAATTTTCAGTCAAAATTATTGATTTACTGTGAGTCTTGATTAAAAAAATATTGAAACTCCAGTTTTTCTCTTGTCCTGTATATTAGAATCATCACAGAAGAATGACACTGCCTCAACACTGCTGCATCACAGGGCTTACACAGGGCAGGAGACAAGCAAGGGCTAAATTTTATGTACTTGGGAGTTTTACTTGTCTGTGTTCATAGTGACACAATATGATACATCATGCTCTTTATCACAGACCATTTAAAGTGTGATTAGTGTATTTAGTCAAAATCTAAATATAAATAGAAGATAATCTTGTATATAAAAATGTTTGTTCTGTGTAGATTTTCCCCAGGAGCAATAAATTAGCCAGTAAGAGGTTTTGTGCCATTTTGTCATTTTTATTAGTTACTGTGCCACATTGTACTTCAGGAAAAAAACACCTCTATTCCATTTTGAAGCAGTAGAAGAACCTTTATTTGAACAGTTTCTGGCTACATGTCAGATGGGTGCAGGGAACAGTAATTTTAATGTTTAATGTGTTTTTAGCCTTCATCAGTTACACAACACATCAGAAGTGAAAATGTTTTTCATTCCAGTTTGCTCACTTTCATTCCAGCTTGATCTCACTTACCCAAGATAACAGATTTTGTATTAAGGAGTTTGGAACTACACTGACACCAGTGCAGGGTCTGTGGAGTTGGGCTTCTGGAGCAGAACTCAACAAATGATTTGTTATAGTGCACACGATCAGGTATCAACACAGAGCACTTCCAGTCTGTACGCTGTAGACAGTTCTGTACCACACACCAGCAAACAGCTACAGACTTTTCCCCAAGCATTGTTTATGTTTTGATGCCAAGCCTTTCCTCTGATTCTTCTTAATCCACCTTGAAAAATCTACTTTTTCCCCCCCCATCTTTTGCCTTTACTAGGAGGCAGAAGGCTACAAGTCAGCTATGTTTTCTTTTGCTGTATTTTTTGCAAACTTTTTTTACTACTTTCCAAACTCAAGAGATCAGCATCAGGGATCAAGACCACCTGTATTCTTCTGTTGATGTCTTGACTCTGACTTTAAATGGTCCACACCATGTAATTGGGTGCGATACATTTTTAAGTAGTCTATGGCTGCTATGTCCGTACTGAAATGCCTATGCTTTGAAGTCTCTTTAGTCATGCTAGCTTGGGGCTTAAATTCATGCTCAGACTCAAATGCAATATTGTCTTTGCTTATTCAGTTTGTTTCAAGGATGTAGCCCTCTAATCTTGACATGAGAAAAGAGCCAAACTCCTAGTGATTTTCCCTGGTTGGTTCATGGAGAACCTTCGACCAAAACACACACATGATGATTTTTGTAAATCATCATTTGTAAGATCTTCATAAAATGTCCAGAGTATTTCTAGTCTGTTCAAAGCCTTTTTCACTTGCTGTTTGCAAAGGATTTAGGATAAAAAGGTGGAAGAAACATCTGAAATAGACATGTGCACCATTCTGCTAATGTGGTTAGCTGTCCTTGTGTGCCAGATATGCATGTACCTTCATTCCAAGTGATTTTACCACATGTATAGTTAGGAAAAAATTATATTTCCCGTACTTTTATAGTATTTAAAATAAACCTGTAGTGTTCTGTTTCAATGGAGCATCTTCTTCTTTTGTGTTGGGTTTATTTGTTCTTAGTATTTTCCCTCTTAATTTTCACCTGGGAAATTATTCATAGGATTTCTTAAATCTTTCTGTAACATGACACATTTGGTCTAAGAAATTTTTAGTTGTGCATTTTCTGCTGAGATAAAATAAGCGAGGGGAAAAATGGAAAACAATTTTGTGGAAATGAATCCACTGTAATTAAAGCTGAGACAGACATTTTATCTCTTCCCTTGAGCTGTGCATGGCATGTTGAAAATAATGGTGTGATAATTTCTCATATTTATACTCTTTAATGGACAGTTTGTGGAGAGAGTTTGTACTTAATTCTGAGAGAGAAAATAGAGTATTTCTCTATATATTCAAACTTTTGTTAACTTTTGCAGAAAGTAACTTGGAAACTGCCTTTAAATTTCTATTTTGTCTCAAACTTCATGTATACTGTTTCCATGGATATTCCTAATGATGGAATTCTGTTTTCTCTCAAGAGCCAGAAAATTGAAGTTTGGATTTTGACGTCAATACATATGATATTCTCTAATGATTAATGATTTATTTTTGCCTGAGGAGAAGTGGAAAGGGAGCAAACAAAGAAAAAACAAAACCAAACCCAACAAAATAAATACAATTGAATAGTTCTTGCATTGCACCTGTGACTCTACCATGTGAAGACCTTCCAGATTTGGGAATTTGAAGGGAAGAAAAAAACCAGTGTAAGTACTAGCATACTTGCTCTCATTTACTCCCATCACAGCTATGATATGTACTGTCAAGCTGGAAAAGTCATGAGAACAGACTTTTTTGACTTGGAAGGAAGAGTTGCTGTCTTCTGTCTTTCCTGTGCAAATCAGTTCCTATAAGTCAATTAGATGTCAGTTCTCATTCCCACAGCTTCTCCATCCCTCTCTTAAACCCAGCAATATATATTTTTTCAATTAGGAAAAAACCCCATTGAATAGAGAGACAAAATAGGAAAGGACTGATGACTGACTCAAACATGTTCCATAATTAGCTCTTCTCCTTGTTCTGGTTAACAGTGCCTTATTTTTTTCAGTATTTTCTTATTACAGCCTTTTTTAATGCCTTTGTTTCATTCCCCAGCAAGACTATAGTTTCCAAGAGCACAGAGAATCATTTCTACTTCTCCGAACGCAGTGAGAACCAAAGAAACATGTAGCTGTAGCCTGTAGTTAGGTCGTCTGTTATTTTATCATTGAAAATCCATTTTTTTTCAGTTGCTTATATTTTTGTCAAAACCACTCCCTACCAGTAAGTACTAAACTAATTTTCAGTGCACAGAAGGGGAATTTTATTAAGCAGATTCATTTCCCTAGCAAAGGGGAACTTATTTTAAAAGGTTTATGCTTACATGAGGAGCAAATTATATGCATGAAATTTAAAAATTTAATGTATACATACAAAAATTCAAAGTAGTTGCAAAGATGCAAATATAAATATTTGAGGAACCTACATTTTTTTAAAGAAGTTTGAATTTTGTGATAGTGAGTAAGAGGTTGCTATTTTTAGACTGGAAAAGTAACGAATACTATTTTCAGTTTCCTTTGTTAGTGTAGGATCAGGATATGGAAAGCATATAAGTAGTGATTATGAAACCCTCTTCAAAGTGGCTTGTAAAATCTGCCTAAGCCAATAATTGATATCTCATATTAAGTTTGAAAACCTTTGATACAAGCTGTGTAGGCTAAACTAAAATCCTTTCAGGTGAGGGGAAGAGTGACTTTCTGCCCTGTCTCCGGAATCCATACAGAATTTAACTAGAAGCTTTTGACTGAAAATTCATGGTATATTGTCAGATAGAAGAGGTAAAGTGGGGAAACAAACTGTTTTTTTCCTGTGTCAAGCTTATCTATTTAAAATGTGTTTTTGTTAGCAGCAGGAAAAATGACAAAACAACTACCACAAAATACTACACAGCTTAAGATATCAACTGTGAGGAACGCTTTCCTAAAAAAATATCTACTCTCTGCTAAGCTTTAATACTCTTATGAGAATATTTTCACAGATGCTTTTCAAGGAGAGCCTCTCCAACACAGGTGCTGAGCTGGAGAGGAAGACTTAACACATACCTGACCAGCAACTCTTAACACACTCAAATTAGTGAAGGGATAAGCTCTTGTCATCATGTCGATCTGTAAGATGAAATTTGTTGGAGCTCAACAGGCTAAAAATGCCTGTACATAGCAGCATATAACTTACTTTCAGTTTTCAGTTTTGGGGATGCACTGAAATTCATAACATCATTCAGAGATAACTATTAATAGTGCCATGCACAAAAAAGGTCTCTGATGCTTCAAAGGGATGCACAAACCCTAGGGGGATGCTCAGACTTACTGCTCTGTGTGATTGCAGAAGAAAGTCATGAGGCTTGCACACTTCAAAAGTCAGGGCATGCAAAAGCTCAAGGAGCCCACGCAAATTCTCCTCCCCCCTTCTGCTTGCTCATTGCAGTGCATATAATTGCTCAATCAGTTTTATTTATTTCGAGCGTCTCCTTTAGCACTTAAGAGATTTGATGATCTGAGTGGAGTTGTTAAATAATGTTTCTTGGTATTGAGCTTTTTGGCCAAGTAGAAATGCAGGCTTTTTGATTCATTGTTGCTGCTTTGCTTGACTGTGACCTGGTCTCCACTGTTTATCACAGCAAGCTTCTGTTCTCAAATGTCTATATGGTACATAATTTACTGGTGTTTTGGTCTCTGGGTAGCATTTTTATATGCTGCTGTAGCTGAAAGAAAAATTACACATAAACAGTCTTCCAATATTTAAATCTAATCTATGAAAAAGATTTTATTTCCATACAGCAAATAAACATTTCTTTAAAAAGCATAAGACTAATTCGTAGGGGTGGGGTCTTAACTCCATGTATCATGATCCTCCAGTCCAACAAAATGACTCTAGAATGATGCAGACACATAAAGGTTTAAACTTGGCATAGTTTAAGCCCTCTCTGGACCATATGAAGTGAAGTGATAATATACTAAATATCACTGTTACAGATTTAATGACAAAACCAGCAAACACAATGATAGTAGTGATGATGATACTCCTCCTCCTCCTCCTCCTCCTCATTCTCCTCATATTGTTTCTGTGTTTTCAGTGAGAACACCCTACCTCATTTAATACACAGACCAACCTTTGCCTTTGATTTTAGTGCTGTCAGGCCAAAAGTGGAAGTGTTCTGGATTTGAAGGCTGAGGTCTCATTTCTACCAAAATAAAATGAATCTATTCTTAAACCTGACCTCAAAAAAAAAGACCCTACTGCAATGCCTTTATCCATATAGTCAGGTAGTTAAGTGTAATGGCTTTAAATAAGTGCTTTTTGACATTTACATTTCTTGCAGAGTACTTACGAAAATATAGAGGTAATAAACTGTTACAAATATTACTGCAAAGGATTTTTATGATAAGGCAAAATAGTCTAAATAAATTTATATTGACTGATTAAACTTTACACATAAGTTGTAGGTGAAATTTGATAGATTTGACAGGTACTGATTACCTCCAGATCTAGCTATTGCTGACTAATCCACCAGTAAAGACATAGAGTAATGTCAAATCTGCGAATACAAGCTATGTTAAAATACTTGAATTTATGTTCATAAATTATTCTTTCTCCCTGCATACTGAAACAATTTGATTCCAAAGCCCTTATCACTGAATCATCAGGTTTTAATGAGGCTACTGCACTTCAGGCTCAATTTTTTCATCAAATAGTTGTGTTGGGTTTTACTTCTGTCTCCCCAAACAGAGAAATGCTAAAGTTAGTGGTCAACTCGAATGTTAACAGTGAAGGAGAGATAAGGCAGCACATTTTGAAAATGCTGATATTTATATTTATGAAAAATTATTTTAGAAGAAAAAGGAAATGGCTCATAAGTAAAACAGAGAAATAGGAGTCAGACATGGTCTTTATTTCCATCACTGAAAGAAGCTTTAGGACATAATTTAGTCTTTTGGCATGTCTTTGTGTCTATGTCGGTAAAATGGCATGATAGAGGTATACAAGAAAGCTCAGCTAATTCAAGGCTGCAGGGTTTTTAGAGACCTGTGTGTGTGTTAGATGGAAACAACCGGAACTTATTTCGGTACGAGAATTTACCTTATTTAAATTGATTACCACACTACTTAATTTTTTATCTACAGCATAAAGCACACTATTGAGTAGCTCATTTTTTATTTCATAACTTTTATAAGTCATAACTTATACAAAAACTAGAAATGAATCTCATGTTCATGTCATACAATAGAGACCAGTTTGAAAGTCTCTATTTAGTTTATTCTGACTCTGGAAGATTTTTGAATTTCTACCAGAAATATGCAACAGCAATAATTTTCAGTCATTATCTAAAAAAAAAAAAAAATTATTATAGATTTTCAAATAAAATTAAGAAATCATGATTACTTGAATTCAGGAAGCTCATTTTGAAACCCCTGAGTTAACTACCTTTGACAGGTTTTTGATGTATAGTCTGTCCTTCCTGACCATCATATCTGTTTGATTTTGGAAATGCTTTTAGAGTTCTCCTATTGTTTCAGGAGATAGAGAACTGAAGTTCTTTGGAGGTACTTTGGTTGAGATGATTAAAAGAAAGTGTTTGGCCGTGAAATTTAAATTTGGTTTAATTTCACATTAAAGTGGAAGGGGAAAAGTAAATATTCTTCAATGCAACAACTGTCTTCAATTAATCATTTTTTTTTCTACTGAAAAACAACTTTATGTTTTAAAATATCCATCCCATTAGGACTGAGCATTCCATTGGGTTTTATTTACTCTGGATTAGAACATTTATTGTCCCAGAGTGAAATATTTAAGAGCTAGTCTGTGCAAATGAAACAAACAACTAAAAATAAGTGAATAATGAATTAATGAGGTGCATGTTACTTACTAAAATGTCTCTAAGGATTTATTGCCTTATGAAAAGAAAATAAGTATTGTGTATGTTTTTCTGGTGGAAAATCAGCCATCAGGAAGATACTGTCTTTGTCGTGAGTAACCTCCCTGGGAACAAATTGTTACTCTCCAGATTTTAAGCCATAAACTGCCCAGACTGGTTACATTTTATTTAAGACTTTTAAAAAGCCTTGTGGTTCGTTATAACTTCAAATTTGAGTCTGGAAAAAGGGTCACACATTCTTCTCTAAGAGAAATTCTTTTAATTTAGTAAGAAAAAAAAGATATTTTGGCAAAAGGTTTTACAGGAGTAAAATACAACCAAGAAAAAATATTTTACTGAAACGCTCGGCACAAGGACCCATTCCACAGAATCAATATACCAGCTTTAGTAAAACACAATTCATTGGTTTTAAGTTACCAGAAGAGTAGGAAAAGAGTAAAAGAAGAAAACAGATTAAAAGAATAAAGAGAGAAGAAAGAGAGAAGGAGAGAGAGGAAAGGAAAATGGTTATTGACAAGATTTGACAATTCATGTGGTGCAGGCAGCAGGAGAAGAGAGAAAGAGAGAGACTCACATGGAGTCTCATGTACTTATAAAGTTTGATTTTCTCTCCCAGGCAGGATATCCAGTCAGGGCCTTCCAGGCCAGAGTGAGATGTGCTGTAGGCAGTGACAGGCTGCAGGGGTGTGGTGTGGGTGGGCTACCAGGCAGGTCTGCCTTGAGTGACAGACCAGCTACAGCCCTTCAGTGATGCCCTGTGCTCTGCGTGGGCACAGCTGTGTTAGCCACAGGCCTTCCAGCTCTGCCATGTGCTCTCAGGGACCCACCTCTCTTAGCTGCAGGCCATGTGCTCTTCTTACATGATAAGGCAGCCTTACTAGGTACCTGGGGGCTAGGCCCAGTCCTTCCCCCTCCTGCCCTCCCCCCACCCCAAGTGAGTTGGTTCCGATGGGTTGTCAATAGTTCAGTGAGATTCGGATCCAGTGCCTCACACAGAGAAGAAAAATCTGAAACCAAATTAGTTCTTCATCTAGGAAAAAATAGGGAAAGTACCAGGATTAACCACCTTTTAATTAAATGATAAGCTTTTATTGAGTTAGATAAACCCTGTATATTTGAAAATTTTATCCCTAACATATTGTTGTAGTTACTAATTTTGCTATGCCAAGAAATATGGATATGTAAAGCATGAGAAAGGAGGAAGTTATTTCAGATCCAGAAAGGAAACTCTGTTAACATTTCTTTTCAGGTTTGCAAGAACTCAAGGGACTTGATTGCAGGGTATTGCATAAGACAGAGAGATGAGCAACCTTTCAAAGTGCAGGCCTTCTGAATACAAAATCCCTTGATAGGTTTCAAAAACAAGTAGTAACCAAATTTGTTCCACCTTTTGCCCCCTGTACTTGGTACTGGTGAGGCTGCACCTTGAGTACTCTGTTCAGTTTTTGACCCCCCACTACAAGAAAGACACTGAGGTGCTGGAGCACGTCCAGAGAAAGGAAACAAAGCTAGTGAGGAGTGGCTGAGGGAGCTGGGGTTGTTTAGTCTGGAGAAAAGGTTATTCAGGGGAGACCTTATTGCTCTCTACAGCTACCTGAAAGGAGATCGTAGCCAGGTGGAGGTTGGTCTCTTCTCCCTGGTAAAAAGTGATAGAACTAGAGGAAGTGGCCTCAAGTTGTGCCAGGGGAGTTTTATGTTGAATATTAGGAAAAGTTTTTTCAAGGAATGGGTTGTCAAGTGCTGGAACAGGCTGCCCAGAGAAGTGGTTGAGTCACCATTCCTAGATATATTTAAAAGATGTGTAGCTGTGGCACTTAGGGACATGGTTTAGTGGTGGATTTAGCAGTACTGGTCAGTGGTAGGTCTTGATGATCTTACAGGTCTTTTCCAACTTAAATGATTCTGTGGTTCTATATTCTACCTTTATACAAAAAATAATGCCTTCCTCATGCCTGACTGTAGCTTTGGATGAGTTTTAGGTTATACAGTCCATACTCCTTATAATGTATATTTCCTGGAAGAAAAGTATTATTTGCACATAAAAATCTTTGTCCTCATATAAAAGTCTTTTTCTGACTAGAATAGTTTTTATTAGCTAGTAAATATGTGGTTTCTTATACAAATTTTCTTTTGAAAGCAACAACTGAAGTGGAAAATCATGCAAGTTAAAATGCTTTATCCTTAAAAATGGTAGTTCTTAAATGTAAGTGAAGTCACGCTGATTTTACATTGTGCTACGTAAAACTTTAGAAGACTATACAGGCAGAAAGATTTGAAACCCACATGCACCATCTAGTATGAATATGCATGGAAAGTTAACTGAAGGATAATCTAAACTCATAGGCACTTGCCTGTAGTCACAGTTTTTGATGCATCTCTAGAGAAATTCAGAAAAAAATCTATCAGGGGAGGATTTTCAGCTTTCTCTTAAAGTTTTTCCCACCTAATATTTAAACACAAAAATTAAGAGGCGGATATCTGGGCGACAGCTATTGGAAATAGAATGCAAGAATTTTTTTATGAATGAGAGTGGGATTATTCTTAGCAATTTATGTCAGGCTTTTAAAACATCTTTTGCCTACTCATCCAGAACTACAGTGACAGGTTCATCCTGAGCTTCAAAGAGAGCTTGGGAGTTACCAGCTCTTCTGGATACTTCAGGGTGAAGAATTCATCTTAGGAGATAAACTGAATTGTTTATGGTACCTCTGAAACACGTGAAACCTCTCAGAACTTCCCTGAGAATGTCCTCTGCTCATATTGAATAGGGGTCCCAGGGGAGTCCCAGACAGGGTGTGATTGAGTTGTACTTAACCTCTAGGACAAGCATGAACAGGCTATTAGAGATTTGAGTGGAAAACAATGCTTAATCATGTAGAGGAAAGTCTGAAGAACTTACTGACTTTAATTGTGCTTCCCAGAAAACAAAATATGATAACTTTTGTCCTTTAGACTTTCTGATAGTTCATTGCAACTTCCAAGAGCTATCCTGAAGCTATACACTTGTTTATTTGGCAGAGGCAGGTATGTTCATTGGAATGTCACATGAATAAACATCTTGTAAACATCTTATGGCAGTGGTAATGTGATGATGATGTTGCACATACACGCAGGTTAGAAACATAATTAAGAAAAGCAGATATTTCTCCTGTAGGTTTTTAATTCCCAGTTCCTCATTTTATGTGGATTGTGGTTGGGGACCATTCACAAGTTCTTCTTGCAGTGGTATAAATTGTCCACTGTTGTGCGTGGACAACTGATATGTGTTACTCTTCATACTGTTGAAATGCTGATCCCAGCTAGCGATATGAGTGACAGGATAGAATAGATTAACTGGTGATGGAAATGGTCAATGAGTAAACCATTCTCTTTGCCTCGCCTAATCCATCTAAACATTTCTTGTCTGTATTTAGCTAGTGTCTGCACTCTCGCTGCAGTCAGTGAAAAGAGCGTCCATAGAATGACAGATTGCTCTCCTGAGATACTCAGCTCTGGCTGTAGATTACAGAAGAGTAATTCTACTCTTTGTTCCTCATCTGACTTTTCTCATCTAGCATGTTACTTTCCTGAAGACATCCCAAGTTAACAATGATGTTTGGCAAAAGTACTTGGGTGTCCCCTAAGGTTCTGATTTTTTCCATATATTATGCACAACCAGATCTATATTCAAACGGTCAAGGATATGTATTAGCCCTACCTGAATCTATACTGTGAAAAATACAACCTTTAGTATCTCCTTTCCTATTTTGTTCTGATTTGAGCTTGGTGGTTGAGGTACTTCAGGCTCTTTGACCCAAATCCATCCTGTCCCCCCATGTGCCTCTAACTGCAGACCTATCCAGGATAGAACGACATTCACTCAGGTGTGTGCATGACACCCTAGTTGGAAGAACTTGACATGTTTTCCACCTGAGGTGCAGACCCCGTTCATTCAAAATGAAGCCCGTCTGCAGCAATTAGTCTTTTTCCCATTGCTTTAGCTGCCTGTTCTCCACACTGGTTATCTACTGGATCCTTAGTTACCTGCTTGTCATTCCAGCTTCTGCTAACTGTCTTTTCAGGGACTTCCCATCATCTTTTTTTTACACTATTTATTTTCTGTTTCTTCTCTTGTAACTGCATTGTTCACATAAAGTACAACATTACAAATATTTTACAGATCATGACTGTTCCTAAGGTAACTGTTGCACTACTGCACTTCTGGGTACTGCGAAAAACTACCAAATTCCTTGATTTTCTTGGTTTTGTTTTTAGAAACTTTTTTTGTAGCGGGAGCCTTTCTGCTGGTTCACTTTTTTATTTTATGGATGAGAACACAAAACCCTTTTGAAATACAGGTACCATAAGATTCTAGAGAAACTGAAATTGCTGCACAGGAAAAAAAGATGGGACTGTGTACTGGGAATACAGTAATTACAACTGTGGGCAAGATGTAAATCATTCTTCCTGTAGAGCTGAGTGGGTGCCTCAGGCTATATTGAGACTAAAGAATTTGTGCCTTAGGAGATCCTGGATCTACTAGATCCTCCCAGGACTTTAAGCTTTGCATGCCTGACTTTCCTTCTTGGGTAAACCTTCTGGAGGAGGAAAGGGAGAGAACTGTTTTGTATCCTGGTCTTGACCACAGTACAGTTTTAGGACAAGTTGAAGCAAATTCCTGGACCCATGAAATCAGAAAAATTACCAACTCCAGTTACCAGCTTCAGCCATGTGATGTGGAGGAGCCTTTTATGCAGATGGGAAAGAATTCTTTAAAGCACCATTAGGCCTATAAACCAAGATAGATTATTTTTTTCTCTGGAAAAATGTTTTAATTAGGTTTTACTTTTATGCAACTTTTCTGGGGCTGATACTTAGCTGATCTGCATTCTATTGTGGCAGGGGACAACTAAATGCTCTTTTGAAGTCCCTTAAGCAAATGTTAATTGTCTGCATTACATAAGGACAGTAAGTGCTGGAGGATAGATACAACCCTTGTGATAAATAACCAAAGATTGACTAGCACTCAAGGAAGGTAACCCTTGGCTAAAGTTAGACTCAGAGTGAGATGTTGCCTGTGAAAGTCTGACCTTAAAGCAAAAACACACCATGTTTGGGGATTTCTGCTAGCTAGAAAATCTTTCTAATAAGAAAACGAGGATTGGCAGGGTAGTGCTACTTTTAGCATGAATTCTGCTCCAAGGCTCTGACTTGGGCTATACATGAAAGCTGTAACTTTCACTCCCTTCTGTAGATTTTATTTAATGAACTGTAAAAGTTACGTGCAAATAACCATTTTAATGTTTCTGAGGCTGTCTGCCATGCCAAATATTTAGTTCACCCTCAGATATGCCTATAGACTATGTAAATTCCATGACAGATTTCACATCTAAATATCTAAACACTGACAATGAATTGAAAAAACCTGTTAAAATGTATGATTGCAGGCTTTATAGTTTGCATTTCAGTTGGATTTGTTCCTAAGAAAACACTTTAAAGATGAATTTTTAGGAATTACTTCATTGAAGATTTATTAGTGTACGTGTCCATCTCTCTGCAGGCTCATCCAGTCTCAAGCCTTTTGAAAAATCATTGGTATTTTGGAGTGAAGTCCTAGTACAAAACCAAGTATTGGTCAGTCTGAAAAGACGTAGGAATTGATGCAGCAGAAATATATACAATCAATTTGGGAAAATAGTGCAGTGATAGTTTTACAGCCCATGAAAATGTCAGTTTTGACTTTGATGTTCCCAGTAGGAGACATAGGAACATGTGATTTCCATGGGTCCAGCTATTCCTTGACCAGGGAGAAAAATCGCTAAAAAAATACACATAGACTGAGTAATCTTAATTGAGTTTAGTGACAGTGTTTTTACTCTCTAGGCAAGATACTGCAGGAATTGGAAAATAATTTCCTCCCTTGCCCCAATATAAAACTTGCTGTGGAAAAAAACCAGGACTGTGAACACTTCCATGTGTTAACAACAAGTATTTTCTGTTTCTTTTTGAAATAGCCATGTGGTGTCTCCAACCAGAAACCAAATTGGGTCTCCGAGCTCCTATGTGTACTTCTGCTCTTCATGATGACATAAGAGAAGTATAACTGACCTTCAGGCATTTATTTGCAGACTAATAAATCAATGCCAAAGCCATTCCATGGTTACCTACTGATTTTGAGTATTCCACCCTGAATTGTAATGCATGATGTCTGCCTGTGTTCCTGCCTGCATTGGTCATGCTAAATGGATTAAATTTAAACTCACATCAAGCAGAGAGGCTTCAAATGAAAGCTGGTTAGCTCACTGGCTTGGGAGAAGGTCAAGGTCAGCACTGAACTTTGTGGCATGGGTGCAACGACAAGTGAGAACTCACATAACTCACAAAAAAGTGAAAGAACAAAAGTCGTAACCTTAGTGTAAAAATTGCACAAGAGCGTCTCTTGGCAACATGGTTCATAAAAATAAGAAGCTAATGTTAATATCAGCACTCAAAGTGCTTATCACTCAGATGTTGTGGCTGTGTAGAGTAGTCCCAAGGGAGGATGAAAAGGCAAAATAGTTCCTGTCTTTATTACTTGATGGGAGGACAGTTAGAGAATCATCCTCCTTGTTGCACTTGTCTGGTCCTGTTTGGACAGCGTAAGCCCCAGAAGGTTCATCTACTAAAAAAATGAAAGGAAATGCTAGTGCGTCCAAATTCTTTATCATCCATATAATCCTCAGTTCCTTCTGGTAGGTATGTTGCTTGGTGGTTACTGGCGTTTGTAGTGCGTTTTCCTTTGTGGAGACAGAGAAGAACCTCTGCAGCTGCTGAAATTAAACCACCCTGGACCTAGATTGTGCTTTGCTCTTTCCAGTATTTCTGTTAGTGTGAGTTTATCTATGAGTTTTTTCCTTGGAATCATTTTATTTCTTCTTTCATGTATGCTTCTCTTGCACTTGTCTTTATGTAACTTTCACATACAGAGAAGAACATCTCCAGCAAAGCTTCTGACTGCTCTCAGCTTTTTTCTGTAGAACTGAGCATGTCAAAGTTTACATGTTCCAGGACTATTCTGCAATGGCAGAAGAAAATCTTTGGGCTGAGGTGCCGTGCCTTTTAAGAATGCTTATTTCTCTACACTAAAGGGAACCTAGATTTAGATACCTGTGGTACAGGCATCTACATCTAATTGTTAATGCCTGCCTAATGCTGTGCATGCTAGTTGTCTTCTTTTTGGATTCCACGTAAAATGAACCATAAGAATAAAGGAGAGAGTAATTCTTCCAGATTTACTCTTGTATCATGCGATTAGTGAGGTGTAAGGTTGAAAAGGAGGAAACTGGTTGGCAGGACCTGTTGGTTAAGTGCTGTGTTAGAGCACTATGCAAAGCCTTGCTTTACCTGCCTGCAGAAAAAGCTGACTTTTAAGTAGCTGGGAGTAGGGCAACTTTCCGCAGTGCCAACCTTCATGTACACAAGGACTAGGAATATTTTTTCTGAATGAGCATGGAGAACCCACATTCTTGTTTCTGAATGTGTAAGCTCATTTAAACTGCAAGGAACGTTGTCTTTATCAGTGACTGAGTGGTTATGTGTGTGTTTATAAATTCTATGTAATGCATATATTCATTTATAACACAAATTATTATGTGTATATACTTATATATGTAATTTTAATGTTTTTTAGAGAGAGGGAAAGAATCAACTATTGTGCAACTGTTTTATTTTCAAGTAATCCATGCAATCTACTTCCCTTTTGTATGAGTAGTAGATACCATCTACCTTTTAAGCATAAAGCTACAGGGATTAACAGATTAATTACTGTAATACAGAATGATTCAACTGTCCCTGCAAATCATGCTCTGTGAAAATTGCAACTAATTAAGGGTTGTTGGCTATCCAAGTTGATGCAAGTAGAAATAACTATGCTCAAAGCTATATTCTTATAATGAATTAACTAAATAGCATTTTCCCTAAGCTTTTTCAGAATTTTCTTCCATGCTTTCATCAAATAGATATATTCATCTAAAATTTTGAAGCAATTAAGCCATTACTGATTTCATGGATTCAAATTACGCTAGAAACTCTCTGGGGCAGGGACTTGTCGCTTCAGTGTTTGTGAAATTCTCATTGCAATTGAAGGCTCTGTACTACCACAACTGAGTTAATAGCAGAAGACAGGAATCTTTTAATTTCATATATTTAGGATGTGCATTAAGTAATTTATAGAGAGTTTTGCTTTGCTTTTTCTGAATAAGACAAATGTTACAATCACCTTCTTAAAAATTGGCCGTTTCCTCTTTTTACTTCCACATGTACTTTATTAATATAATGTGTTAATTTCCATCTTCGTGTGTAATGGAAGGAGTTGTAAAACTACAATATTTGTGCATTTGCTTGTGTCTGAAGAAATGTCACTTTTTTATAGGCTTATTTTTCTTCCTTATGTGAAATATTTCATATTTATCAGGGAAATTAAAAGTCCTTTTAAATGCAAAAAACCCAGAAAAACCTGAATTTAAAGCCTAGAAATCATTTGGGTAATGATCTGGGTTTACACATCTTTGTATTTGAATGAGTCCTGGTAGTTATACATAGAAAGAACTTAGTAGTAGTTGAATTGTAGGTTGTACTGAACTAATGACAGTTCATAATTGTATTTGGAGGAACAGATAACTGCAGTATTTATGAGTATTTACATGTCCTTAATGTCTGCTTAACAGCAGTCAAATAACAAGATGAACATATGTCTTTCCCAAACTTCTTAAAAAGAGGAGGAAATGACTTATTAAGCATAACTAATGCTGCACAAACTACCTCCCTCTTCATCATAGATTCACATTTGCATGGAGTGGTGACATTCTTGTTATGAATAAAGCAAACCTGTGCCTGATTGCATCCTGACTGTAGTACATTTATAGTGCTAGCCCTTGGCATAATATCTGTGACGTACACATGTTTAGGAGAGCTGCATGCATCTTTTATTTTCAAGCTTTCAAGTAACCTTTTCAGGTTATTTGGGGATATGGAGGGGAGGCAAAGCATACCCCAAACTGATTGTTATGGAGCTGCAGAGCATGACGAACCTGGCAGAAATGAATTGCCACTGGCCTCAGCATCTCACATGTTTTTAAGGGGCTCAGGGAAGGTTTTCTCACTGTCTTCAGCTCAGCTTCTGTGGTCCAGGAGGCAAGGTGACTTTTGGGGACTGTCTCCTGACACATACCCCAGTCATTATCTCCAGCTGGATGACTTTTCCTAGTTGCTGATGCAGACCTGTGATTAAAAGGCATTAGCTCAGAAGGTATAGTTTGTTCTAGAGGTTTCTCAAATGCAATTTGTATAATCATCCTTGTCTTGTTTATCTAATATGGGTGGAAAACAACTCAGGTTATGAAATTTGCAAGAGAGTTGTGGCCACAAGATTTTGAAAATATAATGCATGATTATTTTTTATACTTTTGTTGTTCTTTATGCAAATTGGCTGATGAAAAAATGAATGCAGTATTTTTTCTATAAGCAAACTGAAAACATATGAAATCCTCTACCCTGCACAGTTCTAGCTCATCAGTAAACCTGAATGAACATTTTTTCTTTTCAGTGCTTTAGCACAGAGAATGGAAGTACTTGTTATTGCTTAAATAAATCTGTCAGTACCCAATCACAGTGCGTCATACATACTGTTAAAGTAATGTTAGAAGTACTCTAGATGTGGATGCTTATGTAAAAATTCCCACTTCTACTTTTCAACATGTTTCACACACAAGGAGCAATGTCTCTGCACTGCCTCTCTGAATAAGGCCATAATAATGTATTCCTCTATTTGCTGTGCTTCTTCTGCCTTTAGATTTTCTGGTACATCACACCTCCTCCCTTGCTGAACAAGCCTTTAAATTCTGTTCTGAGAGTCATGAAACTCTCCAGCTCCCATGTGGATAAGCTATGCTCTGTGCTACGGCACATACCTTGTGCTCTCACTGTGTGACACTTGGACTGTAACTTGTCACGTGTTTACCTGTCTCAATAAAGCAGCACTACTGCTCCTTCCCTTTGACTTGGACACATGCTTAACATGTGCTTCTTGTCTCATCAGATTTTCTGTTGCCTGTTGACCAAGAACTCCTTTGATGACAATTTTGATGCTGTCAAGGAAACAATAGCAATGGTTTGCTTGTATCTATGGCATAGTGTAGGCAGATCATCAACAAGAATATAAAATTTATCCTGTTTAAAAATGCTGTGTGGTATTTAGAATTGAACATTTATATTCATCTATATTGACTAGGTCAAAATGCGATCAGTGATGTGTCATTTTATGAGTCTTTGTGTAATTTCTGTCCTCATTTCCCCTGACAGTGAGAAGAAAATCAGTGAAAACAAAGCTGTTTAAAGCACTTGTCATCTATGCCACTCAATGCTAGCAATAGATGTATTTCATACAGACCCCCTTTGAGTGTGCTAAGATTGTCTTGTTGAAGACTATTCTGTTTCACCATAATGATGTACCATCTCTTAATTTTTATATAATGGGTGGTCTTGCGTCATAGTGGTTTTGTTGAATTTTTCCCAAACGTTGCCAGGCCAAAGTTAAAGCTCACTGATCTTCAGAAGTCACCTGGAAATCTGATAAGAACTTGTATTTTTCTCTAAAGTTCAGTAAGCCTAGAAATGAGAAGCAGGATTGTGTCATTAAGGGCTTTGTATCTGGTAGAACACAGGAAGATGTAGTAGGAACAGTTAAGGCCCTTTTCAGGAGCACTACTTTTGCCTTTGGAAGAATTCTGATAATTCTGAAGTGTTACTACAACTGGACATTTGAAAACACAATATCCACTCATCTGTCAGACAACTGAACAGGGTAATTTTTTCATAAGCAGCTCACTCCTGTACATTGGATAAAGCTCATATTGCAGATAGTGTTGCTAAATCTTTGTCAAAGTTCTGACTACTCACTTCCTTCCAGAAGCAATTCTTACAGTGAAAGCCAGATGATACCGCTAATCATGTTATCTGTTTTTCAATTTCTTAACCAGTAGGTATTGATTCCTTTAAACTTTGCAGGGAAGTTGTAGTGGAGGATGTGGGAAATGAAGTAAAAGAAGATAGTAAGAAAGAAGAGAGTAGTCTTGTGAGAAGATAATAACTTTGTGATTACTGTCTATGCATACATGATCTATACATCTGACTGGTTTGAAATAGTACAGTTGATACACAGAAGCAAAACAATCACATTGCAAAAGCTGGAAAATATTGAGAAAGTTACATGAGAAAACATCTACAGGAAGAGACAAGAAAAGCCATCAGTCAGTTTCTGAATTAGCAATATATTTTCCAAATAAAAATATTGGTATTTTCAGTAGAATCTAAATATTTTATCTGCTTGTGTATGTGAATATAAGTTAGAAGCAAAGTATTTTCAAACACCTTCTTCCAATTTTTGACTTCTGAGGAAAATCCTATATTTCTTTTAAAAGACCATTTAACTTATTTTCAAACAGCAAAAGAAAAGGTAAGGGAAAGAAACTGTAGCTGTTTTTACTCTGAGGGTTTGGTGATTCCATTGAAGAAATCAGGCGGTGACACATGGAGAGAGAGCCCTCTATACAATAAATCATTCTTGACATATCCCCTGGGCAGTTGGCTTTCTTATGCTATGCAGTGCACTGGGACGTACTATTATTATTTCCCATGTGATTATATGTAGGCATATGCTGTCACTTTCCATTGCTGGAATAAGCTATTTGAGATGGATTTTTTAAATATTCCCTCTTTATTCATCAATGAAAAGTCAGTTTGAGGCTTTAATGAATTTGATTAGCAAGGAAAAAATATAATCTTCCTCTCCTTTGTCCCTTCTTCAGTTTTGTAGCTAAGGGGAGTCAACAACCTCTAAGTTGTTATCTTAGATGCAGGAAGTGGTGTGAAGTAGAATGAAAAAGGTGCAGCCTTAGATGACCATTTTCCATTTGAAGGCCTCCAGTCTGAATGTGTTGATTGTTGACAGCTAGCACTGAAACCCAAAAGCTGTGTGAGTATTCATTATCTTCCCACATCTAGACCTAAGGAAAGATATCTAAGGAAAGATGCATGAAGCAATGGGAAAGAGAATTGTCTTTTGTAAATTGCCCTGTGATGCCCTGTGTGGTTTTCAGGGTGATTTGGTTTGTGATTTTATGTCCTTCCATCTCTTCAGCTTAGAGCCTGGGAAGATAATGATACTTTCACTGTATTAAATCAGAGCTAAGACCTTTGTGACTCCTGATCGTGATCATATCTAGTTTGTCCTGGTGGGAAGAAGAGTCTGGTTACATTTGTTTATTCGTGAACCCTTTTCTTTCATATTCCTTTTGACAATTACTATTTTGCACTGTCTGTGTGTGCTTGTTATAGAGGCAAATACGTTTACATCCCATCTACATACAGGGAATATAACACACTCAATATTTTGAGTACACTCACACTGAGTACTAATCATTTGGTGGTAGATTTATTATTCTAGTAAATATTGCTGAAATATGGCTGATCAGTTTTTTGTTGATCACTGGGTATTTCAGGATGTCTTTTGCTGCGGAAAGCCATAGAAATTATACAAGTTGGCTGCAGTGAGAGAGGGGCAGGTTCCTAATGCAGCAACTCCTGTTTGCCCTGAGGTTGCTGTTATTTGCCACCTTTAAGCGCAAAGGCCTGGGGTGGGAAAAGAGACAAGATTTCATCATCCAAATTCAGGCATTTCATTAACCAGCTACAGCCAAGGTTTTATCAGACAAAGCCATATGTGGGATGCTGGCCTGTGGCAGTCTTGCTTTGTCATGGGCTCATCATTTTCCCTCCCTCTTTGCTATCTTTGCAGTTTTGCCACAAAGCTTTGTGCAGCTGTGCTATGAATTGGGTTTGGAAATGAATGACTTAAAAAGTGCGTGAACTGGGAAAATTTAAGTCAAAAAACCGATATATCTCAGGAAGACAGAGGCAAATTCCGAGGATCATCTGAGAAACCATATGTCATACGTGGAGAAAGAGTGATTCCTTGATAATGCTTTTTTCTCTACAGAGGGAACTAGCTGCAAGTTAACTGGTGTGAAAGTGATGTATAAAACAGCAGAGGAGCCCTAACTCTGAATTGCCCTTCTTTGTGGCTGTAGATATGGATATTGTTTTAGCAACCCTTCCTATGTTCACAGAATATATTGGGCTGTGTATCTTGTGCAAACCAAGTTATTAGCAATGATATGAGCAAAAACTGGATTTTTTTTCTTGCAGTTTTTCATTTTGCAATCAGTGGTACCTGCTCTCTTTGTTCTTTATGAGAGGAAATAATGTAATTTAAAGCCATTTTGTGTTTCTGTTTAGCATCTCCCCATGCCTGAGACTTCCGAGATTTTCCTCTTCCCCTGGTACTTGTAAGGGCTTTTTCAGTTTGCAATTAATAGTCACCGTGCTTTGGCTGCAGCTGCTTCAGAGTCCACTCACTGAGCTGGTGCTTTGGGCAGAGGAGGAGTGAGAAGCTGCAGCCTGAGGGGATGCCTTCAAAACCCACCTAGCACTTGGCTGGTGACTTCAGTAGAGTTTATTTCAAAGTATTTCTGACTGTGACTAGCTGTGCACACAGTGTGAGTTATCATGCTGTCAGATGTGCATGCTGGATATGACCCACTGAGACCTCAGAAGGTTATTTCAACCTTCTATTATTAAAGTGTTTAAAAATAAACCATGGCTTTGAGCTGATGTCCAAGGTGAGGGGATGGTGAATGCGCCCTTCCCTGCTGGAAGCACAGCTGAGAGCCAGCAGATTCAGTTCTTTCCACATTATCAGAAGGAAATGAAGAAAATTGTGCAGTTTCCTGTCTCTTTTCTTCCCCATAATCAACTATCAGACTTTTTTCCGTGTTATGATATCAGGTGTTAGGAAGGAAAACTGATTTTGATTGTTTGGGTTGCAGAAGGTACATAGGAACTCCCTAGTAGGTGAAATTAAGGGTCCCTCCTAGTCAGTGTTCTTGGTAACTTCAGATCAGCCGGCAGCATTTCTTCTTTCTTTGCTTTCTTTTAACCTAATACAGTAGAAGCAAAGAGAAAATTATTTCATATAGAAAGGGATACTGTTTTAGGATTACAAATATTATACTAAACATGTATAAAAATTTTTCTTGGAAGTGGGAAATATGCCTGTATGCATGTCTATATAGAGACAGTAATTTGAAATTATTTAGTCTAAGACGGTATACGTATTGTCACTTCGAATACATGTTATAGATTTTCCATAAAGAGGGTATGGGAAAAGAATGGAGACATAACTTTTTAATCTGTGTGATTGTGTGTATATTGATGCATTAACAAACAATTTAGAACAAAGTATTCAACTTTAAGTATAATTCTGCTAAAGCTTTCTAAACAGAAAGGTGATTTTATAGCTAGCCCCAAGAATGTGTCTTAGGAGGCCATTGCAGAAATGTGTGTTTTGTATAACTCATTATTTCATAGTTGTATTATTTCATAATGAATAGTGAGTCAACTGGAGTATAAAATTATGAAAAGCAACCATTTCAATACCAAAATGAAAATGCAATCGAAGCAAGTATTTAAATTTCTTCCTTTATTCTTTGTTTACATGACAAATGGAGCAATAGATAAATGGTATATCCACAAAAGAGTCAAGTAGGACTGAAATTGTGCAATCACCATCTGCTGTAATTTGAAACTCTCTCTAAATTGTATCTTATATGTAACTTTCATAGTCAATGGTAAAAATGTTTTCCTGCCTCCTTTTAGTTTTTTCTTTCACTTAGTTGTCCATCTAACAATTTCAGTTTCAGCCCTTTGGTTAAGAGTATGTTCCCAGAGTGGTGATCTGACTTCCGTGCAGCAACTACTGTGAGGTGTAAACCTTACTGCTAAACTGTCTTACTCAGCCATAGTAATGCACTCCGAGGGCCAGATGCTGACACATCGTGGGTATTCATGTAGGTGTTTTGTGGGCTGCACTGAGCTTCACCTCCTGTTTACTTGTCTCGTGGGACGTGCTTTTTGCTGCTCATGATGGTGACTGCTCATTTCATGAACTTTCAAAATGATAGTCATGGACTATCTAACTGTTAGTTAGGCCTTCCTGCTCTGTGACAGTGCCCTTTTTGCTGCAGTTTTCCTTGTTGGCTTCTCTGACCTTCTTTTAACTCTTCACTGTCTTTTAACTCTTGATCTGTCAAACCATCCTTATGTCATTGAGAAGACCTGCAAGAAGAATATAATTCTGGACAGGAGCGTGTAAAAAATGGATTTATTTGGATATGTTGAATGTTAGGAAAAATATTAGTTTCCCTCTTCTCCCCACCCTCCTCCCCCAACCTTCTTATATTTTAAGAAGGAGGTGCCTGAAGGTGAGGAGAAATAGCCAGTCTGGCAACAAATAAATTTGCCCTTTTGACTTGCAGAGGTGGAAAATATTGAGAAGGTTCAGGGAGGGTTTTGTATTGATCATCTTCTGAGCTTTGAACAGTGAAGTATAGAGACTCCCCAGCCTTCTTACTGAGTGAGGGCAGATGATACAAGGGAAGGAATATTGTTTTAGCATTGTATGGTAAGAGGTTTGATGGATTCCTTCCTTTCCATTGGTTCCTGCTTGGTTTTGGTGGTCAGTCAGAAATGCCACTTTCAACCTCACAAACCCTAAGGAAGGTAATAATAAATAGGATAATGAAGCATGCTGCAAAATATCATAGCTCTTCATGTGAAATTTGGGCTGAACACTTGTGATCTTAGTTCATTTAGCATGCTCGAAAAGCATTTTTGGTGAATAGTGTCTCAAAGGGCAAGCACATTTTGCTTATTTTTTGATCTGCAGAAAGGAAGGCATCTGGTCTTTTTATGTCTGTTAATTACTGTTAAATATTTGTAAGCAGGTGGGGACAGTCTATACAAGGGAGGTAAAAATAAACCTTCCTGGAAAGAGAAAGAAATTTCATGGAATTATAAATGTATGGGAATTTAACTTTGCAGTTAAAATGAAAATTAATGCCACTGAACTTAAGAACTTTTCAATATCTTAAAGCAAATTTAAAAGTCAAAGCAAACAACGTGGCATCACTGCACTAAAAAAATATTTCCCTAAATTGAAGTCACTCCTAGGTCTCTATGGCAAGCATTTTTACATTGCAAAAGAAGAAACACTGAAAAGATGCATACTTACTGTTGTCTTCTGCCTGATACTTGCAAGTATTATTTCTAAACACATTTTAGCACCATTAAGGATATTGATAATTAATCCCCTTTTAGTATGTAAAAAACAAGAAATGAAAGCCATAGCAGTTTAATTCACATGTAGACCTGCCTGTCAAGACTCAAGCAGTTTTTTAACATTATTATGTGATGTTTAGGGATGAAGGACAAGGAGAGTAAAGCAACCAAATGCTTTACGAATTCTCAGAACTCCTGTGGTGTTAGTTTGTAAGTCAGACATCCTTTCCCCTTAGGAGGCTTACTGATGGAATCACGTGAGAAAACAGAGTGTTTGTTTTCTTTTGTACTCTTACTTTTGAAGCAATAAGGAAAGGAGTTAATCAGGTACTGAATTTTGCTTTGATTTTCCTCTTTCAAGGCAAGCAGTATTTATTAGATTTTTCTTTTGCCTTCTTTGTCTTGCATTGACAGTTTCACAGGAAAATGCAGTCTGTGTATGTGTAGCCTGAGCATGTAAAATAAAAGAGAAAGTATCAGATACTTCTTAATTATATGAAAACCGTATTTAAATGTTAGAGAATGAGGTTAACTAATGCCTTCAAAGGTTGGCAAAAATTTTTTATTTTTTACTTGAGTTTCATTATTTAAATGCTTCTTATTCCTAATTACTAATAATTTCTTAGCTTTGAAGATTTAAAGAGCTATCTACAATGCAATGCTTGCTTCTTTTGAATTTTCATTATTATTATTTTCTTTCTTTTGTTCCAGAACAAAAAAGAGAACATAGAGTCTCTTTACCAGGCAACAAGTCAGTTTTCTCTTTATATGCTGATAACCTGGAGGTATAAATAGATGTAGTTATCAGCAATTCTAACGGTCAACAATTAAAAAAATTAATTTTTCACTCCATAGAGCCATTATTTCAGCTAATACCTACATTCAATGGTTATAAATCTGCTCATGTTAGTTTATACCTGTCTGCTATTTCCTGCACAGGAAAAGTTCACCAAGCAACAAAATAATCATCTGTCTGTTGTGGATATATTAAAACAGTGAAACTTTTCTATTCATCTGTTTATTTTTGCTTTTGTTACATATGTATAAAGTCCTAGTTAACTGAAACAAGAAATGCAAAATATGTTGCAGTAAAATATATCTAATTTAGGAAAATGTAGCAATGATAGCACATCTAGGAAATAGGAGATTTGTTTTGAATATTATTATTGACTTATTTATCAGGTACTTGGAAGAGGAGTATTAACAAACTGACTTAGTCTCTGTGTATCACAGTTATGTGTATGTATTTTATGAAATAAGTTCATAAAAGCATTCAAGGATGTGTTTTTTATAGATCTAGAGTATTGTGATTTATGTTTTCTTTCTTCTAAATGAGTTTCTCTATGATACCTGAATAGCTTATTTTTAGATACAGTAATTGTAGTAGCAGCTATGTAGCCCTGTGTATTTTTAAAGCATTGCTATGATGGACAAAGCATGAAGAATCTCTTTGAAAAAGAAAGTGATTTTAGCGTCTTTTTCCTCATAAAAAAAATTGTATGGTCTGTAATTCCTTTTCTTATCTTTGAATTGAGTGGCATTTTACCTGGGGAACATGAGGGAGGATAGTAGTTCAGTAGCTAGAGTGGGAAGTAGCCTGATTAGACTAGATTTGGGTAAACCAGAAAATGTAATGGCAATTTTAGTAAGTTAGAGACATTTTTCTGAAAAGTGATAGAAGTGACCAGGGAGGTTACTACTCCCAGCTGTGGAGCCACAGCAAGGGACGGGAAAGAAACTATCACTCCAGCCTCCTGTGAGTAAACTCATTTGACCTCATTAAGTGTCAGTTTCTTAATTTTTAAAACAAAGATGAAGAAGTGTGCTGTGTTTGTTTGCTAATGTTTGTAAAAAAAGTCTGTTATGCTGCAGTCACTCGTGATCCCAAAGATCCCACTCTCAGCCCTGAAGTCTTCTGAAAGGTTCCACATGAGTGTGTGCATTGAGACACCTTCAAGTTTCTGATGAAGCGATCTCTGAAAATCCGGTCTTGTTGGTAGGTCTCTGGAGAGACCTTCAAAACTCATATTCTCTGAATCGTGATGTCTAACTTGAAAAGTAGCAAGCAAATCCAGGTTTGCCTCAGTAAATAGAGTTTTGCTAGTGTAACTGGTAATATCATGGTCCCTGGGGTTATAAGCACTCTTTATATCATACTATATCAAAGGTGTTTTTTTCTCTTAAGCTTTCCTTTGCTCTTTTCTGTAGAGCAAAATATTTCTTAATTTGTACTTAAAATAAGAGGTTTTGTTCATTAGAGTGCTTTAACATTCTAGTATAGAGGTTCATTTGTAGACCTACTATTAAATGATTATTTCTCTACCCTAGGTTGTATACCTGCTTTTAAATAGAAAGAAATGGCCAGTAATTCAACCAAATAGAGTGTATCTCAATGTCAAATTAAAATGGCCCACTTTGTTTCCTGATAAAATTGCAATGTTGTTCTCTTGCTAAAAATTTCTTCTGATCCGGCTTTAATAATACACTGGGAAAAAATATTTTAAAACCTGCCCTTATATTACAGTTCCTGTTAATGCTTGACTGAGCAGAAATTTCTTACTTAGCTATTTCTTATTGCTGCTAATGTCCTGAAATGCATCAAGCAGAAATTATTCTGTTGTATTTGAGGCTCTGAGACAAACATTTTGATTTGAAAATAAAAAAATTTAATGGACTTTAAAGAATGTCTGAAGAATGTGATGCAGTCTAGTCATAATGAAATTATTTCAGAGGGGAAGTAATCTCCTCACTTTGGTTTCAGTTTTGGGTGGTGTGGGGGTTTTTTTAGGTTGTTTTTTTTTTTTTTAGTGAAATTTTAGGGGTCCGTAAACATTTTTAATTTTCTCTTCAATGTAAAATCTCATATTCAATATTTCAGACTTTCCTCACATTATGTGAATTTTACATATGTACGTCCCCGTCTCCCTCTCCTCAAAACTAGGGTAACTGAAGCCTAACAGTTCTAAGCAGAACTGCTGTCGCTATCAGTTCTACCGTTTTAAGAAATCCACTCTCTGTGTATGAAGTAGCTACAAGTTGTTTAAATGGTATTAGTATCCCAAGTGCATTAGAGAAGAAGATGGGAAGCATCTGCTCAAATGTTGGTGTGCACAGAGTCACTCAGTCATCTTTCATAATCCGCAGAGTCAAATGCCCACTTTCATGTCCTGTGGTCCAGTTCTAAAGGAGACATCTTCGTGGGCCAGATGAATGGTAGCTTAAAATTGCCTCGCTCTCTCTGTTGATTATAGAGAGGCTAGAATTCTATGCAGACTTTGCGGTAAATGTCAGAGAATATCTATTTTTGGAGCCCAAGTCAGCTTAAAGAGAACAGAGACCATAAAATTCCCCAAATGCAGCTCTGAGTAAGGAGAACATGTATATTTCCCGATGCCCAGAAAATTATGAAGACAGTATAAGGAGTCAGCTGGTAATTTTGGATACCTCCAAGCTCTGAGGACAGATGAGGAGGGTCTTTTAGATCAGAGTTTTGATGGATTTGGGGACTACAAGTCATGTGTAGTGTCTAATACTTCTGAATTTGGCCTCATTAACCTAGGAACCTGAGAAAAGTGGAGGTTATTAGCTAGGAAGAAACTGGCATGTAGGTGTCAATTTGAAAAAACAGGCAAGTGCTAGATTTTCAACACAAACTTATTTTCCACTAACTTTGATGAGATTGATTAGTCCTACAATAACAGGAACTTACAAGGTGTAAGAAAATATCCTTCAAGGACACTTCTTTGAGATAACTTCCAGCATGGTCAAGGATTTCATAACATTCCCCATTCAAAGATGATGTGTGCATGCACATTTTAGATACAGTCATTGTAATAGCAGCTATGTAGCACTGTATATTTGCAAAGCATTTCAAAGCACATTTTCATAGTATTATATGTGGTTTCAAGTGCCCTGTCTCAGCACTTATGGAGCACACATCAAAGAGTTCTAAATCCTGACAATCCTACCAGCTGTTTCCCCCTTTCTACATAATTTAGTTAATCTTTTAAGGCAAGTTGACACATGTAGTCAATTGGTTATAGGGATTTTTAAGATCATATTTTGTATTCTTCTAAAAGGCTAGTAACTAGGGTAAAATCTAACTTGGGAGATTTTCAGCTGCACTGACAGTTCCTCATTGTTAAATTCAAAGGACATACATGCTGATTGATTTCTGATTAAATCTTTGCCTTCTGGAATGCTCTGTGTAGTTTACCTAGGCAGTTTATTTTGCAGCACCATGTTACGTGCAATTATTTGAAATAGTAGGGATTTGTTCAGTAATATTTCGAGACTTCCAGACACTGGCAATGTAAACTGCAATAAAAAGTTCATTATAGTTTGTATTGTTATAATTTTCCTCACATTTAGCTGCTTTCATGAATTATTAGTTGCTGTGAAATTCATAGACAGCTAGAGAAACAAATAGCTACCTAGTGTGGAGCATGAAACCTGCATTTAGCGACTGCTGGCCTCTTGACTGATGTGCGTAATAGCACAATAATAGCTGAAAAAGTGGTATATAAACAGTTTATTAATGAAGGAAGAATCTTTAATTGGGAGTTTGACCAAGGCCAACTGGATATTAAGGAGAAGGTCATGGGCAGAAAATTGGTTCACCAGTAAATGTCATGATTATCTGCAGAATGAAATCAGGGACTTCGCATGCCTGGTGACCAAAAAGAAGAATTCAGTAGGAGCAACAAGTTAAAAGATTTAATATCATCACAGTGAGCTGATGGTGGATCAGATGCCACTCCTGACACACTGCTTTGAATCTGGACTTCTGAAATTGCTGAACCAGCATGGGTTTCTGTTCCCCCTGTTTTTCACTGTCGCAGAACTGTTCTTGCTCAGTGGTTTCTGGAGCATGTGTAGCTATCAGTGTTTATCTCCGCTTGTTCCTGCATCCCTGTAGAAGAAGCATCCCAATGGAAGTGAGCCAGGGAAGGTAGGAGGGACTAGGACCTCCCACTAGGGACTAGTTTACTGACCCTTGGCTTGCTGAACCGCAATGAGCAAGCCTTTCCGGCTGGTACCAGCAGAACAGCTATGATGAAGGACAGATGTAGGGCTGTTACAATCAGTGGAATTAGTTCAGGCTTGCAGTTACTCAAGTGGCCTGTTGTTGACAATGGCACGGCTGTTGTTGCTATGAGAAACCCAACCACATATTGGCAAGAAAGAAAGAGTGCAAATTAAATATTTATGGCGTGCTTATTTACCTTTTCATTAGAAGAACAAACAAATAAATTGCTTATCCCACAGTCAGGCTAAAGATATGATGATTTTTTAATTGTTCCTAGGGAGAATATGGTCTCTCTTTAGATGTACTCTTAAGACGTCCTAAGTAGAGGAATTAGTTACAGAGCAGCCAGTAGCAATGGCATATTTTCAGTTAATGTATATTTACCAGGAAGAAATCCTGTTTTCTAAACAGCAACTCTTTCCCTCTGTCCTTTGTAACCAAGTGTACAAGAGCAATTCCCAAAGCTGTTACACTGAGAGAAGGAAAACTTGTTTTATTTAATGTTTTTGAGTTATAGTAATTGTCATAAGCTCCTTCCTCACAGATTTTCAGTAATAACTTACCACCTGCTGACATGCCTGTGCAGTGCTACAGTTACTGGACTGAGTCTAAACTGGACATCTACGCACAGTTACTGGACTGAGTCTAAACTAAATGTCCCATCCTAGTCCTTCTGTGTGATGTGGCATATTTTTATGGAAAACCTCATTTTGATTGTGGCACAAGTGACTGCCAAAACATGTGTGAATGACTGATTATGTTAAATAAGTACTAATGATCAGAGCATATGTTTTGTCCATGCCCCATTTTCCCCCAGCTGGGCTGTCTGCTTGAGAAATCGGGATGCTTCTCCCAGGGCAAACACTGTAAATAACCATCTAACTGAAGGTCAGCTCTAAGAAAATGGATTATAGTTATTTGTGGTGCATTTCTACACTGCTGTGCTAAGAATAGCTCATTTCAAGGTACCCTGCAGCTCCCACTTGTAGATATGTTGCCTCAGGTAGACTGCATCCTATGTTTCTGTTTCATTCCAATATGTAGCGTTGCTTTTGGAGATCCTGATGGGTTCTTCCTTCTTTCTCAGTCTACCAAGCTGAGAAAATAAATAAACTTTTGAAGCCCGGGATTTATTTCCTATTCCAGTGATTGTAAGTAAATCTCTGTTACAGTAGTCAAAACATAGAATGGGTTATTATAATTTCTTAGAGTTTTCTCTTTAGTCACAATGTGGGCTGAAAATGTAAAATATGTTAGAACTGCACAAACTGTTCAAACACACACAAGAACACTTACACACTCAGGACACGAAGAGCTTCATAAAATTTAAACCTTGTTGTGTTTTTTATCTGTAATTTAGACCAACTGTCCAAATTACATATATTGGAGAAACAGGTAACTCTAAAGAAATTCTTCTTCACTACTGTGTGGTGGTAGCAAGCCTGTGAAATAAATCAAACTGCCCCATTTTCAGGTAATGTATTAAAAAAATTATAGGGCACTGAAATGAAAAAATATTTTTCTGTATCAAGTGTGTGAGCCTTCTTTTCACTCCTAACCTGGGAATTCCTCCTGTCTCCTCTGTGAGCTAGTTAGCCCACATATGATAAGCAGCTCTCAAATCTAGCCTGAGGTTTAGAGTAAATTCATGCTGAAGATCAAAATGAAGCTTCTAATCAGATGAATGCCTTTAATTCAAAACATTTCTGCTGCTGGCATTTCATTGACTTGTGTTACATGTAAGATAAGAATATCACCAGAGGTTGAATAAGGCTGTGTTTATTTTTTTGTTTGTAGTGAGCTACATTATGTGGCGTAATTATTAGCACTATTCTTAGAAATTAGGACTCACTTTATGAAACTGAAGTTTGGAAAGCAACAACTGTTTGCAGTCTTCTATAAGTCATTCCAGCTAGTAACCCTAAAAAAACCCAGTGTCACAGTCTTAAAAGTGCCTTGGGGACAGACAGCTGGGTAAGTTTTATTTTACCAGCCTTTTCTGTTACACCAACCTGTCTAGACATGCCTTGGTTTACAGTGACAACTGAGTACTTTAAATTTGGCTTGTTTGATATATGAAGTTTCCAATGGCTTGATGCATATCATCCGGATTTAATAATAAACAGTTTTATCATGCCATTTGCTTAGTGGAGATATTTAGCAGGAACCCGTGTGAACTGGATCTTTCTCCCTGTCACCCTGTCACCATGTTGAACTTCATTTCAATCTTACTTCTGAGGTAAATGTGTATGAGCATACTAATTAATGATTCATAGACCAGCATCTTGCTGCATGTCTGTGTATCTTACAAGCCCGAGTTGAATATATTTGTTGGATGTTTTCAAATTACATGAGCCTTTCCAAATTTAGGTGGAATAAAAGAAAACTCTTAAGGTCCCTTTTCCAAGCAGTGGATTTTAGATTTTGTTTTATTCCTTCTCTATAAATTTATTAGCCTAGTAGCTGCAGAACAGTACGGCAGCAGTCTATGCACATTGAGTGGGCTTATGCATACACAGACACATAGATATAGTGTCACATTGCCAAAATCAACGTGTTTATTCCTGTGTTAGCAAGAATCTTAAGCACATGCCCCATTGAAAACTCTGTCTCGTCACATTGACAGGTCTGACACTGCCAGGCTAGGTTACTTTTTTTGGCTTACTCTCTCATTTCTCCTGTTCTATGACATTTAGTTTGTTTCTCTTCTCAGTTCTGACAGCATGAAACTCCATTGCATCATACTAAATTATTTTGTTATTAGACTGGTGTAGCTGTGTTTGTAATCAGGTCTTGTAGAGTGATGATCAGCCAATAAATGAGTACAAGCCTGATTCAGCTTATATTTTTGGAAGAGTGTCATTGATACTGAGAGCATTGCAGGCAGTCTGGATTCAAATGAAATGAGGAAAAGGTGTCTTGGTCTGTGCAGGCTGTTGCTGCTCTATCACATAGACAGATGCATTTTACTACGTTAAATCTTACCTAATGGACTGCTGCCTCCCTGGTGCATCCTGTAAATGCACAGTGAACTGGCAAACGTTCTTTTGCTTTTGCATGTGACTTGCCTTATTGCCTTCTATGATATTTCATGAGCCTGAATTTTCAAATGGACTGCTTCTAGTGTCTGTGTGCATTCATTCATAATTGTAAATCGACTATATGTTGCATGAGCCAATTTATGCACCATCATTTCTACAACCAAAAAAACACCAAAACATTTTAGGATCTGGCTCTATTTACACAGAATTTTAGCTCATAAGGGAAGCTTTCCACCTACCCTGTATTCTCCTTTGGGAAGTGAAAGAACCTCATGCATCAAACCACTTATGGCAATGTCACATTGTGGCCTCTTTAGCCTCTCGTGCATATTTCAGTAACATAGAACTTCAGAAAACAAATACAGCCATGTCTTCACGTAGTAAAATAAAACAAAAAATACTTTAACTCAACCAGTACAGGTAGTGTCTTTCTGTTATCCTGTTTTCGTTATCCACTGTGTTTATGGATTTGTGAAAATGGATAAGATAATATAGCAGCAGTTGGTTCTTCTAGAGTGGGCACAGGTCTATCTACAAGTGCACAAAAACCTTCCTACGTTTCTTCATCAATTTCCAGCATCTGAGTATTTGGATCATTACTCAGTGGTAGATAGAAAGGGATTTAATAATAGACTTTTGAGTATTTTTCTGGTCATCTCTCACATAATTTTTCAGGCATTTGAAACAAACTGTTAATGAATATGAAGCTTTGAAACTTATATTTTCACACTATTGCTCATCACTTCATATCTGAAGCACATGCTATCACTTGATGGCATGCTAGTAGTCAAAACACTTAATGAAATCCCTACTAGTGACATAGGAAATAAAAATTCCTTTATCTTTTAAATGTAGACTTATGCATTGTAGCCTGGGAACATGTTCTAAAAGCTAGGTTCTGAAATTATGGATAGCAAGAATTTGGGAAGCAAAAAATATTGCTTCTGTTAGCAGACTACCACTATGAAACAGGTTTTGAGAGTACTTTTGTAAAAAACAGGGTTATGTCCCCCATTGAAGTATGTGTCAGGACAGCTAAGATGGAGTTTTGCTCACAGAGTGTATTTATTTTCCAGGATGCCTATTGAGATTCAGCTGAAATTTTATGGCTGAAATCTGAAAAAACAAACAAACAAACAAAAAAAGGGTGAGTAATACATGAATAACTATCTGCTATTTCAGAGAACCTCCCATCCTGACACTGTAATTATTTGTACCTGAAGGATTATCCATTTCCTACTTATTTACTTTATGAATAAGCTACGAGGAACTTATGAACAAGAAAGGCCCCAGAATAAGGAAACTTGTGTAATGGCAAAGAGTCAACAAACCCCTTTAATCTTGGTAGTGATTTAACCCCATCTAACATAGAGGATTTTCTGAATTCCAAAAAATTTTTACAAGTTGGACCAAAAAAGAAAGCTATGGCTGTCAGTGTGGGTAAGAGTGATCTGCACTAGGACATTATATAATCAAAGAAACAGTTGAAATGTTGATCAAATGAAAAAAAAATTTACAGAAAGCTAAGAAAGTAAGACATGAGTTCTGGAAGCAGTAATGTAAAGTTTGCTTTAAATCCCATACAGAAATGAAGGTGAGAGCCCAAGAGGGTCAGTTGAAACAAAGTGTAAAAACTGGATTGAGCCTGAAAAGCTCCATATATAAGGCTCCAGTTGAGCTCCAACTACTCTTTTTCTGTGTGTGGTTTTGTTGTTGCTGCTGGTGTTGATGGTGGTGGTTTTGTTTGCTTTTTTTGTTATTTTATTTGGGTTTGGTTTTATTTTTTGGATTTTGGTTTTTTTTAATAGAAATAGTATTGGTGCCAGTTGTGCAAAATGGAAAATTAAAACAAACAAACAAACCAAAAAAACCCAAAAAAACAAACCCATACAAAAAGTCCACCCTGGCTTTGTCTGATTTCTTCTGGAGTGAAGCTCTTCTATTCAGTGAGTTCCTGGCCAGTTGTCTGAAGGCCAGTTTTTGTTCTGGATTGACTGTGTAGTATTTTTGTGAGCTCCCCCCTGGCTATCACTGCAGCTGCACCTGGCAAGAGGAAGCAACTGACAATCTAAAAAGCTCATCAGAACAATTATGTCTGCTTCTCTCTTGACAGGTTAATTAATTGTGTGCCGTTATATTTTGTGTGTGGTTTTTGATGGTTTTGATACTTTTCTTTCAAGTGTGTTTCCCAGTTGGATTTGAAAACGCTTCTGCATTGTCTACCTCTCTGTCACTTTAGATGGTGCTTGATGTAGAAAGAATAGATGGAGATTAAAAGAATGAGTGAGAACATGTTGGAGTGTTACAGTTAGAAAATCTTACTCAGTAGGAACTGAGATAATGGTTATGACTGACTGGAAAACAAAAATTTTGTTTCATGAAATATTGGGGATTTGAAGTCTGTTTAGCCCTTTGGAAGGCAGGGAAAGGTGGATTCCACATCAGTCCAAGGCTGTAGTGTGGGCACATGTTGACTCCTTAGAGACTTTACCATGGTCTTTCATCTTCCCTGTAAGCATCTGGAGCCTCAGCTACTGGTTGTTTTGATGGGAAACCTTTTTTGTCGGGGTGAGATAGGGAAAAGCAGAAATTAAATTCCCTCCTGAAGAGACTGGAGTCCCCAGTGAAAAGTCACAGTTTTTGTCCAGGTAACAGTAGCTTTTCACCACTTGAATTGCATTATTCTAGAAATTAAAGTAGCAGCATGCAAGTGATGTGCTACAACTAAGGGAATTGACCAGTCATGATTTTTCAAACTGGAACCTTTCCAGAGGTTGTATAAAACCTCTTTATGTCCTCCCACCCAGAAATATATTGAGACTTATTGGAGGAAGAAATTTGACAGTTTTCAGTGTTCTTGGAAGACCCACTGCCACTGGAATTATTAGAAGATATAAGTGCCTTATTCATGCATTAAGACTATGGTGCATAAATGGGATAACATATCAATGTCCACATTTGGCACAAAGGAAGATACTACTAGAAATGTCTTATTCATGTCTTCGGTTTGGAGGGCATCTATTGTATGGCCTGAGACAAAAGCTTTGTCTCCGCACAAGAATGTGGCATGAAAAGACCCTGCATGCCATGCAGTGTGCTGTCCTTCCAAATGTTTGCAGTAATGTGCAAATGTACTGGAATTGCTAATGGCTCTTACCAGGCACTGCTTTTGTATCCAGTGTGTGTGGTATCAACAGAGAAAGTGTGTCCTGGCATCGAGAGTTCAGCTTCACAGGAATTAAGGTGAAGGACCAAGAGAAAAAAATTGAACCAAAGCACAATGACTTATCCAAACACCCTAACTTATAAGTCATTCACAGTTTAAGAATTTTTCATTTCTAGATGAAATGAATGTGACAGAGAAATGAGAGGTCTGAAGGTCTGGGGAGCAACCAGACTACTTAGGAGATGTGGGAGACAGGTTATTTTTATCTGAACTTCAATGATTTTCATCTCTGTTGTATATAAGGAAGCTAGAAATAGTCCTTTTATGGAAATGGAACATCTGTAGCAGTGTTGTGGCTTGGGAGCTGCCTGCCCTTGCTATGGTGGGATGCAATTGAGCTCAGAATCAGGAGGCACTTGGGATCCAAAGTCCAAGCCCAGACAGTACAGATGATATCATGGATCTTTCCAAAGTATTTGAGCTGGGTGGATGAAAAATACTGTGGTAATAACAGGTGAATCTCTTTATTATTGATTTTAATTTAGCAAGTAACTTCTCTTTTCATTGTTTTCCTCTAGAGAAGAGGAGGACTGGGTTCACAGATGGAAGTCACTACTGCTGTTGTGAAATCAGATGAATGTTTTTTATTGCAATGCTAAAAATGCCCTTTGTTGCAATGTTCTTCCATTTGTTGGGTGGAGATGCTGCTCTCAACCTTGGTACCTCATGAGTCATCACACTCATCTCACCCTGTGTCTCCCTAAGGACCAAATTCATAATTGCACTGAGAAACATGCAGCAGAGAAGCAGGATGTAAAACTGCAGGTCAAACACAGTGATTTACAAGCAACCTGTATTTGAACTGGAAATAGCGTATATTGCAAACATAATTATAAACATGGTAAATCTTGCACACAAATTATTTCGTTCTCAGCTGTTCATGTGTTGAGGGCAGGGGAAATACCTGACTGGCTGGGATAACATTTATATTTTAGCATATCCTTTACTGAAGGAAGAAACAGCCTTTTATTCCTGAAATGGAGCAGGAAGAAAACCTATCTCTACCATGTGCTGCAAACTAGAAAGAACCCTTTGATGCATTTAAGTTTGCTTCTGTTTCCCACAGTCTTCCTGGTTTGTCACACAGAGTCTATTAATGTGTCTCTACTCTTGCTTGTCAAAGTAATCCTGAACACTGCAAGTGATAAGTTTATATTTTAATGAACATCATCTGTCACGCCCCAAAAAACCCCACAGCTGATGTTTTAATGCAGTTTTTATAGTTCTGAACATCTTAAGGGACAGAGAGTCATAATGGCTAAGAAGTGCTTGAGTGTAACTGTTTTTTCTTAGAATTTAGGAGACTGTTAAGAACACTGGCATCCTGCTAATTTTTTTGTTTTGCCTTATAAACACCAGCAGTGACTGACTTCTGCTGGTATGTCCCATGCATATTTCAGCAGCGACAACACTTGTAATTCCATGTACAAGTAGCCCGCTCCTTATTTAAGAGAAATATGCAGGCAGATGGAACCCAGTCTTGAAAAGAATGTGCAAGCAGTAAATATCCCATGTAGACCTTAAACTGGAAATGGAAACTGCAAAATGTACCTCAGTGCAGCATTGCGTGCCACTCCTTTTGCAGATTACATTCACAAATTGTCTCTAGTGAGCATAGTCTGCCTGGCAGTTCATTCTCCCAGAATCCTCCACTCTGTGCATAATCATCAGAAAGATCTTATGTCAAAGATCCCCTTTACTGCCTGATTTCCTGACTCTGGTTTCACCACAGAAATGCTTTCTAGAGAATTGTGTTCCCTTAATGCAAAGTTTCCACTCCATGCTGCAGATGTTGTTTTTCACTGCTATTAGAATCACTGGAAAAATACCAGCCCAGACTATAACCAGTGCAGTTATTTTCCTTCAGATAGCCCAAAACCATGGTTAGACAGTAAAACAACTAACCCAGCCAAACTCAATGGCATGTTCACTCTGACACAAATGATAATAAGTATTTTTTATTGCTGGCTGCTCTACTGTAGGTGAATTTTAGACATCTAGGACATTCTATACTAATTTTATATTTCTTCCCACACCCCTTTGTGTGGAGAATGTAATTAAAAAGATCCTGGAATGGTTCCACTGTCTATATTCTAGTATTGATTTTTCATAAGTAAGCTAATAATGTAAGTTAAAAAATAAGTAGGGTTTAGAATCACAAGGAAAAGGATAAATATATTTATTTTCTGAATAACTGTTAGACCTCTGAAAGAGACAAGAGTTGTCATAAAAAGCAAAAATGCAGTAAACAGACAGTAGCTTTCCCCAGCGTGTTAGGGAAGCTTCTTCTTAAGCCTGCTGGATTGGGATGAATGCTCTTATCCATGTCAGCACCTGGTTCTGAAGAAATATATGCTATGATGGATTGACAGGTCTGACAGAGGAATTCATTCCTCAGTTTCCCTGAGGTGACAAAGCAAGTCCCGTATGGTTCCCCTCTGCTGCTAGCAAGCTCCTGCTCATCAATAACAAGCTCTTGAATAAAGAAATTTTCAGCAGGATGATGCACAGCATTGCTGATATTTGTCCTTTTACTGATTAGTCCAGCCCTGAGTATAACTAATAGTGTCGGTCCCTAGGGCAAACTGGTGATAAAGCTCTAAGGGAATGTTTAAGCTAAATAATAGGAAGTGGTGTTATATGCAGCTTCGGTGCTAATGCTTACAACAGCAATGGAACATAATCTATGTATTAAATAAATATGTAAATTGGATTTGGAAACATTCATGGGAACAGAGGGCTGGGGCAGCCTTTTGGGTCTTTGAGTCCAATTGTCTCCTATCACAGGCCCAGTGTCATCTAATCCCTCTCATAAATTTATGTAATCTTCTTCATATGCTTAAACGTGCTCCTCCCAGGATCTAGAGGAGGGACTTGAACTATCTTTCATCTCAGTTCAAGTGTCTGCTTTGAACAGGGAATGAAATCTGAATGTCACAGTTGTCTGAGTATCCTAATAACTGCTGTACTGGTGGCTGTTCTCTTTTTTACATTTACTTTCTCAGTTCAATTGAATTGTCACTTCTGTATCCCTGGAGACAAGGGTAAATGGAATTTTAATGTATTAAAAACTGAAAGCAAGCTACATATAGTTCTTTACTTATCTTTAGAAAAACCTTCAACAAGATTCTGGGCAACTGGTTGACCAATGCAGGTTTTTTTGTACTGTGGAGCCAAAAAATAGATCTGAAAAACCATGTGTCTATGAACGAGTGTTGTCTGGGGTGATGTGCTCAGTTCCTCAGAGTCCAGATAAGCCTAGCTGACTACTGTTGCAATGAATAATTCACTGTCTCTAAATTTAGCTTTGATCTATGTGATTGTGTTGTGAACTTGAAACATACTCACATATATCAAGCACAGGGGTTTCAGCGGCCTTACTGTTCCCTCTCCCATAAAAACACCCTTCTGACCTAAAATTCTTCTCCCAGTGCATCACTCTTTGAGCTGTACTAGAATGTTAAAGTGCATAGTTCATTCATTTAGGTATCTCAAAGATTTATTTTTTTTAAATATTAAAAGACTTTTCAGACGGTCATGTGAGATCATGGAGGCATTGCAAGGACACTGTCCTGTCTGGCCTAGGAAAAGGCTGAAGCTGAGATACTGGGTTTTTTATAGATTATCAAATGGTTTTGCTATAGAAAGGCATAAATAGTTCTCTGAAGAGGAACTGTTTTCATTTGATTAGGTAGTAGATTTATCCTACGCTCCCTTCCATTTTTTGTGGAATCTAATTGATGGAGGAGAGGAAGCCTTCAGTCTCAAAATGAGGCCAGGTTTGGAAGAAGAAATAATATCTTTCATCAGGCCAGTAATTCGGTTGGAAAAAGCAGATGAGTTTGCAGGGACGTGCACTTTAGATACAAATATAAAAGTCACAGAAACTGCACAGGGAGTGTACACTGGCATAAAAATCCTGATGAGGTTGTGAGAGGAGCTGAAAAGACACTTAAGTGAGTGGCTGGAACAGGGGACCATGGAGTGGTATCAGCACTGGAGCAGAAGGAAGATGAAGTTGCTTTTGGAGATGGAAAACAGGAAGGTGGTTGTGGTTTATGTCAAAGAAGAAGAGTTTGGAGGTCCAGAAATGTGTAGGGAGGTAGAAATATACAGAGATGAGAGTAAGAGATAAACAGGTTGCCTGAGCAGACTACCTGGGACAAATAGCCAGGGTAGCATGTGAAATGAAGGCTGAGGCTGGAGGAGGACCCTGGAAGAGCAGGGGTGCATCAGCTCTTCAAAGAGAGCTGCAAATGAAAATAAAGCATGGTTTGGGATATAGGACATGGATATACAAATAAGGTAAGAACAGGTTGCTCAGAAGCAGAGAGGAAGAAAGTCTAGGATCCAACAGTAAACTTAAGGAGCAGAGCTGGGGCTGAGAAAGGGAATGAAGGACAGGGGAGAGAGTACCAGGGCAGGGACACACTGAAGCTGGAAATGCAGAGAGAAGCAAACTATGGACACCTGGGGAAAAAGAAATCTGTACTACCTAGAGTATTTTCAAGTCAGAACCAGGGGGTTTGAGACTGCCAAGTCTCGGCACTGTGTGCTCTGCCATGAGTTAGTTAATTTACCCCTGCTGTTGGCTATCCTGCTAGCACAAATGACAGAGGAGTTTTGTCTATGGGATCGCAACTGTGAGAGTTTCTGTAAAAGCCATAGGATGAAATTTCTGTGTTCATCACTTGCTTTTAATAAATCTAGATTACTCCATAAAACGTTCTCCATTGGAAGCTCATCATTAAGACTACCATACCCAATGACTAAGGGTTAGGCAATGCCACAGTCTAGGTATTCTATTCATTATGTTTTTGCTTTCCCGTAACTAATTTGCAATCATGAAACAAAGGTACCAGTTAATACCACCTCTATTTTATTACTGTGGTGTAGGTTTTAAATTTAAACCAATGCTGCTTAAATAGTATATGGAGGAAAGGGCTTCCAGTCAAAACAGCTGTTTGAGGGCTCTGCATACACTTGTGAGTATCTTGGAAATGGCTCTGCCCCTTCAGTTTTTAAGAAGTACCTTGGTAATTTTCATTTCAGCACTTGCAGTAGAAGTCCTATTGTGTTGTACAGGAAAGACACAGGTCTGAAAAACTTATAAATAATTCCAGGATGTTTTGATTAGCTTTGGGATGGCAAAAAGAGAAGATAGATGGGTTGGTTATAAGGCTTCTCTGGTGAAAGGTAAGATGGGCTCTATGACAAATCTTAATGGACGTCAAGCCTCAAAATCTCTTCTAAATTCACCCAAGTGTAATTTTAAATTAGGCCATCAGACTTGTTTTCAGTGAGAGAAAAAGTAGACATAAATGAGCTTGAGTGCTTAAGTGAGATGGAGATGACAGGGATGAAAATGTTTCTGTAATTTTAATGGACATGAGATTTATGTACTAAGCAAACTACATTATAATAGAATTTTCATTAATTTGTCTTAAGAATGTCTCTCTCCATTTGCCTGCATGGCTGTGAAAGTCTATTAATAATAAATAGTATTATACTGATGATTTTTTTCCAGTTTTGACCCATTGAGCCAAACGAAACCTTCTCATGATAAATCAAGTGCAGAAAAAAAAATACTACCTGTGTAGTATTTCAGGTTGCCAGGTCCTAGACTGTCATCTCTGCTCTAATGATGTGAACAGTAGGTAGACCAGAGAAGGGCAACAAAACAAACAGAGAGGCTAATTCGACTTGGTATGTCAATTTGGGATTGTCTGAAATGGGTACTTCAAAATCTACCTCCTTCTTCCCTTCAGAGAATTTTAGCTTCATTGTGGAATATGCTCTTTTAGAAATAAGACACCTCTACGTGTTGAATACCAGACTCAGAGTACAGGCTGCAAATTCTTCTTTTTCTCACCTTTGCTTTGACTCTAGGAAAAACATCCATTCCATTTTTGCAACTGCTAGAAATATTTTGCCTGTTTGATTTATAGCAGTGTTTAATGAATGAGTGGCAGTGGTTTGTTTATCAAGCCACATAGTCATGCAGACCTTTTCAATAGGGCAAGGGCAAAGTGAGCCTTGCTGATGCCTTTTTAAAAAAATGATTGCTAGAATATAAATGCCAAGTCTAGTTAAAAAAATGCACACAGCTGGCTGTTAAACCGAAAACGTTGCTGCAATATCACAGCTCAGAAAAATCACAAGTGAAACAAGCTTCGTAAATTCAAGTGGATGGAAAAGGAGGCTTCTGGAGGCAGCATAATTGCTGTTCAAGCAATTCTGCTGAGTCTTCAAGAGGAAAAAGAATGCCGTGGGATGTATGTTGTGAGTCAGTATGACATGTTTTACTTAGCTGCTGTGTGGAACAAAAAAGTCATATGATTTTGATATGCCTAGTGGGAATCAACACTGGACATTTAGGAAATTAGTAATTGTTTTGGATGGGAGGCAGTCAGGGATGGAGTACAAGGGGATGTCCTGGGCAGCAGATCAGCCCTGTCCCTGAGACTCCCACTGTGTGAGGTGTGGTCCCACCACTGAAATGTGTTGTCAAGTCTTCTTTCCAGTTGCTGAGCAGGAGAATGTGTCTAAATTAGGGTAGCTTTGTAAATCGGTTTTGAATTCTTTGGGAAGATATATATCAATTAAATGCAATTAAAATGCAGCATGATTTGTAACTCTGGTTTTCTTTATGATTTTCTTTAAAATGTACATGTGACTAAAATTTGTTGAGTTGATACATAAAATGGAAGAAAAAGCTCTCCAAACAATATTAATATTAATATAAATAAGGTATAGAACAGTTCTTTAATGAAAGCTTTCAGGTGCGTGGAGTACATAGGTGCACACACACACACACAGAGAATTCTCACACTTTTATAACTTTAACTAATTACCATATCTAGTGAGTACGTCCAACCCAAAAACCATTTTCGCTCCTGGTACCACTCTCTCCAACTGCTGAGTTGGAGCCTTTCTAAGGTTCTGGGCCCTCTATCTTGTTTTAACTACAGTATATCTTATTATTCCGGTCCAGGTGTACATCCCAAACAGAATGTCCTTGCTAAAATGTCTTTCCTTCAAAAGACTGTTAAACAGAAATTCAGGGATGTAGCACAAACAGTGAGAAGGGTTTTAGTATCTGTCTAAAGTGAAAGAAAATTATACAGCTATATTAAAATCTACAAAAAGCTAAAAATCTTTAGGCATCAGAGTCAGATATGTATTTGGGTCAAACTGCTTTTAGACTACTGATTTACTGAACAGCTTAATTGGAGTGAGTTAGTTTTGGACCTCGATTTCTGAATAAGAAAAGTGACATTAGTAACCTTTTTATTTGTGCTCCAGCTGGTAATGAAAGACAACTGCTTTGTAAAACTATAACAAATGGGAAAAGAATGAGCAAGCAAGAAAACATTGGTGTTCTTACTACTACATACAGATGGTAGTCTCTCTCAGCTGTAAATACTACTGCACTATAAATCTACACATAGGATATTAGCTATAGGCTGTTCTTAAACAGTATATCAATAAAAGTGTATTGACATACAGATTTTTTTCTTTCAGTTATGACTGTGCATAGAATTGTAACAGCAGCATGCTAGCCACTAAATTGAATGCCAAATATTGTTAGCATGACACAGTACAAATGAGGAAGAACTGTAGTGTGGATTTGAAAAGAGTAGACATCTTTCATAGGATGAAAACAAAAATATTGGGGGGAACTGTCCTAGCTGTGGCTCGATGTTGGTTGAGAAATTATAATGGCCAGAGTTTCAAGATTAGGATTCTAACGTTGGGCTGTTAAATCTCTATGTAGACATTAAAAACTACTTTAATGCTGACATTCTACCTTATCCCCCAGAAGGAGGATGAGTTACAGATTTTTAGAGACATTAAATTGGTCTTAGTGTCTGATACTTCATGTATTGTGTTTTTGTTTGTTCCTTGAAGATGTATTAAAATGCTATGTCTGTATCCATTCCTTAATCTTTGGAGAGTGATAATGTGAGAGATTATGATTTGTGAGTGATGAAGTAAACTGATAGTATATTTGCCTTCAGTTTATATTTTAAATGCCAGTAGTTTGGTTAGTAGCTACTGATGATATTTGTTTTCTTGCTGAATATATCCAGATACAGTGCACTGAAAATGCGTCATACCATAAAAACATGTGTGACTTTTCCTTTTTTTTTTTTTTGTGTGTATGATGTGATAATTTCCCAAAAGGAGCTTATATCTAGGGAAGAATAGCAAATTTGAGAAATAGAGCCATGAAGACACTGATAATATGTTTGGTGAGATATTTGGGTTTAGGTAAAATACACATTAATATTCAAATTCTACCACACAGAACATTAAAATATACAGAGAGTTAAGTTCATCACAAGAGCTCATTCTGAAATCACATTATGATTTTAACAGTCTCCTGATAGCCAGATGGAATTTAACAGAGGGAAAAACATCCATCGTGTTAAAATCAGAAACAAGGACAATCTGTCAAATCTAAATGCAGAGACAACTCTCTTGAAAGCTGGAAGTGGTATTTAATTCTGTTATTTCATGACAGTGTTAGTTGCTACTTTGAGTGAAGCATGCCATGTACTTTACAAATGCAGGGGTTTTTTCTGCTTAAGTAACATTCATAGTTGAGCCGTATTGTCGTTGAATGCTCAAATTCCGCAAATTTATTAGAGTTTTTGTGGATTTTTTAAGACTTTGGTTTTATATGACTAAGCAGCTATAAAACTAGATTAAAAAATCAGCATTGCAAGTTAGTTGGGACTAATTGGAAACAGTACATGATTTTGGCTTTGTTCCTTGTTTGACTGGGTCTCACTCAGTCTCCATGCAGAACTAAGGGGATTTCATAAAGCAACTGGCAGTTGGAATTCCTGTAAGAATAAAAAAGGCCTCTGGAGAATATTATGGGAAAAATATATGGAAGATTTACAGAAACAAAGACTTTTATTTCCTTGAGAGAGAAAAAAAATCAATATCATCTTATAACGTTTGTGATGGGAATATATAATTTTTGGTGTAACCACTTTTAACTGATTTATTCTAAGAAGTACTGTTGATCGATGAGTCTTAAAATACATGTGTAGAAAATATGTAAAATACAGTTTATATGACTGAATTCTTGCAGTCAATGAGATTGGATGTGTTTAATGCATAATCAGCTTACTTTTTGTGGTCAGAGGGTTAGTAAGAGGAAGAAACTGAATCTGTTATTTTTTCAAATAATTTGTATCGCATTTTGAATTATGAAAAGATGAGGCTTTAACAAATGTGAACAGACATCACTGGAAATAACTTTTAAATCTTTAAAGTATGGAATTTTTTTTTCTTTTCAAAGTGAGTATGGTATTAAAAAAAATACTATATTCCTTTTATGTAGTCTGTTATCCTACAGAAAAATTACCCTGTTTCGAGAGTTCTGCTTAGCATGAATGATCTGGTAGGAAAGCAAGGAACTCACGACTGGAAACTCCTCCACTTTTGTTTTGGTCAGGAAAAGTTAAGTTGTTCAGTTAACTCTTATCTTTTTTAATGAAAGCAGGATTTTGGTTATAATAGTGAGCAAGTTGTCAAAGCTAGTTTCTCTGAGAAAAAAAACCCCATGGTCTCTTTTCTGCGATGCTCTGTTCTTGTATTTTTAGTCCACAAGTGTGGTGGGAAGAAGTATTGATTTCTAAAAATTGTTTTAAATTCTAGCAGCATGGATGTATCAATCTCATAATGTGCCTGCAAAGATATTTATTTAAAGCAACATTATAATCTTTTTCTTTAAAGGCAGTTCTGTACCTGCATTAGAGAATATTAAACGTTTTATTTCCAAGGGCTTATTAAATATTCAGTTGTTTTCTTTTTCTGCTGTCAGGTGTATCAAGGGCAAGACTTCTGTGTCCTGGAATGAAACTCCAATAAACTAAATGAACCTTATAAGCTGCTATTGAATGCTCACATTAAGAAATATACATTACACAGTGAGGGGAGTTGAAGGAGGAGGTGTTGAGATCCAACCCCAGAACAAGTTGTATATAGACAGGATACACACTTTTTCTGGGAAAACACTGAAATATTGTGAGAGATTGTATTCAAAACTTAAATGTGAAGCAATAAGCAAGTGTGACTAACACTTTGCTGTGCATTAACCTCTTCACTGATTGTGATGAGTGTTGGAATACTAAATAATGTGTGGAAATAGCCTGTTTTAAGGATGTGAGATGGACAGATGAAGCGTATTTTAAATATGGAGTTGTATGAGTTTGATTTTAGGAATATCTATAATGCACCTACACCTGGGTGTGAGGATCAATTTCTAGCTCTGCTGTTTTGCCTAGGCTGTATCTAAAGCTTGTTAAGCCTTAGCATGACTGCAGTAAGGCCCTGACTCCATGCCCTGACAAAAGCAAGTTCTGCAACTAGTCCCATATCTGGGTTTGCTTGGAAAGGAAATTTCGGCATGTGGGTTAGCTGTGAGCCACAGTATCCACTAACCAGGTGGCTTTTCCTACTGCTAAATCCAGGCATGGTCTATGAGACTGTTGTCAGGTCATTTGCAGCCACAATTTTTAGTGACATTAGTTTTTTAAAGACATTTATGGAGCTACATACAAAGTAAAACATGAACTTTGGACTCCTAGAAATTCTGCTAATCCACACACTGCTCAATTTTCTGTTCTAGAATTGGTTGTCAATATTGAAATTGCTTTAAACTACTACAGAGCTACTCTATTCTCTGTGAGACACTGAATTTGAAGTCGGAACCATAAAGTTTTCTGCTTCCAACAAGTTATCTGCAGGCATCTCACACTCACTTTAGATTTATGTGCTTCATTAAAATCAAGTTGTAGATGATTAATCCACTTACTGTGAACATTAGTAGAATTTAGCAACAGAGCTTGACTGGGGATCCCATCGGCTAGACAAGCTAGGAGACGGAATCTCTACCAATGTCTGAAATGTGATGCTGACACACAAGAACAAAATAGGGTGCACACTGCCTTCAAACTGTGAGCACAGGGAATCAGCAGCCTACTGAGAGCTTTAACTGCTTAATGAGGAATGTTCTGCATGCTGTGTATTACATAGTGAACATTTTTGTGACTTTTAACTGCTCTTTTGAGGCAAAAATGTACTGAAATTTTTATTAATTCAATTTGTGTTAATTTCAGTTTTGGAAACAGTGGCCCCGGAGTGTGTCTACAACTATTCTGTGGCTTAGAAAACTGTTGTCCCTCAGGGAGTAAAAAAGAAAACCTAAATGAAGAAAGATTATTTTATCTCATCGATTGAAACAAACCAGAAACAACTATTGAAAAAGCCAAACAAACAACTTTTAAGAAATGCAAAAAGGATCATGATTATTTGGATCTTATTTGAAAATTTTTCTTCACCTTTTTTTCTGAAGAGTTTCAAGCCATGTACTTGGGCTGCAATCTTTCATTTAAAAAATGGAGTAAATAAACTCTTTTGCTGTACACCAAAGCTGAACTTGTTTTGCAGCTAGTCAAAACCTCAGTTTTCAGAACTCACAGTGAAAGGTACTAATGATTCAAGCAGAAAATTGTCTCTAGTTGTAATCTTTCTGAAATAATTATTAACTCCTTTTAGATTTTTGTGCTTCATAAAATAAAAAAGAAACAAACAAAAAGTTGGGTATGATACACCGATAATTGTGGACTGAGGGACTATTGCAGGACTGAGGAATAGAACTTGTTGCTCATGTCCACCAGAGAACCTGGGAGTGAAGATCTGTACTTACTATGTCTGAAAGGTGGTGTTTGCCCACATGAACAAAAATGGATGTATTTTTAGAGGCTCATAACCTTAGAGGAACTGGAATTTGGATGAAGGAGAAGGAAAGCATAAAGTGAGGATAGCACATGACTTTGTTTCATTTCTGTCATTACAGATGTTTGTGAAAAACATGCTAGAGTCTTTTCAACACGTTGCCTGGTATTACATAACATAATACTAATGAATAATCTTTGTTAATGTAAAGTAAACCCCTAAGAATTTTTTGTTTGACTGATAAAATGTTCCTTCTTGCATTGATCATTGCATTTTCTTCTTGCATGTTCTCTGACCCTCAGATTATTGCAATAACATTGTAAGTCTTTTGTGTCTGAGGTGTCATCATGCTAGGTGCTATGCAAGCTCTATTCTGATCCAAGGAGTTGACAATAAAAACAAATGAAACAAGAGATAAAAGGAATGGATGTCTTTGCTCAAAATCAGTGATGCCGTGCATATGCATGGCAAAATGTGTACATCTCGTTGTTTTACATTTCTGTGAATGGTTATTGCAGGATTATCAAAAGTCTGTCACCAGGTTGCCTTGTCTTTGTTCTAACCTCTGGAAGATGACTGTCTTTAGGATAATGGAGTAAGATACTCAGAGGATTTGGGACATGACAGCTGAAAATTTCTATCTGCTTTGCCAAGTGCTGAGTGCCAAGTGCACTGTGGCCTTTCACAGTGTCAATCTTAAGCAAAACAGTAATAGATAGCTTGTTAGGCACTTCTGCCTGTAGTTAATCTCTTGGTATTTGACACCTTCTTTAGAAAAGTTATGAACCAGAATGGACTCTTCTTTCTGAAATACAGAAACCAATGCTACTTATTTACATACTGTTAGATTCACTGCACTGTTGAATGCACAGTTAATCCTTATAATATCTAGTTGTTGGAAAATTATATAGTTGTTGGTAAATTTTACTTTGGCTAGGCTGAATGTAGTTTTATTTTCAGGCAAAATAATGTTAAGGGTTGTCTGAAGTCACCAGTGTGTTGCTGTTGAAGAGATTGCCCAATATTTTATCTGTCAAAAGTTACCTCCCAAATTGCAAACTACAGTGCTGACTTAGCTTCAGTGATTCTTAGCCTCCACAGATTTGTTTGCTTTTTCCATCCTTGACTGTGTCGAAGGATTCTGGAGGATGCTCTAGGGACCACCCAAGGGTCATTCTTAGCTCACCAGTGGCTTAGAATCTGATAAATTCTCTATCCATTTTACGGAGAGATTTGGAAAGATCTGCTGAGATTAATTCACTTAGGTTATATAAATCTTGTCGTATTTGCTGACTCTAGTTGTCTCACACAAGACTGAGGCTTTTTCTGTGTATGTTGTTGTCAGGTGCTGTGAGCTATGAACATGAAGCAATTTTGTAGTTAAGGCAAAGCCAGAAAAACCTGTTCAGTAAAAATCGAATAGGGTAAGATTGTTTGCTTAGCTTGTGGCTAGAAATTCAGACTGGATGATAAGTGTTCAGTTCAGTCCCTGAGTCAGTCTTTTTTAAAAGATAACAGGTTTAGTGTGTTTATAATTGTAGGGCATGGTGTGATTTTTTTTCATTGATTGAGGAAAGGAAGCCATAAATAAGCTGCAAATCTCTGATAGAGGTAGATGTATGGGATTTTTGGTAGATGCATCTTGTGAGTCTGAATGTAATAAATTTGCCAGGCCTGCATTTCAAATTTAAACTTGTTTCCCGGACTAAAAACTATTCTCTCTACTGCTTGTAGACAAAATATTTTGTTGTCTAACCAATGTTCTGTGTTAGAAAAATGCAACTATTCAGTATTGTACCAGCCCAAATGAGCTCCTGTGGCACATAACACTAAATCTGAGTGCTAATACTGAATTAAGTGATTGATACACAAAGTACACAAAATCAGTTTTGCCACAATGTTGGACTAAAGTGACAGAACAGAGGCATTCCTGCTTATGGCTGTTGTTCTGTCTGCCTTGTAACTAGATTTTTTCCAACAAGGTTCAAGATTTTGGTGTGGTAGCATATGGGCACTAGATATTTTTAAAAACCTGTTTAGGCATCTTTTTGTGTCTTTGGGCTTCCTTTGCCTTCAAAAATCTTCAGGGCTTCAGAAGACTTTTTTTTCCAGGATAATATTGACTATAAAATGTCTGTTAAGCTGAAAATTCAAGATATCAAACATATTGATAACCTGTTTTAAGCCCTGGCTCAAGGAAGGATTTAAATACATCATCTGCTCAGGTACCACACCATTACAGTTAGAGTGCTAGATAATATGGTGGTAATGTAATGTCACTGCAAAGAAATTAACCATTGTAGCAAAGGAACAACTGACTTCAAACTACCTTTTCATTTGTGTGTTTTACTGGTTATAAGAAAATCTATCTCCATCTCTAGCTGTTTGCCTCATTGTTAATTTTTGAGATCTTGTCCTGGATGTTCTCTTTTTTCAGTGTTTGACTGTGATGACTGAGTTGAAGATCAAGCAGTGTATGTTTTTTAAGTCTTAAAAAATACTCTGTAATAGCTGTCTCCAGGTTATTTACCTGTATTTTATTAGTTCATGTGCCTCTATGGAACTGAATTTGTATTTCCCTTTTTGTTCAAATTGTCTTGGGTTTGTAACTTTGTTAGCAGAATTGTATATCCTAAGACCCTGTCGTACCTCTGCCACCACAGTGTGTGAGTTTCTGCTAGGTTTGCTTTTAGCGCTTCCTAAGAGGATGAGTGATGGAGCATTGCAAACATAACAGGCTGTGCAACCAGCTCTATCTGTAACATAGAAGGCGTTTTCTATCAGTAAATAGTCTGTATTTGTGTATCATTGAAAATCCAAAGGAAACCCAGAGTTTGGATCTGCTTCTTGGTCCCTCTGAGGTGCCCTTCAGAATGGGTGTGAATTTTTAACCATAATTTCAAGACCATTAGGGTTGGCCCCATTTTCCACTGTGTGAGAGGTGGATATCCTTGCTGTGGTTGGTGTGTATGGGGGCTGTTTATAAGATACCCTGACAACTGGGGCTATCTCAAACCATGACAGTTGCATCTTGTCTTGGTGTCCATCACAAGACTTTTCCTGCTCCCAGACTCCTGGCCTGTGTGTGAGAGCTTTCTGCTGCTCTCCTCTGGCTTAGATGTAAATTTTTATGCATATGAGTTTGTCAGTCATTTGAGGATGAATAAGTAAAAGTTTTATAATAAACACTGGTATTGTTAGTATTAATGTGAAGAGCTGTGTGGTTCTGATGTCTCTTTTATCTCTTTTTGTTTCAGTTCATTGCTTTTGCCTCTTTATTCTTCATCCTAGTTTCAATCACAACCTTCTGCCTGGAAACACATGAGGCTTTCAATACTATTATAAATAAAACTGAGCAGGTCGTCAATGGGACAGAAACTGTGCTACAGTATGAGATTGAGACAGATCCTGCCCTGACGTATGTGGAAGGAGTCTGCGTGGTATGGTTTACATTTGAATTTTTAGTACGTGTTGTTTTTTCCCCCAACAAACTCGAATTCATCAAAAACCTCTTGAATATCATTGACTTTGTGGCAATCCTGCCCTTTTATCTAGAAGTGGGCCTGAGCGGGCTCTCCTCCAAAGCTGCTAAGGACGTGCTTGGTTTCCTCAGGGTGGTAAGGTTTGTCAGGATCCTGCGGATCTTCAAGCTCACTCGGCACTTTGTGGGCCTCAGGGTGCTGGGCCATACGCTGCGAGCCAGCACCAATGAATTTCTGCTGCTGATAATATTCCTGGCACTTGGTGTTTTGATATTTGCCACTATGATCTACTACGCAGAACGGGTAGGAGCCCAACCTAATGACCCATCAGCAAGTGAACACACACAGTTCAAAAATATCCCTATTGGCTTCTGGTGGGCTGTCGTCACCATGACCACCTTGGGATATGGGGATATGTATCCACGGACTTGGTCAGGCATGCTGGTGGGAGCCCTGTGTGCGTTGGCAGGGGTGCTCACCATTGCCATGCCTGTACCTGTGATAGTTAACAATTTTGGGATGTACTACTCCCTGGCCATGGCAAAGCAGAAACTGCCGAGGAAGCGGAAGAAGCACATCCCTCCTGCTCCTCAAGCCAGCTCACCCACCTTCTGCAAGACAGACTTGAACATGGCCTGCAATAGCACACAGGGTGACATCTGCCTGGGCAAGGACAACCAGCTGATGGAGCACAACAGATCATCAGGTAGGACCCCAGTGGAAATGCATGTCCTCTGAAAACACTTTATAGACCAGTATGTTTGGTAGGAGTCAGAAAGCAGCCAGCCTTTCTGCCCGGAGAAGACATAGCTCCCACCCTTCTCCCCTCCAACGTTTGCGTGTGTCAGTCTCATAGAGGACAAAGTAGGTATAGTGATGTTCCCAAACCTCTATGTAACTGGTCTATACAGTTTTGCTTGCTCTGTTGAGAATGCTTTCCTGCTGATGATATCAACCTTTTCTTTTGCCTGTTGTTTGTTGCGTCGTATGGATGTTTCTTGTTTTTCTGCATGACTGTGACTATTTGAGCAGCCACCGTGTCCCACCCTGTTGGACTCCATGGTGTTTTACCTCAGTGTCTGTCTCTTGTGTCAGCTTTGCCTGTGCCACATCGTGGCCTGTTAAGCAAGATCCTACAAAGAAGCAGTCATTTAAAAGGAGCAGGTGCTTTACATCCAAAGCCCAGCACTCAAAGGAAATAGGAAGAAATTCTCTTTCTAGTTTTCTTTCCATTTGGCATTCTGCTTCCCTGGCTAAAAGAACCTCCTTCATCTGTTAACATTGCATGATATTTACTATTAATTAAATGATAATAGCATAGATGATGTAAAGTTTGTCAAAAAAAAAAAAAAGAAAATGACAGCCCTTAGCAACATCATCGCTATTGCTCTTGATTTTTGTGATTTCTATTACCTTATTTGTTAGAGTTCCAAATGATAAATAAGAAGTATTTTGTGCTTATCTCAGTGAAAATGCGTATCAAATGACAGCCTCAGCCCCTCCAAGCCACTGCTCCATATTCCATATCTGTGCAATTAAATTTTACCTCTCAGTATAATTAAAACAAATTTTTTAGCAGCAAGAATATTTTTTTTGTTTCTTAAGTGTATTTATTCTTAAGCCAAACACAGTTTATAAAGCTAACATACCAGTCCATAGACTCGTGTTGGAACACTGCTAAAGAATAATAAGAGCAAAACCACCCATGACTGGTGTCGTTCAGTAATTGAAATTTATTTTTTAAAAAGAAGAGTCTATAAAATCGGTCTCTGAAAAATATCCTTCTTTGGTCTGTTGCTCTGTTACTGAATAGCATTTATGTTCAAAGAAGCTCAGTTTCACTCTCTGAGTTACTGTTCACAAAGTTAACACAGCTTTTTGAACACAAAATATATTTAAGAGGACAGAAACCCTTGAAAGGACACACACACTGAGAGTGAAATATAGTTAGTTTTACAGTACTTTGACTGATACCCACTTTGAGATAAAATCTTTAAAGTGTTAATGATAACAGCTTTTTCATGCCATTAGATCCTACTAAAGGTATTCTGAATGGAAAAGGCTCAGTGTGATCACAACAAAGAGACACTTCTTTGTGTCTGCAGCTTTATTTACAAAGGATCCTTCATTTACAATAGTCCTTGAAATTAGAGAGAAAGCAAATATGCAAAAAGGAGACATTTTAAAGTCTTAACTTTCTCTTCAGTAGTGCCACCACTCACATCATGCACTGTAGCTTTATTTCTGGTAGAGAATGCTATTAGAGTCACTAGGAATTCTGTGCAAAACTTCAAGGCTGAATTTCACCCTTTGCATTCCCAGTTCATAAAAAAAAACATGCTCAGATTTAAATGCAAAGGTAAAGCTCAAGTTATATTTTTACTGAATTTGAAATAGTAGATAATTTTAAAAGAAAGTTCTTTGGGAGTGACAAATCAGGAAAGGTACAAAGTTTGCTGTTTGACAAAATAAAGTAGAAACCAAAGACAGCATTTAGTGTTGGGTACTTACAATGACAAGCAGTGCAAGTGTTTTATATAAAGAAATGAAAGCTAAGTGTGTTACTAAACAGCCCACAGTGCCAAATGTTGAAAATTTAACCCTCCTGGATGAGGAGTTATCTTTAAAACATGCCAAACATCATATTCTAAGCAAAAATTACTAACATGACCTCTTGTTTAGCAAAAAGGATAGCCAAAATAGTAAATACATGTTTGAAATATCCAAGACTGACTGTACTCTGAAGTTACAGTCCATAGTGGGCAACTAACTGAGCCTTGATTTGACTATTTCTTATTTCATGTTAGTTTAATATAACCTTATATGAGTTTTAGAAGAAGAACAGGAAAGTTGAAAGATCATTGTTCTTGAATAAAACAAAAATCTTTTGCCATTTTGTACTGATTAATGATTAATTGCAGAATTGTTTTCTTCTAATGATTTACTTTATAACTATTTTTTGAGTGATGGGAATATCTGGCATTCAGCATAAGCTCTTTGTGATGTCTCATTTCCTCATTCATTATTGTCTGTAAATGGGCATGGTGCTTTAACCAGTGTTATCAGGTGAAGACAGTGCAGGAAGTGAGCAGCCACTCTCACCTGGTGAAAGGCTCCCTCCCATCAGACGTTCTAGTACAAGAGACAAAAACAGAAGAGGGGGAACATGTTTCCTACTGACAACAGGTGATTACACGTGTGCTACTGATGGAGGGATCAGGAAAGGTATGAACTTCTTTCATTAGATCATAAAAGGTTACTCAGCAATGTGCTTGTGAAAAACAATCTTAGAGTAAAATGATGTGCACAATGCTCTTAGAGGAAAGACTGTACTCACAATGTATCTTTTTTCTTTACTCCTAGTCATTCTTTTCCTACTTTCCTTTTAGAAACACTTATCCCCTTTAGTCTTCAAAAAATGTGCTTGGTGTTGGACCCTCATTTCACTTGTGTCTTTATTTGTCTGTTATCTCTAATGGAAAAGCCTGCAATTTAGACCTTGCTCATTCAATCACTCATCACTCAATATCATTTGTCATTCTAAAAGACAAATTAGTCATGTAATAACTTTGGTCTGCTCTTAATAACTTAGTAAAATTTGCAGCTGAATACACTTTAAAATGTCGGAAGTAAGCAACATTTTTGTTCTGAACACAAAAAAGCATATTATGAGATGCTATTTAGATTTCTTTCGAATAAAAGTTTGAGCTTACAATGCCAAAAAATGTTTCTTCTTTGCAATACACCATTGATACTAAAAGGTGACTTCCTATCCCAACCAGAATTCAACTACAGTAAATAATGCTTGACCTTGCAAGGTGCTAAAAATACCTGTCTACTTATTCAGCCTCTTTAAGTCTGATTGCTCCCTGTTCAGTAGGATGGGTCCCAGGCAAAGTTTGCAAAACTCCTGTTTCTTATTTGTACCTCTCCCATGACTATGTTGCTAACCCATCAGGCCACAGCTGGCAGCAAAACTAACATCAGGACATAGCCCTAAAATCAGAAATGCCAGTAGTAGTCTTGCCATTTCCTTAGATAAGAATTCCTTTCATTTCTTGGCAAATTACATTCTTCTGAAATTGTATAATTCCAACAGATTCCACGTTCCTGAGTGCTGATGTGTAGTTATTCACCTCAGAGTTCACGTGAAGTAGCCATGGGGCAGTGGACAAGCATTTTTGGCTCAGATTTTTCTGGCTTTTTTTTTTTTTTAAACTTACTTGGTGTATAGAGAACATAGGTGTCCCAGCTAGCCATATACCCTGAAGGAATTCTCTTGGGTTGTTCTGCAAATGCTATTTTTGCACTTCAAAAGCATGAGTTCACTAGGTTAAACCTGTGAAGGCAGATATGCAACCAGAGTTGCATGTGGATGGTATTCATGAAGAGTATGACTCTTGTCTCTGTGCTCCTGCATTTTACAGACTTCTATATATAATGTTTAGATTAAATGGAACTTGGTTGCAAACATGTTTTTGCACAGATTTACTACGCTTTCCACTGAGCATATATTTCACACTGTCTTATCAACAACTAGGATTGTTTAAAGTATCTCTAATGGTAAGAGTCCAGTCTTTAAGGAGGTCAAGAACACCTGGATAAATCACATTGCCGTGGCATCTTGCAAGATCAGGTCCTGGACGTCACTCAGCAAATTATGGAAGTAACCATAACTAGAAGAGATCAGAAATAATAGAAAAAGTTACCCATCAGCTCCTAGAGACATATTTATATAACAATAAAATATATTTTTTACCGGAACATTTAATTTGTAAATCCAGATCTAAAAGGAAATTATGTCATAGTTTTTACTAGAAAACTGGGGCTTGAGTTCAGAATGAACAGTTTTTTGATGAGAAATGTGCTCTTTGTCTGGCTCTGATGGTAATCTTAGTCAAGGCTGAAATGCTTTAGTCACTGGCTTTGAAGTATATTTTATACAGAGTAGGGAAGTTTGTGTGTAATCAGAAAACATCTTCAAGTAATGGGTTTGAATACTTGAATTTAATTCACACATCAAGTCTACTACTTCTTCCCCCCCTTCTTTCTTTTTTCTCTCTTTCTTTCCTTCTTTCTTTCTTTCTTTCTATACATCCTTCTTGTGTGGTTTGTTCCTTGGTTGGTTCTTGATTGTGTTCAATGATAATTTATTCTGAGCTTTTTTTCATTGACATCTTATCTCCATCTCTAAAATTATGCTGATTCAGAGCTGATCCACTAAAATACCTGAAAAGTTGTGATTTTGGATCATGTTTCTGTCTCTGTTCATCTTGTGTATCTGGTTTTCATTTTTAGGAGTACCTATTTTCTTTATAATCTTTATCATATTCCTCTATCAGTTCTTTCCCTTTATCATTAGAAAAGTAGCAGGAAAATAATCTTAAAAATTACTTTCCTAGTTTCTATGTAAAAAAACTACCTGATTTTTTTTTTTATTTTTAATAAGCTTTATGTTTACAGGGACGTTAAATATATATACTAGCATTGTGCTTCCCCTTGATTCCCCTTTCAACTGTGATTCTTTCTAATTTGTGTAAATACTGATAGAAACTCAGAAACTGGAGGCTATTTCTGAAATGTATCAGAAGTCTGTGTAGCATCACAGTCTAGTCTGCCCTTGCAATCTGGAGAGAACATTGCACAGTGTTTTAGCAGACATGAGGTTATACATTTGTTTAATTATAGTTTTACAGCATACAGTTCTCAGTAGGTAAGAAATATGTTAATTGTTGTTAAGGGAGAACCTAAGATATGATTTTTCTAGAAGATGCTGTCTTGTAACTCTGTTATCTGAAGATCTGGACTTTGAACCAGTAACCATTTCAATCAGGAAAAAAAAGTCTAATGACATTGCATGTGATGTTTAGCTTTATTGTTATTGGTATTTTATAGTTTCTGTGAGAAAAATCTCAGTATTTCACTGTAAGCAATTTGTACCAGAACATCTTAACCTGACAAGTGCTTAGATGCATACTTGTCTTCAAGGAAATAAGTAGTGCCACTGAAATCGGTGAGATTTCTTATACTTGCAGTGAAGCATGTATCCATGGACTTGAGGTGCAAGGTCCTTTCTGGCTTAATCTTTTTTGTATTTGCTTGCAATATCTCTTTCCAGACTGAGATTCTTTTCTTAGTAAGTGGGGTTTTTCAGGTGGTATTGAAAATACTCAAGTATGAAGATAGTGATGCAGTGAATAGCAATGCTTTTTCATTCTTTTACAGAATAGCTTCTACAAAATGAAAACAATAAGTAGCAAAATGTAAGTAGCTAGAGCTCACAGTGCATGTGAAAAGAAATGTCTGCAAATGCAATGTTCCCTTCAAATTGTGAAACATTATGTGGTCACCTCATTTAATGATTAATTATTTACTACTTGCTTATGTGGATTAATACCATTTATTTCATTTGAGTCAGCTGGAAAAGAAACACAAATACAATGTTTTAAATTTGCCATTCAGGAGGCATTTGCAAATATGTCAAACTCTGCTATCTTATTGGACTTTAAAATTAGACACAAAGTCTAAGTGTTGATATTTCTGAAGATGGAGCTTCTTTCTCAATTATCATTCAGTCCTCTGCAAAAGTGATTTACACATACTGTATACAATTTACCTGGTTTCTGGTTTCTTTATTTTAAAGAAAAATTGTCCTTTATTAGGAATTGAGTTTAGCAGAGATTATATAATTCTAACAGTTTCTATAGTCTGTCTTAATGGGTTTTTGATTATGCTTAGCCAGATAGCTCACCGAGTCACCTTATTGGGATCCCTTAACTTGCACTCTCTGCTCAAGCCCACAAACTGATAATAAGTGCAAGAAGGAATGTGGAAGAGCAGGTCAGACCTTTTTTGTGGTGGTCTGTTTAACTTTTGGGGGAAAAAATAGCAGCATTAGCTTGTAAATAATTTTATTTATTAGTATCTTTTGGTAGTAATGTGTGTCAGCATTGAGTTCTTTTGCAGGCAGATTCCCTCTGAATCCCCAATAGCTCCTTGGATTACATTACACTGTATTGTTTGTCTGGTTTTTTGGCTGACTTCAACTGATGTCTCTGCATTTTCTCATACAAGGCTATGAAAAATCTCGAAGCTTAAACAACATAGCTGGCTTGACAGGCAATTCTCTGCGACTGTCTCCAGTAACATCACCCTACAGCTCACCTTGTCCTCTAAGGCGCTCTCGGTCTCCCATCCCTTCCATCTTGTAAACCAGATGGCATCAATCGGCTATATAGTGTTAAATCAAATACTGTTTACCACATACCGAAAATAAGTGTAGCATTAACCACAGGCTCCACAAATACTGTCTAACTCGTGCATGATACAACTGTTAATAGTAAGAAAAGCCACCTGGGTAGCTGAAGATTTTTGTCTTGGCTTTTAAAGATTACTTAAGTAGCACTTCTCCTTTTATCTACTATATTGTCCTACTTTCCTGTGGCAATAAAAGGACAGTTAGTGGATGCTGTTGTCAAGTATATTCAATAAATAAGCATATTTTCAGGGAGATTCACTTAAAATAATGTGCTTCCAACTAATTTTCAGTCACTCCATTAAACCTCCATTTCTTGTGACTCTAATCCATTCTGAAGATGTCTGCTTTGAAGGGTCTGCTCATTTGCATGGACCATCCTGTCTCCATCACCTGACAAGCAGTGTTGCTGATTGTGGAGACCACAGAGGGCTCTGGATGTGTGTTCTCACGTTGTTACCATTCTGCTGAAGTGAAAGCACTGATAAACTGGTCTGCATGTGGGACTGTTTTTCTTTGTTTAACCTTTTTCTTTGTTTTTTAACTATCTACTTGTTTATAAATGGCTTTATTTTGTGATTAACTTATTTTGGTACTGGATTGCTGTATCAGAGTTCTGAATGTCTCCGGTTGTTTGCACACAGATAACTGCAAAGAGGTTGTCATTACTGGTTACACGCAAGCAGAAGCCAGATCTCTTTCTTAATGGCTTGGGGAAGGCACAAAACATGCAAGAAAGGTAAATGCCATCCAGACTTGCAATTTTAAACTAGCAAGTGCTGCTTGGTACTGCAGTAATTTCTGTACTCCAGGGTTCTTCAACATTTTCAGAGGCTGAGTACCAAGTAAAATTGAAACAGTTGTTGGGGGCTTTTTTGTACCATTGTAAGAGGGTAGTGGTTCTCAAGACAGATTTTTGACCAGCCTTGTACCTCTGGCTCATACCTTCAAAAATTTCTTCAATGTTTTTTGAGCTTTGTCCTATTTGTTGTTTGTCTGTCTGTTTTGCAACCTGTCTCCTGTATTCTCCATCTGTCTTCATAAAGCATAAAGATACTGTTAAAATGGCCCCCTCTTTTAAGTTTAACTAAGAACATTTTTTCTCCTTTTCTCTTTTTTTTCATATGGACTATACATATGTGTATAGATAGAAATATATCTATTTTTCAAGTGCAAGTTAGTATCATCTAGTCTAACTCATGTGTGCACTCTGAAGATTTTTCAAGTGGGATTTAGTAGCGGCTTTACAGCACTGACGGGTTGCCTATGGCATCAGTCTTCCTCCTAGCAACAATTACAATTTTGAAACTGTATCTCCTCTAGTGTCTTTTTCATTCAATATTAAGCTCTGTTTATGCAACAGGACAAATGCAATGGCATATTTGAGGTTCTGGGCTGGTGAGGAAAAATTACCCTAAACCATAGAATTTTAGAACTACATGGGGAAGACCATAATGACTGAAGTCTTAAGAGATCATTGAAATTGTTGAATAATACCTTATTGTCATATTTTATTTTTTGTTAGGAAAAGAAATATTGTTGACCATGTAACATGTTCTTCTGTATATAGCCTAGCCCAGTAGCATGATCTGCATGTCAGAATTCTTGTACAATAATGTATTTATCAAAGTATACATTTCTGATATTTAGAGATGTACATTGATTTACTTTTGGTAAAATATTGTCAATAGAGAGATAATTGCAAACAGCTTTTAGCAAATTAATTAATACAATATTTGGTGCTGCTGTTATATTAACTACAGTGTTGTACAGAATTTATCATGGATTTTTGACTGCTGAAAAAGGGACAATGGAATTTAGCCATACCAAGGACTGTACTGGAAAAAGACTGCTGCTGCTGAATGGGCCCTGATAAACAACTCACACCTTGAGGAGGTCTCTGAGACTTTACGTGCGAAGTAGAGCTTGTTAAAGAAGATTAAAGACTGCTCATAATTACTGCTGCCAGAGGAAGGGGTGACTAGTCACTGTTGATGAGTCAGCTGTAAATATAAAATGTGTGTGCATGGAATATCAGTTTTTATCTATATCAAGGAAAGCTGAATTCATGTCATCATTGCTAAGGCTCCATGCAAAGACCCACACCCCTGTGTTTATTCTTCCTGGTTCCTGCAGTAAGTTGTGCTGTGGATCATACAAAGACACACACTTAATAATGATAGTGATGTAGTCTACATCTGTCTTGACTTCTGTCATACTAATGGCATATTTTGCAAAGGTCACAAATTTGAACAGAGTAGATTTGCCTAAGTCCTTGCTTTCTCAGTTTGCCATGACCTAAATTGTTATGAATTCTAGTGTACATGCCAAGTCTTAAGTTTACTTTTCACTTTGATAACAAAAATGTGACTGCAGATAAACATCACTGACTTTGTTCACAGCACACAGTCTTCTTTCATTGTTACCTCAAACTATAAGTATTATCAGAAATAAAATTCTGGCAGCAAGACTATTTTGGGGTTTTTTTTAATTCAAAGTGTTGCAAACCCAGCATAAATAAGTATAAAAGTTGTATTAAAATTATATCCTACAAATGTATATTTTACATAAAATATATATTCTTTGATAAGTTACTTTCTGTGATTCTTGTGGTAAATGGATCTAGTCTATTCTATGTTTATGAGACATTGCAGTGCTATGATGTGATAAATATGTTCTCTCCATCCTATTCAGTGGGAAGTTCTCCAGATTCTGTTTTGTCACCCTGGTGTCCCAATTGTAGGGACCTGTCCCAGTTGTGAAACTCTGTATTGTGGAACTTCTGTGAACATGTCAAGGTGCATGCACAATCCTGGTGGAAACCAGTGGAAATGTAATACCTGAATTGGAGAATAAAAGGCAAAAGACCTGGGGAGGAACTTGGAACATATCTTCCGAAGTGGCTCATGCGCTTTCTTTAGCTTTATTGGTCCCCTGCCTGCTACTGGCCATCCCAGTTCTCAAACCAGCTTCCTGGGGTGCATGAGGATCGGATTCAAAAACTAGCATGAGCTGCCTTCTGAAACAATTTAAAATCTATCATGTTAATGACGCTACACCTCATGCGGAAGTTGCAATTGAGTTAGATGTTTTAAGTCTAATGGGAGTTTTATTGTATCCTGGTGTGAAGTCAACCTAAAAAAAGGGGTGAAAAATGGTTGCTTAAAAATTCTAATCTAATACTGTATTTGGGGCAACCTGTGAAATCCCCAAATACACAAGCAGTGTCTGAGAGGGGTGAGGTAGCTAGTGCGACTGTACATAGGATCAGAGAAGCTGTAATGCAGTATTTTGGCAAATGTGCTGAAATGTAAGAAAGATTCCAGAAAACAGGATCAAGAGGTGTTCAAGTATTGGAAAATGAGTTATAGTGATATATCAGGAAAGCTCACTGTGCCCGAAGGGTTAAAAGTTCTGTGTCCTTTTGAGCAGTACCCACAGGAAGAAGAGATGTAGTGATTAGCCAGGACAAGGCTCACAGCCCGCTCCAGTCACACAGGTGTGATGTTTCCCCAAGACATCCAGAGGGAGGTGTCTGGTTTTCCTCAGTGCTACACATGGATGGTGATGAGCTCCAGATGAGATGCATACGAGGAGGTGCGTTGTGTTTGCCAAGACTGTAGAAAACACCGATGGCCAGATGGTGTCTGACATCTACTGTCTCTGAATGATAAGGAGCCTGGATGGACCTCCACCAACACAGGACTTTTAGCCCCAAATATCCTAGTTGCAGTTACTTATTTTTCCCCAGAGAACCAAGCCCACATTTAAATGCTTTCTTTTAAAACACACTTGGAGGACATGCCAATGGTGAGTCTGTTAACTTATTCATGTGTCTTGGGACTACAACCCAACTTTGACTGTTCTAAGAGGATGAGTTGTCTTAACTACCAACCCTCAAAGACTAGCTCCCTTCTGTTCTTCCTCTGCTTCTGGGCCCAAGAAGGGGTGAAAGCGCATTTTCATGAGTGGTGCTCCACCAAGGTTTAAATTTCTCAGGCTGAGGAAGGCTTTGAACCTAAACCTCACTCTTCAGGGTAGTGCAGTTCATATGTCTCAAATACAATGTAAAGGATGTGCTGCACATTTTCATTCACTTCTTCTTTTGGCCATCCTTTAAAGAAAAGTAGATGCAATGATCTTTTGTAAAGGGGGCCCTCACAATGAGATGTGCATACACAGAGCATCTCTGTCCAAACTCCGAGAGGCCTTTGGCTCTGCAGGAGCAAAACTGCACCTGGAGAAAGGACTTTTGGTTCAAGTGGGAAGATGCTGTGTGGGTATTCTGGGTGTTAGATACCTACCAAGCAGTGGTTGTGGGCATTTCTGTGCTTGATTTAGGAGTCCAAAAACTTATTTAATCCTCGTATAAGTAAGACTTAAGGTTAGAAGTCAAAACTAGAAAATAAGCAGTGAATTTTAAGTAATACATCCGTTAAGACATTTTACCAAAGGCTGTTGCTCATTCATCTTTTAAAATTGTAAAATCAAGATGTCAAAAATTCACATCCTTTTGAAAGATAAACTAGTGCAACAGCAGGGTCTGTGTAGAGATCAAAATCTGTGATGTAATGTGGAGATTATGGGACCTTTAAACTTTGAATGCAGTTATTGTTCCTATGAGGCCTCATTCAGCACTGAGAAAACATTGCTGTTCCAGTGAATTTTGAGACACTGCATTGTGAATATTATAGGTGTATTCTGTAAACTGGTTCCAGAACTGCTAAGAAGCATGCAGCTAATGATAATTAATATAATCCTCTGTGTCAGAAGGCTTTTTCATGTGTGAAACAATTACTGTTACTGAAAGTTCTCTTACAAAAGATCAGGATTAAAATAAAGCTGTTAAAAGAGAAGGAAATTTAAGGAAACCTTTGTTCAGATGGGTTACTGAAAAATATAGGAAGGGATCAATCTGACATGAGCAAACTTGCCAGCATATTTAATGTAAAATATGAATTTTAGGAGTAATGAATAAATTAACTAATTGAAAGAGGAGAGCATTTTATGATCAGAAAAAATCATGAAGAAGTCAGATAAAGGAAATTGGAATGGAAAACTGCCACTAAAAAGAGAAAATGAATATATTAATATGTTGTATTACAAGCAGTGGCTTGAACAATTGCATAATAGAGCCTTTGAATATTAATTGGGAAAAAATTGCAAAAAAAGAGAAAGGTTTTTATAAAGTTATCAGAAATATTAATATTTTTATAATACGTTATTTTCCCCTTGGAAAGACTTGTTATTTATTTGATTTCCAAGCAGACAAGTTATTTTAAAAATTGTGGGGTTTGAAGTTGAGAGTTGGCTCAGGAGCAAACACTGAGCTGTTAGTGTTGGGCGTTGGGTACGTAGCTGGTGTGCCATTGTGAACACTTTCCTCCTACTTTACTGAATATGCCTGGGACATGTCAAAATTGCAGAGGTGTCTGAGCAACCCCCTCCCCAAAACCCAGCCTTCTGTCACTTGTATTTTTTTTCTTACGAACATGTTGACGAACAGCTGACAGATTTCAGATTCCTACTTTCACAGCTTCCCATTCACAGATGGCAATATTCTAGCATGTTTAAAAAAAAGAAGTTGGAGGTGGACACTTCTTGAAAATTTGGCACCAAAATGTTTTGCATTTCATTTAACATCTCCTGTATTATTTGCAGAAGGAAGACTGGAGATCAGTTTAAACCAGGGCCACAGCTAGGCTATTCTGAAACTTTTAGGATGTGTTCCTTTTATATTCTACATCTGGTTAGAGCATTGCTGCATTTTGCTATCTTATGAAGCTCTTGGTTTTCTCCTCAAATGGAACTTGGACATAAGATACTAGGGCAAGTCAGAGAGCACTATTTTGAGTTGGAATTGGAACAGGCTGCCCAGGGAAGTCATGTAATCACCATCCCTGGAGATATTTAAAAGGCATATAGATGTGGCACTTAGGGATACAGTTTAGCAGTGAACATGGGAGTGCTGGGTTAATGGTTGGAGTCCAAGGCCTTAGAGGTCTTTTCCAACCTTAACAACTCTATGATTCTAAGACTCCTGTAGAACTGTAAACATGAATTATATTATGAAGAAAAAGACACACCCTGGGAAATACTGAGGCTGTGATAGATGGCTGTAACCTATCTTTGTCTTGTAGAATAGTATGGGCACCTTTTCTTTAAAATACAGAAAGCAGATGATTTTGTGTTGGCCTCCTCAAAGCAGCATTATATTTGCATGAGAGAATGAACTACCAAAAGAAGAAAGTGGAAGTTGTTCTCCTTGACCTTAAGACAGTTTATTTGCAAAAGCAGCAAGATCAGACTTCTTAAAGAAGCTTGGCCTTTGCAGTGAAACAATGCAAAACTCCATCAATCTGAATAATAGTTAACCATAGCGACATTATCCTGTTAGGCTGATGCTAAATATAGAATGGATTTTCTGTTCCTTACGGGGATTTCCTTGCTTTGTGACTAAATGCAGCATCAAGGTTTTACGAAAATCTTATTTTCTTCATGCCTGTGAATGTTGGTGGTGCAATGAAGTTTGACGCTCTGAAAGTCTTAAAATGATGCCATTGTTTAAAGGCACTTTTTGCATTTTGCTAGCATGAAAAATCAGGTTTCTTCTGAACTAGAACACTGGAAAGAGGGGTAGAGGGAGCACTGAAAGACATGGTTTTCTTGAACTCTTACAAAAAATCTGCTCCATGAAACTGTGACCTGACAGAAATAAAAACACACAGCTTTTGCTATGTCAGTGTCTTGGCATTGATTCTAACTCTTCCAGTGCTGAAACTCTTCTTAATTTTGTTTCAAAATCATAGCAACAAAATTTATTTAGTTACTGCTGTTTATAACTTGTATTTAACCCTAGATAGTTATCCTTTAAATCTGTGAATAATGGAGCGATTTTAAAGCTTAAGAGCATGAGGACTGTGCTCAGAGAAGAACTTAAACTTGATAGTTGCATCTGTAATTATTGAAGAGTTTCCTCAGCGCAGGACATTATCTGAACAAGTTCCTAGTGTCAAATGACCTCACTGACATCAGTTGCAAAACTTAACCTTGACTCACTTAAGCAGACTAGGTCTTGGGGAGGCAACTGGCTTATATCATGGGCATTTCCAGGACATTTATCACCTACATCATAGAATCATAGAATTGTTTGTGTTGGAAAAGGCTTTTAAGTCTTGAGTCCAACTGTTAACACTGCAAGTCCAAGTCCAGCACTAGACCATGGCCTTAAGAGCCACATCTACACATCTTTTAAAACTGCAGGGTGTTTGGCAGCACCTCTGCCATGTGAATGTTGGTGCATACTCTTAGCAAGCTGCTTGGGTTTTTCCAGAGCTAAAGAAGATGGATTGTTCATGTCTAGAAACTGATGTTACCGATATCTTAGATACCTCTTTCAGTATGGGTCAAATTGATCTCTGTGAGTGCCTGTTGACAAAAAAAGTATCCGGTTCTGTCTCCCTCTGTCTGGCATAGGGGCAGAGGTTCAGTGCAGAAGCAACACGCCCCTGCTCCAGTGACCCTCCGGTGTTTTGCTCAGTCTTGCAGATGTAGGATGCCAAGGCTGTTTCATGGACATTTCCCATCCACTGCCTCAGAAATAGTTTATTTTAGTTTTCTTGCAAGTGCAAGAAGCACTTGAGTTCTTCTCAGAAGAGGAAGGGAGTGTGCAATCGGAGCCTGCCCAGGAGGTGGCTCATGATTAGGTGTATGTGGGATGGACATGTCCCCACACTGACTCCTGAGCTTGCTTCTCTTTTTTTGTTTTTGCAAGAAATACATCCCTGGCTGAAACAATCCTGTTATGTGAGCTCCAGGCATATTTCAGAAACACTTCTTGGAAGAGCTTTAAGCAGAACTCATGTTTACCTGTTTGCTTTTTCCCTCCCTTCTTCAGTCTACTGAACCCATTGTGTAGATTATTCCCTTGTTTTCTTTGCATGTGCCTTCACATCCTGTATTCAGGACTTATCCACACGCCTCCTTTGCCTGTATCCTCGTTACAGTGCAGCTGCAGCCTGCATGAGAGCTGTTGGGAAGGGAAAAGGTAAGTGAATTTGTACCTTAATCACAAGGGTAGAGGAGTGGAGAACTGAGTCTCCTTTTGAAGCTGACTAAAACTTGATGGAGATATCGCCTTTTGCAGTTGAGTCCAGCTCATCTTGGAATGAATTTGCAGTTCTCTGCAGCAACTTTTGTATGGCCAACACTGTTGAGAATGTTAAATTTTGGAACCACAAAATGCTGTCTAAAAAGCAGCACAACTGTCAATCAGGAGCAATTTGCAACTGGAATATGGCCAGTGCCTGGGCCACTTCAGAGGGACATGCCAAAAAAACAGATGGAGATGATTGCTTAGAAACCAAATTCAGAAATTAGATTTTCCAACCGTATATTCACTGAACTATTCATTTCCCAATCAATATAATAGTACTGAGCAGAATAATTGGAGTGATGAATATATCATAATCTGTCAAAAATTATGACTAATATTGACATGACTCTTTCTGCCCTTTTTTAAGGCTTACCGTAATACTGAATTTCCTTCAGATCAAATATAAATATAATGAAAATAGGTGCATTAGCTAAATTAATGTAGGCATTAAATGTCTCTCAAAGGTAACTATAAGAATTTACTTTAAAGGAAGTTTTTATATTCTAGTCCTAGACAAAAGCTCTGCATTAAGTTTTTTTCATAGTCCTCAGTACCCTTCAAATAGGACATAATTTCTAGACTTTTATTGTCCTTATTACTGGGAAGCCTGTTTCACTTATCTGTATTTGAATCTTTAGGCAGTAACAGGTAATTTTTTTATTCAATCATTCCTACATTGCCTGCATCTATTTAAAAATACTAGACAAACTGTGTTATATGCTTACCCAAGTTTTCAGGTAAGGTGTTTTGTGCCAACTGGCAGGGCAGGCAAGCATATGCTTAGCAATAAAGGTGCTCCAGGTTAATCTTCTGCACTTCACAACAGGTCCTTAGGGAAATTTGTGAGCCTGGCTTTGCCTCAGTGGGCCTGTTGCTACCATGTCTAAGCTAAAGGAAGGGAGTTGGAACTGCAGCTGTCTGATTCTCCATAAAAGTTTCATCACACAATGCTGAGAGGTGCAAGCATCTGTCTATAGCCGGCACTGGGATTTAATTCCTTGCCTCCCAAAAAAGCCCAGCCCAGCTCACTGAGCGGTGTGGTTGTCCTCTGCAGGGCACAGCTCTGGTGTTACACCTGCACTGTCAGCAGCATTGCCGACACCTTTCCGGATTCTGGATCTGATTTCATCCCTGCAACCAGCTGGCCACCTTGGTTGGGTCACAGCAGCAGTGTGTAGGGTAAGTGTAACAGTATCCAAACCTTGAGATTAAGCTTTCCAATTCCTGACAGAAGTTTTAGCCACTCTTGTGCTGCCTGCCCAAGAACCAGTGTTACGTGACAGCCACCGTGCTGCTGCAGCATGTGTCTATGTCCCCTTCTCCTGAGGATTTCATGAGGGTGTTTTCTCCTGTGTGGTGGACTTTGCTTATAGAGCTGCTGGCAGGGAAGCAGAGCTGTGCAACCTGTGCCGAACATGTCGCAGCCCTCTCCCAGTTCCCCTTTGCCCCCATGGCTTCACAGAGTAGTCTCATCATCACAAAAATATTTGAATAATGCCACATCTTGGTGTTTAACAGTATCACGTGCTCTGTTTAAAGCAAGGCAATGGGAGGCAGGGGATCTCCAAATCTCTCTGCAGGAGTATGCCTTCGGGAGCTCAGCTGTAGGTGATTTTAATTGCCTGTTGAGTAGATGGGTGGATTGGGAGTGTCATCATGCAGGTTCAGGTGGGCCTGAGAATAGATGTGTACTGAATGGTCCCTGCTCTACACATTGGCCTGCCTGCACCAAGATCCAAGGGATCTGTTGGATGTGGACTATGCTGTGAGATCTTGAGACAGTATATCCCAAATCAGTCTCAGCGGCCAGATCCTGCTGGTCCACATTTGCTGGGGCTCAGGATGTGGACTGGAGTGAGCTGTGCTGTACTCCCTGTGCAGCTGCAGAGGGGCAGGTCAGTGGGGAAGAGCTGTGCCAGGGCCTGGGCACAAGGATGGGGCAGCCCAGTGTGATACAGCGTCACCACCCACTGCATGGCCCCTCCTGCCCGCAGCCAGAGACATCAGCCCCTTTGCCACAAAGTTCTACCTTGCTCCTCCCTCAGTCCCCTTGTTTTCTCTTTTAGGGCTTGACTGGGCTCCTACACACTAAGGAAAAGCACAGAGCATCCCCTAGGATGGATGCACAAAGAAACATTTGTTCCTTGGGTGCCCTAGTTATGGGAAGATCCCCCTTTCCTGGGCATCACTTCAGCCACCAGCTTCTCTCCTTCCTGCCTCATCTTGTACAGCATACATCCTCAGCAGCTGAAAAATGAGAAACCACTCTCCATTTCTGGTCCTAAGGAAATTTTATTCCTTCCCTGATGCTCTGTGTAGTGCATTGTCACCATGAAGGCAATGCCAAATATGTTCGTCACCACAACCAGCCCAAAACAATGTGGTCAATGTTTGCTAGATGGCTACATGGGCTCGGTGAGGACTCTCGACTCTTAGAGATGCAGCTGTTATTATTCATTTTGTGTAAGGGATTATACTGTTTTTGACTGGGATTGTGTTTATTTTCTTAATAGCAGCTCAGGTAGGATATGTTTTTGGATTTGCAAACAAAAGAGTGTTGACAGCACACCTATGTTTTAGCTATTGCTAAACAGTGCTTACACAGGGTCAAGGCCATTTCTGCTTCTCAGACTACCCCACCAGTGAGCAGGCTCGATGTGCACAAAAAGTTGGGAGGGGCCACAGCTGGGACAGCTGACCCCAACTGCTAAAGGAATGTCCAATAATACTATATGTCATTGTATTCGGCAGCAAAAGCTTGTGAGGCAGGAAGGTTGCCAGGGCTTCTGTTGCATCGAGTCTGTCTGGGCATCAATTAGCTGGTGATGAGCAATATTTTGGGGTTTTTTTTAGTGACTTCTTTTTCTTGGCTTTGTTTTTCTATTTTGTTGGGGTTTATTTTAATTATTAAACTGTCTTTATCTCAAACCATGAGTTTTTCCAATTTCCATACACTCCCAGAAGCTGCTTATTGCTGTGTTTAAGGTGATAACTGGGCTTGTTTGTTTTACTTGGATGTTTTTAATTCCAATTAGTCTTAATTATCAAACTTAGCTGCTACATAGCAAATTAATTTTTTTCCTTTTTTCCAACACTATTTTCTCTTTCAAGACAAACTCGAGGCAGTTTCAAGGAGACATCAAAAGCACAGCAGCTGACATTGAAATGCAAGTGCTGGCTCACAGTTTCACAGCTGCATATGATCTTTAGCCTCATCAGGATTACAAGGCCACCAGTGTTTCTGCATAACTTCAAACAGGTCACAATACTAAGATAATACAACTGATCATCTCCCCTTCTCAAAGGATTCAAACAAAAAATAAAGGAGAAATTCTGTGCTTTTATTGGCATTGTGGATCTCAGTAGTGGGTTTCAGGGACAACAGATATTGTCAAACATTCAAGAAAGAATCCCAGGAACTTTTAAAAGGTGCTTTGTGTATAAGATACTCTGCAGGGGGAAGCTGGGACTTGGGTAAATGGTACTTTCAGCCTTGAAAAAAGCCCTTCCCCACATCAAACATATCTACTGTGAAGAAGCACCTGGTCTTTTTGATCACGAGTCACTTGGGAGGGCAACTGATAACCCTCTGACGTTGCCACACACTGAGCTGCAGGTGAGAAGGCTGCAGAGGGGCTTTGAGTGCTGAGGCGCTGCCAGGGCTCAGCAGTTCCAAAGACCACTAATTCCTCAGTCATGATGCACTAGCATGCAAAAAACCCCAAACCTGTCCCCTCAGTTCCCCCCCAAAAGAGGGAATTTTGTCTTTCTCATCAGATAATGCTGCAAGTAGTGCTTGTGAGTGTGATTGCAGTGAACAATACATATGTAGGTGGACTGCACGTTTCAGAGCTTAGCACTGAATTTTTAGAGCTATCTCGGCTATTGTGTTGTGCCAAGGGTTTCCATCACATAATACACAGCTGCCTGGAAAGCACGGGGAACCACAACTCTGCCTGGCAGCTGGAATTAGAGTGCTCAGTGCACCAAGCCAGCAAAGCTGTGGCAGGACACCTCCCTCCAGGGAAAGGCATTTAGTGGTCAGGACATGCTCTCTAAACATGTTAGCTCTAGAGCAGCGTCCACACAGACTCCTTTCCCTTAGTGTACGGGCACTTTACAACCTGCCACCAGCTTTAATTCAGTCAAACTCGTTTTGCATTTGAAAGCCCTTCTCTGTGGACCTGGATTACGAATTTATTTATCAGCACTCTCTTTTTTTTTTCTGGAGAAAAAGGAACAAGGATGAAGAAAAGTTATACTTGCAAAGCAGTACTCTGTGGCTTTGGAACACTGTTTAATATAATGGTTGTCCAAAAATCATGTTAACAAGGAAATCCCAGAAAAAAATAAGGACGAAAAATTCATATGGTTTAATGGATGTCCATTAGTTCACTTCCTTAGTTTTTGTCTCCTCAGTCTTTCATCAGAAAGATTCCTATTTACTGTTTATAAACAACCAAAATACAGTAATAACAAAAGTAACCCTTTTCAATAGTCAACCCAAATGACTGATACTGTATTTTTGTCCTCTTGACCACACTGATTTAATTTTTTTCCCATCTAAGTAAAAACTAGAAAAAAAATATTACTTGTGGAGTACAGAAACTGCTATACACTGGAAAGATACAGATTTCCCCAGAACTAATTCTTAACTTCTAGCATGTGGAGAAGCAATAACATGATGCATTACTGGGCAGTAGTAAAGAGATTATGGCAAGAGCTGTGTTGTGTGGTTCCTGTTCAGAGTTAAGGGTTCTTAACTTTTTGGCTTTCCCCCCTTGTGTATCAAACAGCCACTGTAAGGTGCTATTAACATAAACTAGTTTTAACAAGTTATAATGGCAATCTGAAAGTAGTACATTACATAAAAAGTCTTTGTTGAACTTCCATTTCCACAGAGTTATGTTCAGATTCCATATGTGTTAGTCTTTTGCATTGAGCCTGAGTTCATCTGTCCTTAATACACATTTGCTGACTCTGCTTAACTTCTGAGTAAGCTGCTTCTGACATGGTAACCTTGACTCCTTGGTTGGGACACATGCACCATTCAGAAGAGGAGCAGCACAGTGGCCAATACGTCAGTCCTGTTTAACCGTGCAGAGGTGAACATGCTCCAGCTTGTCACACTGACCCTGTGCACAGAATGAATCTGAGCAGACATTGAGTGCTGCAGAGACATGAGCTCTTCTGCTGCAAATTTGTGATACACACAAACATGTTTACAAAAAAACCCCAGTAGTCATTAAAATATTCAACCGACTCCAAATGGTATAAAGGCTGTTCAAACACTCCTAATTGACATGAATACAGAATGTCTCATATGTTCTATTCACATCATAGCCAATCCTTCTTTTAGGGAAGATGTTTCTTCCTGCCATATAGGATTGGGAGCACAGTTTCAAACTAAGGAATTGACATTTGCTGATGAAAGTGGTATGAGAACCATGGCAGCATACTGTGCTTGCCCAATGCACAGTGACTGGATGTATCCACTGTACAGTAGGGATGAAAGATGAGGAGGGCACTTGACAGAGCAGAACGAAAAGCCAAATCAGCCATATGGGCTTGTTCCTGTGGAAAATTATCAACAAACCTGCCTATATATTCTGGGGTCAAGAGAGAAAAAGCCCCACCCCTCCATCTATGAAAAAGATCAGAAAGATTTTCTTTTATGTTGACCTTACCCAAGTCTCAGAGAAGCTTGTTCTCAGAACTTTATAAACATTATGTCATGCAAATTGGCTACATCAGGAGTTAATTTATAGTTTGATAAATGGAAATCCTCATGACTCGTGGCCAGTGTAGAGAGTTGGCACTGGCCCATTAACTATAAAACTTGCAGACCACTTGTAACATACATCAGATTAAGGTCCACTGAGACAGCATCCCTGCCTTTCCTTTTTTGGCCTCTAACTGCAGGTGTGAGAAGACACATATTGTTGCATCATACTCATGGTCAGAGCAAAGCTGAATTGCAGGAAGAACGACTAAGAAAAAAGAGGGGAAGTACAAGGAGAAAACTCTTCTTTAGTTTATATGGTTTTGTGTCTCTGCCTCTCAGCATGGAAAACTTACACAAATGTGACTCTTGGCCACCAGGAGAAGGGTATAAATGGCTTGATACAATCAGTCAGGCTGAGAGCCTGTGAACATTGCATATTGCTTTATACTCAGCCTTTGAGCTTCTGCCCACATTTCATATATTCCTCACCAGCAGCAAGATAACTTTAGAAATATGACTTTTCCAGAAAACTCACATGAAAGTGCACACTGGCCTTCAGGGTTGGTCTCAAGCACATTTTTGCTCTTTTTCTCAAAAAGCATCAAAATGGCATCTGCTTTCACATTGTCAAACCATGCTGAGACAGTGAAATTGTCTTTTGAAATTGCAAATGTATGAAGAGTACTAATGCAGGGTGAAGTAAATATCTATTACTTATAATAAGAAATTGAACCTGATGATTAAGAAAAATAGAATTGATGGAAAAAACATTAGCGTATGCTGTCATATGAAGACATCAGAAGCCACTGGTTAATGTGTAGTGTGTCAAGAGCAGGCATCTTTGAAGTGTGAATATCTGTGCAGAGCAGGAAAAAACAGCAAAGATGCAAGAGAAAAATAACATGCTGAGTCTCAAAATTTTGCTGCAATCCACTAATCCAAAGTCTGCCCCTGAGAAGTTTATTGTCCTAGAAATGTAACTGTGAAAGGAAATCTAGATTATCTGCCCAACACTGAAAGTGAAAAACAGTACAGGAGTAAATGACAACCTAATAATTCAGGACTAAAAATTCATCTTGAAAGTTTAACCTTTCTTAATGCTTTTGAGGATATAACAAATACAGAAAATGATTTCCTGGAATGGATCTGAGGAAAAAACTATATATATATTAAAAAAATGTATTAAAATATGGGAATGAAAACTTAGGCATACCTTCTGGACCTAATTATTTTTCTTCTCTTCTTGTAGGGTTGCTCCTGCTCCAAAAATGTTCATATTGATAGCATTTGGGAAAACTATCTCACATAAGAAAACGGATATGAATATGGCTTAGTATGAGCGTGGGGTCCATGGGGTCTGCAAGTGATCTGTGTTTCGTTGTTATGACCCACTCTGCCAAGCGGGAGTAAATTTTGTTTCATTAATAAATCCCTTGGAATGAATTAAAGTAAATCGAAACTAGATGATCAGTGTTTACATATATATATATATATTTATATATATATGGTTTATTTTAGAACAATTTGGTTGCAAAGCAAAACAGGTATGTAGCCATTTTGGTTGTAATATAGCAATGTAAAAGCATAAAGGTATCACCCAAGAAAATGTATAAAGGAAGAGAGAAAGAAAGAGAAAAAAAGCACCCAAGGAAATGTGTAACAGAAAAGAGAGAAAAAGAAAAGAATGAAAGTTTTTTAGTCACCATTCAGGGGGCTCCGGCTAACTTGGTTGTTGTCTGTCGCTGATGTTTTGGTTGCTGGTTTTTTGCAGAGTTTTTCAGGCTTGGGGAGGGGTGGGCCGCTTTGGAGGCCCCGCTTTTAAAAGGGAGGCATTAGCGATAGGTGTCTGTATAAAGGGCCCCTTTTGATGCTTATAGGAGATAAGCATCACATGCCCAGAGTATCACTGCTGATCTTCTGTAGATAAGCATCACGCACCTAGAGAAGCATCACACACCCAAAGAGTTGCTCCCGAACCCAAAAAGTTAACACTTTGTGGGCTATAGGCTCCTCCCCTTAACCTTTAAGTTTTCTCTTCTGGCAGGAAGTTTGCATAGCTAGCTATAATAGCAAAGTTTTTAAGGCAATTAAAAAAGTCCAGTTCCTCACAGTCATTCATGATTAATTAGAATAATCACATCCCTTACTAGACTAGCATTTCTGTAATAAAAATTACTATGTGGGAATTCAAAGTTTGTTTTTCTACTGTCACATGCATCCACAACTTTGCATTTTGCTTTAAAGGCCAGTGCAGTAAATATTCACTGTCCTAAACCTTGCTTGTTCTTATTGTGATGATTAAAATAGGGCACTGAATTCATATCATAGTCTGCACAATCATGGGTTTCACTCAAGTTAAATGGAGATGCCAGTAAGATTCCATGACAGAAGTGTTTGTTTAAAGCCAATATAAAAAATGGTTATGGGTATGACTCTAATAAATGCATTAAAAATAAGTGATGACTCATGTAAAATATTTGAAAGCATGTGTTCAGATCTAGAAAGGAGTTTCTGCCAGTTTAAAAAAATATATCTAAACAAGGAGTATTTTTTTCCACCAGATTAAACAAACTGATGTTTACTTTGCTCCAGGCAGCAAGCTTTTGCCTTTTCTGTACCACCAACATGGGCTATTTCACTTGTCTTGTCTTGTACTTTGGCATATGTGACAAACCTTTAGACATTCCATAATGCCACAGTTCATCTGAGTTCAATCTAAAATGTCTCTGGTTCCCCTCTGAAATTTTTCAATCCTGAATGACCCTCACACAGCCTTTTAAAATGCATTTTTTTCTGTAAGCATTTAGGAATGTTTCACCATTCTGTTCCTAGAAAAAAAATCAAAGAAATTCCACTACTGAGAACTGCCTCTCAGTGATGCAAGGGGCTGAGAACATGCCCAAGGTAGCATTTAATAGGGATGCTGATTGCTTCAATTTCCTTCTTCCAAGCCTCATCCTTAGCTGTATTCACTTTTTGTCTGAGCTCTGGCACAGTTTTCATAAGACAGTAGAGTTTTGTGCTGGTCCTTGTTTGCTGCACTTGAAATACAGGAGTCTGTGACCACTGAGATCCTTTCGGGCTTCCCACTCACACCTGTCTGGAAGTGCAGGAGTCAGTCCTACATTTTGGAAACGACAAGGCTTTGGTCGTTTTGTGGTAATATGGCTCTCCTAGAAAGTGTCTGAGTATTTTTCATATGATCAGCAAAGACCTTCATTATCTGTATGTTCAAGTACCCATGAGGTACATTCCTAGAGGATGCTGATCTGCAATTTTCCTCACAGTGTTGTAAAAGTTGCCCAGTTCTCCATGAAGAGCTTAGAGTTTATCTGCAGAGCACATGTTGGTGTTAAAGGGTCTATCTGGCACTCACAAGATCTATTAAAATCAGTCAGCATCCATTGATTAGCCTGTTCAGGGGACTGGCATAATGCAAGTACATTTTAGACCCTCTCACTATCACTTCTTCTGTCATCCTCATTGTCTTCTGCTGTCATAAAACTTCAGCTTCTGAACTCTTGCTTGGATTTTAATCACAGATCCACTGAAAGCCTTTGCCTAGTAATTGCTCTTAATGCTGGCAATCTGGGCAGGAAGATCAAACCCAAGACACTCAGTTCTTTATTTAGAGTCTTTGGCATCGTTCCTCACCTGGGCAACACGCTAGTGAAGGCACCAGCAATTTTGATCTTGTAACCTCTACATTTTTCCACTATGGATTTTTTTCTTTTGTTCCCAGCAGTCCTGACCCCATGTTTTTCATCAGTTTTTCACAGCCAATCTAGAAGTTGTCTGCTTCATCCTTGTTCTTTAAGTTTTGGCATGTCCATCATTTAACTCTCTCTGACTTGAGGCAAACTGTTTCTGAGGTTGAATGTGTAAGTGCTTTTCACCGTGCATGTTTCTACCAGAAATGCTTGGTCGTGATTGCAGACCATCAAGATGAATCTCAGGGCTAATGTCTAAAATCTTCATTCTTAAGTGTGATCCCTTCCTAGCAGAATAGGTAAGTACACTTGAATGCATGCACTTTTGAAAGACTCATTGACTTCAGATCTGCTTAAACCATGTCTTTAAATGCCTTAGTAAGACACCTTTATGATCAAAATCTAGACCTTAAGATAATGCCTTTGAGCAGATTAAGATCTTGTAAGATATTTCTGTGAGATATTGCTTAAAAATTGTTTCCTTTCCTAAATCTTCAATAAGGTGACTCAACTCCTTCTGATCATTCACAAAAATCTGCTGGAAATGTTTAATCAGTTCAGGAAATTCTGGCAGCATCAAACTGAATGTCCCTTTCAAGGGCATGTGTCACTTCTGCTTACTAATAATCAAACATGAGGAAAGAAACCCCAAACAACCAAGCATAAATTAACCTGAAGATAGCAGCATTAAATGTTTAATGACTCTGAAGACTGGACACCTTTGGGTTATTCATTGGCATAATTGTATGTGTGGTTTTACCCAACAAGATTTTTCCTAGGGAAATCTCATACCTTTATCTGGATCCCTTTCCCCACCCTCGACGTGGGGCGGCCCAGTTCTAGTTCCATTTCCATCTGAAGAACCATTGCGACGCTTTGAAGGATGGGGAAAGGGAACTCCAGGGGTTTCTCAGGAGTCTCTTCTGGCCCTGAGCCTGGAGGGGAGAGGTGCTCCCCCTCCTCCCCCCCGCACGTGGCCCCATGGCCAGCAGGGAGACAGGACACCAGGCGTGGAGAGGAGGCAAGAGAGAGTTTATTGTTGGGGATGTTACATTTATAGGGTTTAGGAGGATTCACAGAGTAACCAATCAGAAGTCTCAAGGGGCTTACAGGAACACCCAATCACAGGAAGAGGTTAACAAAGGCCAATGGGAAACACCTCAGGACACCTTCCCAGGTCATTCCTGCATGGATTACAGGGGGGTTATGCAGGACATTCCTGCATGGATAACATGGGGGGTGCTGGGAAGAAGAAGCATGTGTTTGCAAAGAGACCACCAAAAGCCATTTTAAAGCCTGTTTAAACCACAGGTTTAGTGCTACACCTTTATCCACTGTTTATGAAACCCATTGCCCTGGGGTGTTGTTTCATACCCCTTTCTGGTCTCACCTTTAGCTCAGTGTATGAAAGGACTTGGGTACTTACCTGACTTGCCCGCTCCACCATCAGAACTTATATTGAACACTTAGAGCCTCCAAAACACTGCTTAGTGGTGCCTAAAGACCAAAGGGGTCTAATTTTCCAGCACCACCAGCAGTAAATCCACACAGCTTCCTGCACAGATGCTTTGGCTGTGCTAGCTGCTTTCCTTGTGTTGGGTAGATCAGCAGCCAGAAGGTTGCAGCCCTTCCCTGTTTTTGCAATGATGGCTTCATGTGCTCAGATTTGTGGATGGAGGCACAGTTGTCAAATCTTGAGGACAGTAAGGTGTCTCTGGGCACATGGAAGTGGATCACATGTTTCCTTGAGTCCCCATCCCCTCATCTTTCCCTGAGCTTTCTTGCCCCTAGATTATGCTCTCTAAAGCAGGTCCTTGCAACCTCTCTATATTTTGATCTTAAGTTCTTGATATGGGTATATCATAGAGAAAAACTGATAAAGTAATATTTCAGCAAATACATTAATCAAATATTTATAAACTAAAATATAATTCCTTAGAATATCATAGAGCTATTTCACACAAATGGAACACTGGTAAATTTTTAAAACTCTCACATCACTCTGAACTACAAATTTAATAGGAACACCTGAGTGACAGCTGGCTTTCATGAACAGAAATATAGCTCAGAGAAAAGAAGTGATCAGCAGGCTGGCCTATTTTGGGGAATGGCTGGCTGGCTGGCACAAGGGATTCACAGGCATGGAAAGCATGTAACTTGCAGACAGTTATAAGGGAAACTCTCATTGCATCAGGCTTGCTGCTGTGATCACTGATCCATCCCTTTCCTTATAAACATTTTTACAGCAGCTAAAAGCTGTGCTTTCTTCACCTTGTTCAGAGTGTACTTCTGCATTAAACCCTGTTAGTGGAATGCAGCCTCTTAAAATTTACTCCTTATCCAATATTTATCAAGTATGTGTTGCCTAAGACCTGCTTTTCTGTATGGTCCTTCACAGTCCTCTGTGGTAAACGTATTATTATCTTACTGATAGTATTTTTTACTTCTTTCTTCCCTTCTTAGTTTGACTTCCTTTCTGTTCATGATGCCTTACCCCAGATGAGATTTTGGTTCAGGTTATGGAGACCTGAGGAGGACTTGATCATGGGAGGTATCTGTCCTGGAGGAAGACACAACTCGGCTGCCCTTTGGTGGACTCACCTCCACAGGAAGCAATCAGACTTTTGGGGTGCAAACTGCTGTCCTCTCTTTGGTTTCTGGGGCTTGCAGCACACTTTGCAACACCCAGGGATATTCTGCAGAGATGGCAACAGAGGTCTTTAAGAAGAGAGATGTGATCTGATACACAGGAAACCTGCAAGTCAGAGTGCTTGAGTTGTCTTTCCAGGTTTGCTTCTGACTTGCTGGGAGGTGGCAGGCTCAGCCTGTTCCCCAGTTCTTATAGCTTCATTAGTATTGTAATATGCACTGATGTCTTTAGTAAAGTGAGTTTTATGAATGTCAGAATGATGATTATTGGCTCAGACTAATTCTTCTGAAATGCTTACTCACATGAAAGATTTTCTTTTCTTTTCATAGGCTTGAAAGATATTTTGGCTAGATTGTTCCTTTCAAGTAAAGCATCTCACATTTGCCATGGTTGGATGTGAAGTTGTTCAGCAGTATCATCGCATTACTAGCTTGCCATTCATGTTCTCAACTTCAAAAGGGATGCTTTGATGTACTTTATGGACTTCTTCCAGCTGGTGTATAGCTCATAGTGTCTGTGCTTCTGTAGCAAATCATAACTTGACTTGTGGGTTTTTTAGTATTTTACTGACTGCTTGAGAAACTATGCTGAGGGTTGCCTTTTGAACTACATACAGGAGCTGGATATCAAGATGACAGTCATAAATGGAATATTTACATCGGTAATCCTTAAAAGAGCTAACCACTTCTAAAATACACACTTTGCTATAGCTCCTTAGATTTCTGCAAAGGGAAATGACAGTATGTGGCATCTGACTTGCTTCTGGCTTCATTTTCCCATTTCTCAGCTTCCCAAAGCGGCTGGTTGAAACCCCAGTGATCAGCATGCAGATCTAACCTTAATGGTCCTGCTGACTCTGCATGCCCTGTGGCACAATCATTTTCCTCACCATGTAGTAACTGGATTATTAAAACTCCTCTCCATGGGAAGGAACCCAAGGAGCTTTAGAAACCATTTTTCATGGTGAGAAAGCCTGATGCAGTCTGGTAGTTGCTGTGTCCCCATCAAATGGTGCACTGCTGTCTGAAAGAGAGGTGCAAGCAATATCCTAACAAAGCCTGGCATCTCTCTTGGGGTTGTGTATGGAGTGATCAGATTTGGGACACTGTGTCATTACTGAAGGATCCCTTACCTGGGGATTTGCTCCAGTATCTCATGGCGTTGGTTAACCTAAGGCTAAACTATAACATGTGAGCTGCACGTGGTTGACTCACTGCTCCACCAGTCCTGCACTGCAGCCAGGCAGAGGGTACCACTGCCACAGCTCAGTGTACAGATGAGGTTAGGTCTTAGGACTTGCAGCTACTTGCTAGACTTCAATCTTTTTTTTGAACATGTGCCCAGAATATCTACAAAATGTACTTACATGCTGAGATCAAGACCAAAACTGGTGACTGCCCAGTGACAACTGGTGCTTTATTACAGAGGTGAGGCTTGTCTGTACTGGGCATAGCCCTTTCTTCATAGCTGAGCCAAGACCGTGAAACTAATTGTGCAGAAACTAAGGACCATCACTAAGCTGACCTTCACATACTGTGATGGTAAAAGCCATTGCTTTGACTGGCTCAAATACAAATATTTTAAAAGAAAACATGCATCAGACCAAACTAAATAAAAATCACATCAAAACTGAATTTTCCATGTGACCCAGGCTTCTACCTCTGGGGCAAAACTGAGAAGCTAAACAGTATGTGACTGATTTTTAAGTCCACCACTTAATGCATTATAGGTCTGTTGCTCAGATGCTATGGTGATGAACATGTTCTAAGAGCTGACACAGAACCAAATGAGTTTGAAGAAAGTCAGATATCATGTTGAATTTGTGATTCAGATTGAAGTGCATTAATAATAAATTGAAAACATGTATTATGTATGGACATTCCTATTCAAACATTTCTTGAGGGCAGATGAATTTTAGTGCCATAGCAGAATAATAATAGTTTTAGGGGAAATGTAGATTACTGTCATTTCTCTTGCAAATTGTGTTGAGAAAAAATTATGAACAATGACAGGGCTTATACAGGGTATGTCACAGGAAACTCAACCTACTGCTAAACTCTACATTCCCATCTCCAGCCACAGATACAGATCCTACCAATCTCTTTGGTGAAGGAAAAATAAAAACTATGCTGTGGGCTATAGGTCCAAAAATCACAAGGAGTATGTCTGTAAATGATTTTAAAGGAAAAAATGTGTATGCTGGAATTAAAGACCTCTAACTGAAGTCACATTGTTCCCAGAAATCCAACCTACTCATCTTATAAAAAATATATGAAATAGTGGAATTTTTCTGAATACTCATTTTTGAGCTTAAACTTAAGGATGATGGGTTGCAAGTTGTATCTAGAGGGATTTCTTCAAATTCTTCCCTCCTCCATTTGAAGGCAGGGAGATGTAGATCAGGCGTATAGTCACAACAGTATGTGCTCTGCTTCCCTCATAACCTTCGGATCTCACTCTGTCCCAAACCTTCCATACAACCCTTTCCCTGTTTTATTGGGATTGCGTGGCATGGTTCTGGTAGTGGAGGGGCTACAGCATTAGCTTCTGTGAAAAGCTGCCAGAAGCTTCCCCCAAATCCAACAGAGCCAGTACCAGCTGGCTCCAAGATGGACCCACCACTCACCAAGGCCAAGCCAATCAGAGATGGTAGTAATGCCTCTGTGATAACGTATTTAAGGAAAAAAAGGGAAGGAAAAAATATTAATGCACAGAAGAAATTACAGCCAGAGAAGAGAGGAGTGACAATATCTGAGAGAAACAACTATGCAGAAACCAAGGTCAGTGAAGAAGGTCTCCTCTACTGAGGAGGAAGCAGTGGCAGAAACAATATGTGATGAACTGATCATAATCCCTATTCCCCATCTCCCTGCACCACTGTGGGGGAGGAAGTAGGGAATCAGAAATAAAGTTAAGCCCAGGAAGGAGGGGAGGGCTAGAGGGAAGGTGTTTTTAGGATTTGTTTTACTTCTCTCCCCAGCCCAATTGAGGAGGGTTGTGACAGAGAGGCTTTGGTGGGCACTTGGCATTTTACCCAGGTCAATCCACCAAACCTTTATAGAGTACAGAGGTGGTTATAATGTGCTCTGTCTGTCCCCTGAAGTAGGAGAATTGGTAGAAGGGAATATCTGGTACTCAAGAGGGGAAAGGAGATTTGCTTATGCTGCGGGGCAAGCACTGCTAATTTCTTAGTTAAATTTAAAATCTCCTTCTGAGTCAAAACGTCTTTGGTCCTCTCCAGACCTCGTAATTCAGCTCAGGAGCATGTCAAGTGGCCTCAGGGGCTCTGGGTAGCAGAGCTGCCCCTTACAGAGATAAAGGTGCCTGTTTCCACCATGAGAGGTATAGTAGAGATGCTCTCTCCCTACAGAGAGACAAGAACAGCTTTGAAGTGCCTTTTAGTTCTGAACCCAAATGCTGGTCCTTTTCTTTCCACATATAGACCTTTCTGTTGAGAGAGTGCTTCTGGACCCCCAAGGATTGTGTTTGGCCTTGTAACATTGTAACATCCCTGCTGCCAAGCGGAATACTTCATGCTGGCAGGACATCCCTTTTGTGCTTCCTGCCTGAGCCATGTTGTAGGATTTGGGCCCTTAGAAATGACTGGAATGTCTGCCCACCATTCAATTACTGTCTATTTCCCTAAATTTAGGGACCTCAGAGGGGTGCACAAACCAAGGGAATGGCAGCTTCTCCAGCACTCAGAGAGTCCCATGAGGTATCGAGCATGGGGAGCATCACCATCTTCAAGTGAGACACCCTCATTTCAGCTAAGGGTTTTCCTTTCTCAGCTGCTGCTGTTGCTGTAAGAATTTTGCCCCCCCCTTTTTTGAACACTTCATCCCTGTCTTAGTGTTTCTGGCTATCTCCACTCTAGGGCTATAACTTTGGAACTGAAAAGGTTGGGCAGGGAGAATGCTTTTCCAATTATAAGGGTCCATTTTTGTTTTCAGAAATGCTACCCATATGGAGGAGCTGGATGCAGGAGGAGAGGCAGGATGGTGCCTTCTCCCCTTTTGGTGCTCTCTCTAGCTGGAAGTTAGACCTGACTTTGCCCTTTCTTTGATTACATGGGGATTATGTGTCAGAACTCTTTTCCTTGAACCTGACTAAACCACTTTTTGTGTATTTGCTCTTTTTTTTCCCCCTTTTTTTTTCCCCTAAATGAAATCTGTGATCCTGATGTAATCTCAAGATTCAGAATCAGAGAACGAGGGCTGAGTGTAAGTCCTAGATTCTCAGATGTGCTTAGGTGTATAAATTCTTAGGGGGCCTGGGGAATAGCACCTATGCCAACAACACACTGCTTGCACGATCATCTATTTCCAGGTCTTCTACTGCTAACAGACAGTAAGGGCAGTCAGGGAAGAAAACACGTCATGGTTTAACCACAGTCAGCTGCTAAGCACCATGCAGCTGCTCACTCACTCCCCCACCAGAGGGACTGGGGAGAGAATCTGAAGGGTAAAAGGTGGAAAACTCATGGGTTGAGATAAAGACAGTTTAATAGGGAAAGCAAAAGCCACACACACAAGCAAAGAAAAGCAAGGAATTAATTCACTGCTTCCCATGGGCAGACAGATTTTCAGCCACCTCCAGGAGAGCAGGGCCCCATCACACATAACAGTTACTTGAGAAGAACAAATGACATCACTCCAAATGTGTCTGCAGCTCCTTCCTCCTTCTTCCTCCCAGCTTTATAGACTGAGCATGATGTCATATGATATGGAATATCCCTTTAGTCAGTTTGGGTCACCTGTCCTGGCGGTATCTCCTCCCACCCTACCACAGACCCCCAACTTACTTGCCAGTGTGGCAATATGAAAAGAAGAAAAGGCCTTGGCTCTGTGCAATCACTGCTCAGCAATAACAAAAACATCTGTATGTTATCAACCCTGTGGTCAGCACAAATCCAAAACATAGCCCCGTACTAGCTACTGTGAGGAAAATTAACTCTACCCAGCTGAAACTGGCACACATTGCTTCCAAATAAAGGAGAATAAATGACTTAGATGAAAACAAACTGAAAAAACTTGCTAACCTTTGCAGAATTTGTCAGGAAAGGACAAAGGTGGGAGAGACCATCAGTATCAACAGCTCTGAGACTCTGCCTCAGCCCTGGTTGTCCAACTGCAGTGAAACAATCCCAGTTCCTCTGTTAAGTACTCTACCATGGAGCTAAGCCTTCATGTCAGGATGGGCAGAAATGGTGACATGTTTCAAACAAAGACTTGGGCACTGGTGTAGGTAGTAGCATCCTGACCCAGGAACCAAGGAATGGAAAAAAGCCACACAAACTTACTGCTTGTGAAACAGAAAAAAATACAGCCTTCTACAGTCACTATGAAGATTTTCACATTTTATTTTGAAAAAGAATGGGGGAAGTTAAAAGAATTAGGATTGAAAAGCAGACTTTTATAGCTCAGCAGAATATGTAGACCTTTTGAACTAATCGACCGGAAGAGAGAGCCTTTATCTGAGAAGAAAATATGGAGACTTTGTAAGTGAAATCCTAGCAGGCTATTGGCACACCTTCTAATACCTTCTAACAGGTCCTATTAACTTTTGGAAGAAATATTTGCAAGGAACTTGAAATTTCTTTCAAAGTAAAGAAACTGTATTTGACTGTTAACCAGCAGAACAGTAGAATAAATTAAGTAAACTCCAAGTATGCAGCTTAGTAAAGATAACAGAACATTGAGAGGTTAGACAAGGCAGCATAAAGTTGGGTTTCATGTGACATTTTCATATGAGTGGGGTGCTGGGACTACCACGTTGGTTGATTTAGAGCTAGTCAGCAGTTAGTGGAGCCCAGAGAATGATTCAGTTATCTCCAAAGGAAACCCAAGGCATGATTCAGATGTCATTTACAATGCCTTTGAGGAAGCTAGACATCTCCATGAGGCTGTCAGATATGTCACAGGATCTACAGAGGACCTCAGGTCACCTGTATTGGCTGCTAGAGGCAAGGCAGATACCCAAGGGCATCTCAGATGGCACCAGAAGGCTAAGTTGAAGCAGTTAAATCCATCTGAAAAGGTAGCCTGCAGCCTAGGCTCCTCTGTCTGTCTTTTCTTCACTGACTGTGTTGGGAAATAAAATAGTTCTGAAGTTACTGCTTTTAATCGAGCTTCTGCCTCCTTAGCTGGAAGTATTGACTCTCCCAGCCACAGCCATCCTTAGTGCCAGCCAGTTAAGCTGCTTTATCGAGCATGGCAATGGGCTTTGTGCAGACTATGGACAGATACAGTGCCCTAGGTGAGAGGTCTGTATTTCCAGTCAAGGGTTAACATTGCTAATTCTGTTTTTCAGGTTTGGCTAATGAGATCTCAAATGCTCAGGAAGTGGATAAGCTTTGATAAGCCTTGAACTGCTCAGTTACACAGCCCAGGTAACTTATGCTTTAATTTTCTATACCTATTCAAACAGAGGTACTGATTCTGGTCTCCTTTGTAAATTGCTTTAAGGTGTCATGAGCAAAACTTTTATTTAAACTTCAGAGGGAAAAGAAATATTAGTACCAGGTTAGTCCTAGGTCAAATGCAAACTTATAGAAAATCAGCAAAGAATTGATCAGCTTCTCTCTTGTGAAACCATTCCCAGGAGTCCTCAGCTTCACTGTCTTCCAGATGTTAGCATGGGATCACCTTAGATAACAGTATAGTTTCTGTAGCCAGTTGATTTAGGAAACCACAAACTAATGTTATTTGAATTTATTTGCAAGTGGAAAAAGTTGGACTTAAAATCGAGCTTCTTACTAGATGTACAGTTTCTAATTTTACAGCAAGACTTCTTGGACCACTTAAAGAAGCAAAGCCACAGAAAAGCCTCATTTTTTCATGTCTAGATCGGGAAGCCACACTCATCTGGGTACTGTTAGGCAGAAGACAGACTGTAATGATAAACAGTCCATGTCAAAATTTTGTGTTTTGAAAGAGTATCACACATTATTTCATTGATAAGTCACAACAAGCCAGTGTGCTTCAAAAGAAAAATTATGGTATCTGGTTGAAAAAAAATTAACTGAACTTTTCAAGGCTTATAGAATCATAACCACAAAACAAAATAGGCAAAACTAGAGTTAGTAAAAGAAATAGCTTTTAACTTCTGAAAAATTCAAAAAGTTTTATTTTATAGTTCACAGCAACTATTGGTTTGCAAAGACACATCATACAGAGTGCTGTTGGAGAGATCACAAATAATATTCCAGGAGATTTCAGGAGGTTATTTTTCTACCAAGTTTATCTGTCCAGTGAAATTCCAATTGGGAAAATTTGTTCTCTTGGACTTGTCGGGGGTTGACCTTGCCTGGACACCAGGTGCTCACCCAGCCTCCCTGTCGCTCCCCTTCCCTTCACTTACAGGGGAGAGTGTAAGGTAGAAAAACAAGTTGTGAGTTGGGATAAGGCAATTTCTTTAAAGCAAAAGCAGAAGCTTGCACGGGCAGAAGCGAAAGACAGCGGGATTTATTCTCTACTTCCCATGAGCAGCGATGGTCGGCCACTCCTGAGAAGCAGGGCTTAAGTGCGCATAACAGTTCCTCAGCAGGCAGCCGTTGGAGACAATGAATGCCTGCCTTCCTCCTCCTTGCCTTAGCTTTTGTATCTGAGCTGATGTCATATGGTATGGAATATCCCTCTGGTCAGTTTGGGCCTACTTGTGTCCCCTCCCAGGATCTTGCTCTCGATTGAGGAAGGGATGTTACAGTGCTGGTGCTGTGCTCAGCAGCAGCCACAACATCGGTGTGTTACCAACAACCTTCTGGCTACCAATGCAAAGCACAGCACTGTGAGGGCTGCTATGGGGAAATGAACTCCAGCTCAGCCAGACCCAATACAGCACTGAACTCCAACTGTGTGTCCAGTTTTCAACTAGGTACCATTATCCACAACTGGAAGCTGTTTCAGTCTGAAGAGGACACAAGCCACAGCCTGTCAGGGCTAGGGTTTGTAGGATGGAGCATCCATGAGATGTGGGCAAGCAGAGCTATAGTCACTGTGATGGTCACTGCACAGGCCAACTGCCCTGGCCAAAGGGGCTGTTTTCCACTTGGGGTCTGCAGGGCCCTCTTCTCACAACCTTCTTCGTATTATGGGCATGGACGAAGGTATTCACTTTTACTTCTGTACTTACACTCCCTGTTGCATGGCATACATTAATGACAGTTACTCAGCTGCTGACCCTTTTGCTAGGTTTGCTAAACACATATATAAGCTGTAGCAATTTATCTGGAAGAGGAAATCCTAAGTTTGTTAGGGTGAAAAGAATCATTTATGAGAGTTAAGGAGAAGGTGAGGAGGGAATTGGGGGAGTTTCTTGTATAGCCTATGCTTGCAACCTAGTGAAAATACATGGGTGTGAAGAATGTACTAAGTCAAGTGTAAATTGGAGTATCTATAAAGTAAATCTTCCCCTTCATTGCTCTTCAAACATCCAGCATGCTTATGAAGTCAAAGCAAAAACATCTATGACAAGATGGAATATGACAGATTGCTTCTGTGGTTTAGCAAAATTTCAAGTCGTGCTATGAAATGATGACTCTGCGTTTTAAACATGTCAGACTTGGGCTGTTTCTCATGGCTAAGTTACAGTTCTTGAAATATAACAGTGTGGCAGACCTGTTCTTCTATATGAATGGACATAAGAGAGTTTGAAATTCTTATTTTGAACTTTGCTATCCTAATTTTTATATTATTTTTCATCTCACTCTTAATCTGATTGTTACAGTCAACAATTTCTTTCATGTCTCCTCATTCCCTTAGTAAGTTTTATTTAGTCTTGATCTAAAATCAAAATACTAGTAATACGTAGATGATAACAGTGTTCTGACAGTAATGAAATTCAACTAATTGCAGCCATTTTTTAGTTCCTGTATTTTCATTGGCCTCTAAAGTTACATTTTATTTCTACCTATTAGAGAAAGTCCTTCCCGTTATTGAAGGGTATAATTATATTCAATTTCAGCAAAATTTAACTGTGAATTTCCAAAGTAAAGGCCAGCATAAATATGTTCCTTTCAGAAAAAAAACCAAACAAATAAAACCAAAACCACCAAACAAACCCAAACCAAAACCAAAGCAAGTCACAAAGGTTAAACATTCAAAAACAAGCAAGAAAACCAATCCATAATCATTAATTAAATAACACTAGGAGAATGCGAAAGAATGTGTAATAACTAGCCTACTTAATAAGACTTTCCTTGGAGGCAGTGGAAAGACACGGGCACCTTCTGTGGCGATTCATGCCATCCCTAAGATAAGAGCTGAAGCTAACTGAGATGACTTGCTTTCAGACGTCATGTTATTGAATTTAGAAAACAGAAATGTACACCTCAGACCAGATGTCTGACTTTTATATGGTGACAGCTAGATATCCAACCTTATCAACCGTCATTACAGTTAATTACATTCATGGGAAACACTTCAAAACAATCAGCCACTGACTGCTTATAGCAGCAGTGCTGAAGACATGCAGATAATGGCAAACAGTTTCTCCTGCCCACTATAAGCAACTGATTCTATCATGGATGTCGGTCTATCTGTATCTTTCAGTGTCTTATTTTCAGCTCTTACATAGAGTGTTGCTAGAGTGAAATGTCACTTATCCTGATGCACTGGGAAATCAGTCTTACCAAGCTGGCTGAATATAATATAAATGCCTAAGGATGTATTAAATGTTCTCGAATAAACTTTTTTGAATCATCCAGTCAATGATTGTTTGGAACAAGAAGAGAAAGATGTCTTTTGGATAGCAGAAGTAGCTTTCTTATTCAGCGCTGAAGTGCAGCTTGGAGCAGTGACATTGCTTAGCACAGATTCAGATGCTAAAATTTCCACTGCTTCCTTTATCGGCATTCAGAGATGCAGACTTGTTTACTACCATGTAGTTATGATGGTACAGTACCTAGCAGTAAATAGGGATCTCATCAGCTGGAGGACTACATTATTTTCATAAACGAGCTATCGTCTGAATATTGTTTTTTATATCCTTACTCAACCTAATCATGAGGAGGTCAGCATGAGGATAAACAAACCTCATGCGAATTCTGATTCTTTATTTCTGTGCATACTTCCACGCTTCTCTTTGGGCTTACAACCACATCAATAGAGCAAAGGGAAGAGTTGCTTTCTGACACTGCCACCCTGTATCAGCTTGTTCCTGTCCCTTTGATGGCACTTCCTGTGCCTGCAGTGCAGTCTGTGGCCATGCAAACACTTGTCAATCATTTCTGTGAAGCCTGGTGGCATGAGCTGACCTCCAAGATGTCTGACTTTGCTAAAGAGGTGATCAGATATCTTTTCTACTACCTGCTGTCCTGCTGGAATAAAACATATGGCAGAGAGAAGTAATGACGTCTTAAATCATTGTTGTCCATTGCTACATGAAGGTATATCTAAGCTCTGGGGTTAACTTAGCCAAATATTCAGAATTCATTGATCAGAATCCCAACCATTTTAATGATAGCTTAAAAATGAGGATTTAAAAATAATAAATGCACTAATTTCTTATTGCTTCCTAACTATTTAAGTACTCATGAATTTTCTAGGTTTTCTTTGCAGCTAGGGAGGGTAGATATTAAATAGAGATTCTAGTTATCCTGTGATTTCAGAAGTAGGAGTTACCAGAAAACACTGAAAATATTGAGACAACATATTAAGCTGCAACAAAGAGAGAGGGTCTGTATATTTACCTATATGTTTCAGTTAATAAATAGTTATTGATGACATATAAGATTTTCTTAGATTGTGTGTTTTTTTCCAGGATAACGTTATAAGTTTAGATTCCTGAAATACAGCATTTCCTCACATATTTTATGTACCAATCAGGAAAACTTGCCAGGGATATATGTCTTTTTCCTGAATTTCATTACGTTCCATCATGATCTGCAAATATTTATCCGCTGGTTGTGTGGTCTTTTGTTGAAGATGCTTCTGAAATGTTTGGTGAAATTTGGCTTTTCTTCAAGGAGATCTAAAATCCTGAGATTGTGAAGAACACTTCTTGGTAAGTCCTTCTTTCTCAAAAAGTGATTTGAGCAGTTTGTCTCACATTACTCATTTGTTCAAAGTGTGAGAGTGTCATTGCCCTAGGGCTCACCTTCCATCTTTTTTCTTTCTTCTGGAAACAAAGTGTCCAAGCAGAGTACTCTCCAACAAGTTAGCTGTCTTCATGGCCATCATCAAAATTATTTCTAACAACATAAGAGGTTTCTGATGTGCCTCATCTATCAGAAACCAGATGAGTGACAACCAAAGCAGTAGTCGCTAGAAGAATAGCTCCAAAAGCCATCATTAAGTCTGTTTTTAACACAGATATATATATTTGAAAAGTACTGATCCATGATACTTAAATTACTGGTTTTTCTATGTTCATAACTGAATCCTCTTTCTTATAAATATGAATTCCTTTCTTACTTCTTTAACTTGAAACACTTCTGTGCTGGCAGTGCCACCACATGAGAGAAGATTTTCATTGGTACAGAAGTGTCTTGGGAGTAGAGTAAAAAAACAAATTGTAGGCACAGAGTTTTTAAATGCGGTCCTAACAAAAATTATTTAAATATGATTTCCTTTTTTCTGAGTGACATATGGACTGGTGCAACTGCGAACAAAAAAGTTTTTGCCTCAATTTGAAGTGCCTTGAATTCATATATGGTTCCAGGTTTATCAGTATTCAAGCAGAGGAATAGATGGTATATAATAGGCTAATGCAGACATTACTGTACTACTAATCTTAATCTCCTAAAACAAATTTAGAGGGTTATCATTCATCCATTTGAGGCAAATAATAAGCTAAAATGTCCTTCCTGATGTTGACTGAAAGCCAATATTATTAACACAAGGCTGATGTCTGGTGTCCCCATACAGCAATTAAGTTCAGTTAATTGCAACTACTCTGAAAGTATTTTTCAATTTTATTCTATATATTTTTGAAAGGATTTTTCAATTTTATTCTATATATTTTGATCTCTTTAGGTCACGCGTCATTATATTCTATTATGCTACTGTATTTTTTCCAGGATTTTCCTTTCACCCTTGGCTCATTTGTATGACAAACTGGAAATGTGCATTCCCAAATGAGTGACAGCACTTGTTTTAACCAATGGATAGAAATTGACTGCAGGCCACCCTTGCAGGATGAAACAGATGAACACTCCTGCATTTTCAAGGAATAAAATACTTTCTAGTGTTGAAACAAATGGCAAAAGCAGCCCTTATTTGATCAAAATAAAGCCGAAGGGTTTCTATATGCAAATGGTTGTTTTGGATCCTAGGTGATGAGTCTAATTGAGGAAGGAGCAACTTAATCAGATAATCCACCTTTGTTTTTCTCTTGAGCAAACTATATTGTCTGATCTTTTTATGAAGATCAAACCCTTGGCTGTTCAAGGGTGGTATAGCCCTCAGAAAGGGGTTCAGAGAGAGCTCTCCTTATGGATTCTTAATTATACACAACTGCAGAGGTGAACCAAAACTTACAGAATCAGTAATGTCAAAAATAAAGTGCACCAAAATAGCATTTGCTAAACAATGACAAGCTGTTGGAAAGACTTACTTATAGAATAAACAAGTCATGGGGACAGAAAAGAAAATAATGAAAGCTGAAGAAAGTGAGAAAGAAACACAAAGAAAAGCTCAAAATTATACGGAACTGAGTGAAAGTTCCTGTGGGGTTTGATAAGAGTAGATGAGTTTTTCCAGACACATGTGGAGGACAGCGGTCTTAAAGATAAAAGGAGAATTGCCTCAAAATAAATAAAATCAAAAAGTCTGAGGTAATGAAGAGAAAAAAGTCTATGCAGACAATGTGAGGAAAAAAATCTTTCTACTGAAATCTAGTGCTCCTATGTAAGAGCCTGTGTTTTAAAAACTGAAAAGACATTTTCCTATGGGTACTACCAAACAAGTGGCAAGTTCTCAATTTAAAAGTTTTTATTTTAGTAGCAAAATTGAAGGGAATGTATTGAGAAAATGCAAAATGACCTGAAAAATGTGTAGAATAATAACAATTATTATTTTGAATAATACTAATATGGAAGTAGTTGGTTTTGTAATCTCCGTAGGTCATCATTTGTAGAAACAGAAGGATAATAAAGGTGACCTGTAGCAGATACAAATTTTCTGTACAGTAATTAATAAATCACTTGCTGCAGTGTGGTGTATGATGAGATGTGTCAGATCTTTAATATTTTGTCATTGTGCCCTGTTTTATACAGAATTGAATCTTCTTTGAAATTGAATGTTGCATGTCAGCTAATAAAACATGATTATATGGTTTCCTCTAGGAGTATCAAATGTGTTGCTGTAATTAAAATGTGGCCTCTGTGGAAGAGTTTATGCAGAGGGGACTTTAGTGTGTCAGGTAGAATGGTAACACCTAAGTCAGAAATAATTTAAAATGAAGCATAAAAATGTAATTTTATCTATATACATGACTATACTCTGCACCAAAATCTGTGGAATTCGATAATTTACAGTGATTTTTTTTTTCATTCACCTAATCAGCTGAATAGTAAGGATAGCTTGTTATCAAACTTCTTTACCAATTCCCACAGGCAGCTAGATCCCTTCCTGATTTCCAACACCTGCAAATATGATTAGATTTGACAGAAAAAAAGTCCCATTAGGAGAGAATTGCCTGATTATTCAATATAGCTGATGTGGTAGGAGAAGGCAGTAAGCAGGCTTGAATGGTCATCCTATTGTTCTAGTACCTGCTTCATTCAACAGCTTTTGAATGCTGAAGCCTTTGGGGTCCCAAAACCGTTATCTTGAACTGTGCTGACACACTTTTGCCACTGCTTTGAGTTTTGAAGTTGAGTATAGAAATTCTTGAACCTTCCCAAACCATCCACAGAGCAGGAAAATAGACCCACAGGGTGCCTGATCCTTTAAATAAGCAGTAAAAATGAATGGGTAATTTCTAGTACTTTTAAAAAAAATCTATGTGTTTTGCCCCATTCAAAGCAAGAATACTGTGCCTATGTAATGGGGGATATCAGTGTTCAGGTGTTCGTCTAGCCCACAAATACCTGTCTGGTTTGGTGGTAGGAGAGAGGTCATGGTGTTGGCTGGAGAACCTCAAAATAGTCTACATGGCTCTCTCATTCAAAAGGTTTTAACCAAAGTAAAGCCTCACAAATTCCAAACTATTGATTCAGATATAGTAGGTGCTTTAATCAGTGGAAGGTTATACTTACTATAACCATCAGTGTTGTCAGACTCCAGCTATGCTGAGGACAAATGCTTCAAGATAAAAAACATTTCTCATGGTAAAATAAGGCAGTTGAAGCACTCCATTGATAGAGTTTGCTTTGCTATTCAACAACATGGCCATTGGCAATAAAGAATCATATCATTAAATTAGATTGGGCAGGTGTCTTTTGATATTTTACAACATGGTCAGAAATATTTTTCCTTTCCAAAAAGAGAACACAAAACTACATCACCTCTATACAGGCAGATCATATTAAGCATTACATTGCTTCAGGTAGTAACAGCAAGATATGAACTCACTGGGTTTTTTTAACTATACCAAATGAAAGCATCTTAGAGCAAATGGAGAAAATATCTCCTTTTGACAGAGAATGGAATGAAGTTATTTTGATCTAATAAACTTCCTTTAATTACTCTATCTGGGCTTTTCCCCTCTATAATGTTAGATATGTTGTCTCAAATGTAATTAATTCGAACTGAAATAAAATGTTTTGATTTGAAATGTTGTTAAATGAACTTGCCAGCCAACTAAGCTTTTAAAACCAAATAAAATAACCCATAAGTTAAATAATAATTGACATGGAAGGAGCTGGTATTGCTCATTAGAATTCTACTGCCGAAAGTCTTTGGTTAGTTAATTTTAAGTGGTTTTAAATAGATAAAATGCAATGCAAAAAATTTGTGATGTCTAGTTGAAGCTAATGTTATTAAAAACTTTAGGTTTAGTACTTTTACTGGAGGGAAGGAGGCAATCAAGTGCTACTGAAGTGTTTGAAGTAGGTCATTGGTGCCAGTTTAGAAACCCAGGCTTGGATGTCAAGGGAGAGGTAGTTAAATTTGTGTATGTGATTTGTGTACATTTCTAAATGCTCATGAATCTATTTTAATTGCAAGTTTCTCATTAAGATCCAATACAAAAAATCCCTTAGCTGATTCATGCAGTAATTATTTGTAGTGCTAGAACAGAGTTAAAATTGCAAGAAGGCTGTTATGAAGGATTTATGACTTTTTTTTCTGTCTTTGCTGAGTGAATTAAATCCAGTCTGTAGTGTCAATTTTCCTTAAAGATGGACAGGACTGTGACTGAGTATTAGTGAAGCACCAACTGTGATGGATGCACTCGACCCCTTAACCAAACCAGCAGTAGTTTGGTACAAACTCCAAAGGAGGTAAAGACCTGTTCTGTGGCTGGGCCAAGAACCTCTCCAGAAAATCCACAAAGAGGCAGAGTGACCCAGTGAGCATTGAAGCATATGAGCTTGGAATGCTGATCATGCCACTAACACATGGATAGGAGGATACTTTTTCAGGACTCATATATCAAGGAACAAAGTAAGTTGTGGGTAAAAGGAGCATAATTCATACCTTTCCTGTAGTATGCTATTTGACTATGAGCCAACCACTTTATTCCATAAATACAACAGCCTAAGTGAGCTGCCTTTGGGCTTTCCCTGCTAGGCAGTGTGGCTGCATGGTGGTGATCTCCCCTTGAGCTGGGACACCTCTCAAGATTGCTCTGCAAGGCAGAGAGACCTTTTACTAATGGCAGATATTTGGATGAGACCAATTTGCGTTCTCCCTAAATTGCAACTGCACTGCACACCCGTGACTCTCCTCCTGAGTAGGGATGCCTCTCAAAGTTTGAGATTCCTTATCTGAGGCTAAGGGATATTCCTTACCCTAGGGGGAGAGACCACTTACTTGCAACAGATCCTCAGTAAGTGACTGATAGCATGATGAATTAATGCTGCTGAAATATTACATATCTGTTTAGTTATTCAATACTAATTGTTATAAACTTTGCGTATATAATCATTTAGACATAAACCATTGACCAAGTCTGGGACTAGGATTGGATTCAACCACACCTAGGCTCCTCTCTGAGAAGGAGTTTAGAAAGCAAGGGGGTCCACTCTAAACCTCTTGAGTCCTTGCTCTTTTGCATCTCTAGTCTCTGTGTAAATCATTCTAGTTTGATTATGACTCAATTTTCATTTGTGTCTTTCTTCCATGTAGTAAGTAATAGCGTGAAGCTTGCCATTGGACTTTACCAGAGAGATTAGCAAAAGTGTTATAAAAGCACGACTTAGCAGTGATTCTTTAAGTGATCTAAATAACTCACCCGATACAAACTGGCATAGCCAGCAGGATCCTCGACTGGGACTCATGACACCAGCAGACATGGGCAATGTAAATGAAGAGATGAGAAGGAAAATTCAAATTTTCAAGATCAATACAACACTGCACGTATCTTCTATACTGTTTTTCCTTCTCCTGGAAATTGAGGTCACTATCTAACAATATCCAATAGTAATTGTTCTGAAGAACTTCAGGGTGAAGCTATTTAGTTCCAGTCATATTTTCCAACTCAGAATAAAGTGCTTTCTTCTCCCAGGAGTAGCAAACATCAGAACAGACTAAAAGTTTCTTTTAGTTTCTGTTCTTCTACAAGCAGCCTGGAAAATTATGGTGTTTTTCTTTGAGCCCTCAAGCTGATGTAGCAGTACCAGGGAGCCCAGACTGGTATGCAAAAACTGCAGTCATACTGCTACCGAGGGCCCCACTTCTCCTTTGTATTTCAAACCTGTGCCGTAATATTTAATACCCCTATCAAAATTGATTACTTCAGATAGTCACACCTGCCTCCCTTAGGTTACTCTGTCTTTCCATGGAAATCTGGAGGCTTTTCAGTCAGAAAATTCTATTTTTTTTTCCTGCAGAAAATGTTATGGAAAAGGATATTTTTAATTCCCCATAAATAGCAGTCTTGCTGTTATGAAGTAAGATGGAATTTGGGTGAAGCTATTTAGTTGCCAGTTGTTTGTCATTCCAGGGTTGTTCAAGTGTTGGGTGAAGTTTTTGCTACAGAAGGTCTTGTGTCCAGATGGAGGGAGGGGCAGATATGTCGTGCTGAAGTCCTATGGAGATAATGTCAGAAGGTAAAAAGTCAAAATCTAATTACGAGTGCTGGATGGAAAACAACTTCCCACTTCTATAAAATGAAGAAATCAATGCTTTGAATTCTTTTTACCTCACATCTTCATAGAATCACACAATGAGTGGGGCTGGAAGGAGCCTCTGGAGGTCATTTTGTCCAATGGCCTGCTCAAGCATGGCCACCAAGAGCCAGTTGTCTGGGATCATCTCCATATGGCTTTTGATATCTCTGAGGATGCAGACTCTACAATCTCTGGGCAAGCTGTGCCAGTGCTCTGTTACCCTTGCAGTAAAAAAAGTTTTTCTGGATACCCAGAGGAAACCTACTGTGGTCTGCTTTATGTGCATTGCTTCTTGTCCTGTCACTGGGTACCACTGAAAAGAGACTGGCTCCATCCTCTTTGCACCCTCCCTTCAGGTATCTATATAGATTGATGAGCCTCCTGAGCTTTATCTTCTTCAGGCTAAACAGACTCAGCGCTCTTAGCCTCTCCTCTTAGGGCAGATGCTTCAGTCCCTTAATTGACTTTGTAGCTTATTGTTGGACTCTCTCCAGTAGATCCATGTGTCTTGTGTATTGAGGAGCCCAAAACTGAACCCAGCACTCCAGGCTTGGCCTCACCAGTGCTGAGCAAAAGGGAACAATTACCTCCTTCAGCCTGGTAGCAGCATTTCTACTAATGAAGCCTAGGACGCATTAACCACATTTTCAGGAAGGCTGGCTCATGTTCAATTCGGTGTTCACGGTGTCCACCATGACCCCCAGGTCCTTTTCTGCAAAGCTGCTTTCCACCTAGGTGAGAAGAAGCACATTTTGCAGAAATCTAAATACTTCCTGAGCAAAAGGAAGCTGGCTGGCTGGCTTCTATTTTTTGAGGGGAAAATGCTAACAGTCTCACTACTATCTGCTCTCAATAACAGTGGCGGCCTGGAAACAAAGCCTTGCAGATGTTTGTGACAGCAGAGCAAAATGACATGAAGAGCTGTTTCAGGTCTCTGTCCAATACATTCCCACCAAAATATCAATAACAAAATCTTTCCCTGCTGATTAATTGTTGCAGTCTTTTTCTACTGAGTGAGGGTTTCTCCTGTCCTCTTCTTTGATTGATAGCAGCCTGTGTGTGATCAGGCTGAACATAGGGTTGCTTTTCCTTTTAGCTCATGACTTCAGGTATAATATCCTTCCTTAGTATGACCCCTGTGCTCTTTCACTTACATAATTTGATTTTTACTATACCTCCTGGTTACACTCTGTGTAACTCATAGAAATGAGCACTATTTTGCTTTAGATTGCTTTGAAGATGATAGAATTATGGACCCCCTTTGAAGGTTATCTGTACCATGGCCATCTTTTTGTAAATATATTTAAGTATATTTAAGTCTTCCATCATCATGATGACCAGCTTGTGTTAGTCAGGAAAGGAAAGGAAAAAAAGGCTTTTTTTGCAGTTGTTACTCAGCTGATAATCAGTACTCAGAAACTCCTCCTGACTGGATCTTCTCTTACTAGTCCTTCAGAGCATGGGGTTTCTTCATTATGCTTTCAGTGTCTAAAACAGTTCATGTTATTGGCACCTAATAAACAATACCAAGACCCACATGTTTAAATATGTTTAAATGCTTGACTCATGTTTCCCGGATATGTATCTAAATTCTTTCATGGCACCTATATTACAAAACTCTTTTCAAAGTGGGGCAATCACTGCAGCCCACTCTGGTGCCACATTGCCTGATCACTTATTATTGAAATATATAGGGTTTACATGCATTAAAGAAGTAAAATCTTTACATGAGAATGAGTAAGCCATTCAGTGAGAACCGAAAACAAAAAAGGAAAACCGAAGGATTTAAGAAAGAACACATAACAACATGCAGATCTAAAGGACAAATATTGGATTCTATGCCTCATCTTCTAAGGGCTACAAGTTTTGCCACCTTATTTTAATTGTATTTGAGAAAAACTCTTTGGAAAAAAAGAAGCATTAAGCTGCTTGGATAAGTTTTTCAAACATGCGGAGAATTTCTAAATCCTTTTAATCAAGCATCAGGCTCATGTGAAAAATAATCCCTCCAAACACATCTCTCTTGGAGGCAAAATTCACGTGTTTCTTGCCTTATCCCCAAACAAATGCTTTTGCATGACTCATCTACTGTGGGACTATTAGCCCTCATTGAAATGCACATCTAAACTGACACTTAACCCTGATTTTTTTTAGCAGCACATGAGGGTGTGGGTGATACTTATTTGGATAACACCTTGCAGCCTGGAGGCTTTAGAAGTGTTTTATTTACATAATGTTTCATTTATTTTGTAAGAATTACACTCTCCCCATCACTGCTATGATCTGCTTTGGCATAGAAAATATCCAACAGCTGTTTATCAGCCTACAGAAATGCTGTGTAATAAGAAATAAAAAGAGACTGTGCATCTCACTGAAAACCATGGAGTGAATCAAGAAGGAACACCATCAGGAGGAAAAAAGAGAAAATCAGCCGCTGGGCTTCCACCCTTCATTTGTACAGTCCTGCAGGTCACTGGTTGACACAGAATCAGATGAGAAAAAAGCAATAACTATGTTAACACCCATGACTTGTACAGTCCAGCAGCCCAGGGCACTAAGGCACAGGAACCATCCTGGGCAATCTCTGTAGGGAGCAGTATTTTATATAACCTGAAAAAACAAATGCATAAGCCAAGATTTCGAGAAGTGACACATTCTTTGGCTGTCAAATAGAAGGTATTTTTAATGTGGGTAGAGCCCATGGGTTTTTTTCAGAAGCAGATATCTATGAGGGAGCGAACACTAATTTCACCACTGGGGAAGCCAGTGACAACCACAAGAGAGTGCAGAGAATAAATTGCAGGAGATAAATTGCGTAAACCTTTAGAAATTACACACCTGCTGAATTAGTTTTCATTTTTTTTATTGTTTAAAATAGATTGATAGTCTTCATGTTTGATTAGGATAACAGCACAGGAGAAACATCAAAAGTTTATTAGTTGGGGTAGCTAGGTGGGTAAATCTTATTGTAGTTTAAACATGCTACATAACCTCAGATGTACAGTGAGAGAGATAATTATAGAACAATAGGAACAAAACCTGCTGGTATCTTACAGATGGGAGGGTATTTAGGCGTAGAGAAATGCAATAAAATTTGAGTTGTGAAAATTGTAACTCTTGCTAATTATAAGAGACAGAATTTACAAAGTGCAGTATTAAACCTGGAGGGAATAACAGAAACTTTACTAAAAAATAATTTGTTGTTCAAGATACAGTCTAAGTAAACATATTGAAAGCCAATTCATAAGAACTTGCCTTGAAATACAGAAATGAGTGAAAATTAACCGAGCAGACATTGGGATGGCAGGCTTTGTGGATTTATCTCTTCAGAAAGAATGGAACAAGCACATTGCATTTATCATTATCAACTGTAATTGAAATTGAAGCAACTCAACACTTTGCTCTGAAAGTGTGAAAGCTGTGTTGTTGGGTACTGGGCTAACACAACGGAGGGCCGTAACGTTCACTGACAAGAAAACTTTGGAGTATTTAACACCCTCCCTCATTGAAGCTTTAGGTTATTAACTATGACATAGAATATATATGTAGAGGGAGAAAGAGCCTCAGGCATAGATTTTATATCTTTTTTTGGCAGTGGATCCCTTGCAAAGGTCTTCCAGGTGCTCTTGTCACAGATAAATGCCAATAATTTTATTTAGGGATTCTAGCATCGCTCAAGCATATTCAACTCACTGTGAGAGAATGTAGAATATTTAAATTCTAGACTGCCAAATAAATTTAGCTGTTACATATAAAGACTAGTGAATAAGGAAAGACAGAGCTACAATTTGTAAATTATTCGGGTTCTCTGGGATGGGGTTTTGTGTTTAGCACAAAACCTCAGGTTTGGAGAGTGGTTACTCTCATCTGTCCTATCTGATGGCAGGGACTTGCAGGACAGGATAGCTTACTGGGAGTCTACAGCCTGCACAGTACAGGCTCTTTAGGTGGCTTTCCATTCCTAAATTTTTTTCTACTTAATACTTTTCTTCTTCACCTGTCAGACTCTTCTGTAAATAACGTCATTCAGGTAGACTACAAAGACTGATATAAAATGATAGTCGTGCATTAATTTCAGCATATAGTCTTGAAATTTAATGATGAGATTATCTGGAGAAGAAGTGTCACTACAGATAAGGAAAAGTGTTCATACTTCAGGAGGGCGATGCCTTCTGTCTAATGACAGGGGTTTAAAGTATGTGAGTTGAATTGCCCTTCCTGTTGCCTGACTCTCCTCTATCACCTGTAGAGGAGATCAGATGACAAGCTTTCATTATGTGTCTGAGCTTTTGATGGATAAAAATAAAATAATTCCCCAACTGAAGTAAGACAATTTCCATCTTTAGAGGCTAGAACTGCTCTTGGTATGTTCACTCCTGGTGAGAGGGAGAGTCTGGATAAATAGCTGTGCTGAGAGAGGGGGCTCATCTCAAACAAAGTTGAAGAAGGGTGATTTCTGTGGTGGACTGTACCATCCTGAAACACTTCATAAAATGGGGTGGATTGTTGTCTGAAGATACTCATGATAAAGAGAAGCATCTTCTGTAATCAAACTACTAAATGGTGAAAGTTAAGTGAGCTGAATTTCATCAGTATGACAGCTCATATTTAAATGAGTCACTGTACTGGATGTATCAAAGTGTTGGCACCAGGGGGCCTCCAGAGGTGTCCTCTGTGAGAAGACACCAGGGGCTATGCAGCTGGTCCCAGCTCCAGGTGCTCCAGGTGCCAGAGCAGATATCCCTTGCAGCCCATGGAGGACCTATACTGTGGCAAAAAAAAAAAGTATCAGAAGGAACAGCAGAGAGAAACTGCTGGGTACTGACCAAAATAACCCAGCTCCATAGTGCTTGCAGCAAGGGAGAGGAGTGTAGAGAGAACCTAAGTCTGAAAAAAGGGGAAAGAAAAATGTTTTCAAAATGTTTGCATTTTTGTTTTCCATTACCAGAATTAGTAGGGGTTTTTTTAACAAGTTAAGTTAATTTTCAAGAAGTTGAGTCTGTTTTGACAATAACTGGTAAATGACCTCCCTGTCTTTTAACTGATGAGCTCTTTTTTTCCTTTTCTTTTTATTTTCTCCCCCACATCATCAAGGGGATGGAGTAAGCAAGCGTCTAGATGGGTGGTTGGTTTTAGCCAAGGCTAACCCACCAGAGCCACACTCATCTTATATTATTATAAATTAACTTCATGTGCCTTTTCTAGGGGAAAAAAGGGACCCCAAGTGTATACTGTTGCTTTGGAAAATACAGCAAAATTCCACTTGTGGTATCTAATACACGGGAGACATAGCTAATGTGAAAATTCAGATAATGACAATATTTCCTTTTCCCAGATATTTCATGAGGGAAGATTAGAATAGTCTATCAGAAGGCAAAATAGCTTTGACAATATCAAAATATTTCCAGATGTATGTGTGGAATATGTGAAAACCTATGCTAATGTATGCAACAACTCAAGTGGCTGTCAGATTTGCATTGTTGGATGAATAATTGAATTTGGAATGTATTTTACATTAAAAATTCTAGTTTTCTGATTCTGTCACTAGCTCTGAAGTAGCAGAGGAGCAACAACCATTCCAAAAACTGTAATAAATCACCTGGATTGTTTCGTTTTGATTTGGGGAGACAAAATATTTCATTTCAGATTTCACCTTTTCAAGAAAGTATGATTATATTAATTCTTACTTTAAAATAGCTTTTCAGAAATGTTAAAAATGGGCTTTTCTATATCACATAATTTTTTTCCTAAATGAAAGGCTGTCAGTACTGACATATACTAAAAACATTTCATGGTGGGTGTGTATACTACTTACCCAGGAAAAAAATTCTGATTAAAATGTTCTGACAGACCATTTAGTTCAGATCATCCTTCTCTTTAACTGCTCTTTGCCAACAAGGATGGAGCAGGTTTCCTGTTCAGAAACAGGTGCAGTAACCTTGGTTTGTGTCACAGCAGTCACCTTCTCTATAGTCACCATGGCTACATGGCAAAAGCAGTGTTCATCCTTGGTGCTCACTCTTCAGCTCTCCCTATTCCACTTTCTACCAGGACTCCCACAATACTGGCAGGGCTGCATTCCTCATTAGCTTCCTTATCCTTTTCTCACTGGGAATGAGCAAAACCTCTCACTCTGCCTTTCTCTTAAGTGTTAACCCTGGTATGATGGTTTGAGAACAGCAGAAAGAGCTCCCTGATAGGTGTCAGGTGCAAAGGAGGTATTTAGTGCACAGGACTGTAGCTTAATAATGTGGTCTTGCAGATGCTATCTGAGAACATAATTTTCAAAAACGGGATGCTTTAGGTTAAGTTTAGTTGCAGCTGGGTACTCCTGGGATCAGAAAGTAGTTCCGTAGGCAGCAGGGCAGAGGAAAAATGGAAAAAAGCATCTGAATAGGATACATAAATTGACTGCATGAGACCCAGCTCAACAACGTTCTGTAAAGGTAAATCAACCTGAAGTCAGGCTTCCTTTAAAACAAGCTTTTTGGTGGCTCTTTAACATTTCTATCATGGCTTTTCATTCCTTGTTTTGGGCCAGGACCAACAGAGCTATTCTGAAGTGCCATAGCAAGCATATGGTGAGTGTGCTGTTTCCATCATTAACCAGCCAGGCAGCAGGGAACAGAACGCCTGCTTGAAAACATTGTAGGAATGGGATTCCTGGTACTTGAAGTGCAGGAGTTTATGACTCAGACTGTGGGTATGCCTCCTTGCCAGCTAATATCTGGATAGAGCCAGAAATTGAATATTATACAGCTTAAATATAATTTTGACACACGTTAGCCATTGATTCTCTTCATGACTGGTTATATTTTCTTTTGTTAGAGATACCTATTCAAAAAAACAAGTCTTCATACTAGGTTTTTCCAATTGCAATTTACAGTGGTGCTGTTATTACAGAGCTAACAACTTGTGTGTGCCCTGCCAACTTGTTGACAAAAAGAAAGAAACACGTAATTTAATACAGATGTTTTACTGCAAAAAGTATCAACAACACTTTAGCCTTCTTCTTTCAGTCCTGTCAATCAAACATATCCTCTCCACCAGATAAGTGAACATACCCTGGAAAAATGCCTGGTTTTGACAGGCATTCAGAACATGGCATGATTTTTTTTCTATTTTTTTATTCTCTGTTCCTTTGGCCTACTCACGTGATTATTTGTTCAGAAGACTACAGCCTTCCTCATTCACTCCAGTGATGAATTCATACAAACTTTTGGTCCCACCCCTAGAGCTTTACAGTCTTTATGTGCAAATGAGTGATTTCAGCTGCACAGAAGATCACTATGTGCATATGAAATCAGTTTTATTTTAAATGTGAACATATCAGATAGGTACACTGGCATTTCTGAAAGTTTGATATCAAACAATTAGTTTATAAACACTTTTTTAAAAATTTATACTTGAAAAGACGTAGTCTTCAAAGCAAATTCTGATCTCCCCTGTACCTTTCTATTTCCCTTTCTTCAGGTTTACAAACCTGGTCTATTTGTACTTATTTGTATTTATTTCCCCTCCTAGTTTCTGTAAAACATCCCATATGAAGTTGTAAATTAATCTAGGCTTGAATGGACATTAGACTTGTTTGTCCTGAACAGGAAACTGGTGTGGAAATGCACATTACCTGGACCAACAGTAGTTTAGCTTTTTTTTTTTTACAAGACTTTTATTTCTTCCATGTAGTTAATTTTTATTCTTTCACTCATGTATTTTTTAAAAAAGGGAAAAACATCTGAAGACTACCTCATGATATTGTGAGTTTCTAGCTGGTGATATTTCTGTAGCACTAATTCCTGAATTCATAATATCCTAATGCAATGTAGCAAATCCTGACTAGGCTACCTGTCAACAGGTAAATAACATATTTATGAGACTTGTAATTGAATTTCTACTTTATAATGTTTTTCAAAAAAGAAACTGAAAAAAGGACTCAGCTAAATTTTGACCTTGCTTATGCTGAATGTTTGTAACTATAGGGAATCAGAGATCATCCCAATGAGCAGGAATATTTATGATCTGTTCAGTGAGAATTCATAGGCTGAGCTCTGCCAATAAACCTTGATATTCATCTTGCCTAATTCCTTGTGAAATTAAAGCAGAAAATTCTTAAGGTAAAAAAGATAGTTTGGCTCACTGTAAGTTTATATTGAATTATAGGATGAAGTAATTCTGAAGGAGAAAGAAACCATTCTGTTCTATGCTGGTTTTCATGGATTCTGTGATGAAGGAAGTAGCATGGTGGGCCCAGGGTAGGTGCATATTTTTGGCAAGGGCCAATGAATTTTTCATTCTGCTTCAGACAGAGCTGTCCTGATGTGAAATTTGATTTTTCAGCAATGTATTTCAGCATGAACAACAATGCTAAAAATACAGACACTGTTAAAAATATAGCGACTGTTGTGTGCAGAAGGCTTGTTAGGGCCAAATTTAGTTAGCTGAGTGTGGCTGGGGAGGAGTCCAAGAGACTCTCTTAACTCCCCAGCTCTCTTCAGAACAAGGAGACATAACCCTGTTATAAAAAATATATGTTTGAAAAACAAAAATATGAGACCAAGATGGAACTGGCACTGGAAACCATGGCAACAGGTGGGGGCATCTCATAAGACTAGGGATCCAGGAACATGGTTGAAGACTAAAATTTATTAATCTCTTCTCTATGAACTCCCTGTCACCTGGGTAACTGTCTTTCTGCAACCTGTGAGATTTCACATTGTGGAATGTTTTAGAAATGTCTTAATTTATTTGAAATATTTCAGGTACAAAATAATGAGCCAGGTATCAAGATGGAGTGACTGCACTGGGATGAAGATATGCAGACAGGGCAACTGTGCCCCAAATGTGCTTTAAAAAATTCCATCCTAAAAAATCATAATAATACCAGATCTGTCTCTGAAATGAGAATTCAGAATCCTCTAGGGTCTGGTAGCACTCTCTCTCCGTCACCTGGGAGGAACTTGTCCATCTGTCCTTGCCAGGTTGAGGCATGACAGGGCACATGGTCACCCAGTTTGTGCACAGTCTGGTTTCTTTGCACTGTCCGTGACTGCAGGTGCAGTTGCCACTGGGTGGAAGCTTAAGTGCCTGCCTGAGATTTCTCAAGTTTAAGGAAATTGATTCTTAATCATACACTTAATTCTACTCATCATCATCATTATTCTAGCAAGGCAAAATTATCGTGTTTTAATTGATGTGCATAACATTTGTCAGTGTCTTGCTACTTTTTACTCCTATAAATATGACACCGGAATCTTATATGTTGGTAATATTTTGATACCATATTGCTCACCAGAACCAATCACAAAGTCTCCATGCTTTTTAGTGACATGAATGATCTCTCTTGGAATTTTTTGTATAAAGATGATGAGATGTGTTTCTCAAAACATCTGAATGCTATAGTGCTAGATCTCTGGTTTATGTGCTTTTGAAAGATTTCACATGATACTGCAAACACAAAAGTTCAAAGAGATGAAAACAAAGTCAATATATGCACTTGCACATAATTTTAAATTTCCCCCCCCTAAATTACAGAAAAACTGCCAAATTATTAAGAAATTGTTTGATTCCTTAAAATGTTTTAAAATTATAGATTGATGGTTGAAAAGTCCAAATATTTGAGGCAAAAAAAATTTCACACATAGAATCTGGGTAATCACAAACCTGACATACAAAATAAAGAACAGGCTTTCTTTTTCTAGTAATATTCAAAATGTTAGATTACCTAAAGATTTTACTCAGTTTAGGAGATCCAGAAAGCCATCTTTTTACTCAAAAGATCTTAAGTGCATTTTGGCATTTAAGCTTCCCTTTGGATATTTTGTTTCTGTTTCATGTAAATTCCTAAAGATCTCAGCTACTTCGTCAAGAAACCTGTGTTCATCCAAAAAGGATAATTGATATCCTGTTGTTTACCCATGATTATTCTAAAAGCATTGCTGTCCTCCAGATTATCTGAACATGTTCAGAATTGAGTGACTTAAAAATTCATTGCAATATGGATGTTTTCAGACAATTTCTAATTAGAGACAAGTATGAATGCATTTTTATTTAATTTTTTTTTTTTTTTAATTCTTACTGAAGAAATCTGACAGGAGATTTTGAACAAGTTACCATTCTTGCTTAGTGTATGTGTTTGTTCCTAGAGATCTTTGTTATGCTGTTGTGTCTCTCAAACCTAGTTTTTCTTTCTTTACACAGATATCCTGTCTTTTGTCTTTGTGCTGATGGAAGCAAAACATGTCTATCAAGCAAAATCCTATCTTTTACCATTTAATTGTCTTTGATTCGTGATCATCAATTTTTTCATTTACTACCTTCTCTAAGACTGACTGAAAAAATGAAATGTCCCAGTTCACAGCCTATTTTCTAAAAATAACAACATGAAAAAGCATGAAAGGCTTGTTCTAAACTCTATTAATGTCCTAAACTCTGTTTAATGGAAATTCTGTCATGGAGCATCTGGAAGCTGAGTTGAATGATATTTTTATAGCAGTAAGAGACCAGTATTTTTTCTGGTAAGTTTTGAAATAGCAGATAAAATATTGGCTACTTTTATCATTGGGAGTTTCACAATAGAGGTCAGTGCTAGGATTTCACTTAAGGGAAAACTCAGAAGTGTTACACTTTGTGTCTTCAGGACTCTGAACTGATCTGTGCTGTGGATTACTCATGGTCACTTTAGTTATTTCAATAACTTGTCCACCTACAAAATACTCACTTTGGCTTGTGCAATAAATTCTGAACCTAGACCACTGATCTGGTCTTCTACTGATTCACCAAAATCAGGAGAGTTGATTGTTATCCTGGACTTAGTGAGTCCCAGTATCCAAGGTGTGTGGGTGCCAGCAGGCAGTGCATGACTTTGGGGACCTACCTCCTGTGGACACCCCAGGGCACATCATGGGGAGACCCCACAGCCCTCCCAGCATTGTTAGGAACCAAATGCATCAGCTGCTTCTGCTCTGCTCTGAACCCCTGGGGCTGGGCACCCAGGGCCACCGGCTGACTCAGGGTGGTGAGGAGATGGAGAGTGATAACTGACTGCACCTTCAGAGAAGTGTTTCTGCCATCAACAAGCCACAGGATTGCTGGTAAAACACACCCAGTGTCTGACTAATTCATTAAACCTACTATAACTGATCAGGTGACCAATCCAATGCCAAAAAAAAATTAAAAATTGGGAGAAAAAGCTTAAAATAGAAAGTATGAGCACGTCTGCATATAGCCTGACAGATGGCATCTCTTTAAGCAGGGCTTGTCCATATGGCAAGCAAGTAGATTGAATCTGAGTGCTGTATAGGATCCCAATGGAGCAAAACCCAGATTTTTTTACTCAGAGAGTGTACGCTATATATCTCACTTATGTTTCAGATGACAACATAAGTGGTTTTATGCCATCAGCTTCTGGTAGTAGGTGGAAATAGTCAGAGAGAGAGGGAAAGAGATGAAGAAGCATCAACTTTTCAGTGAAGTAGAAAACTCTGTGAGTTATGTTATGTTTGAAGAAATAGAAAAGAAGAATAGGAAGAGACATTCAAACTCCAGTAAAGCAGTTTTCATAAACAGTTTAATAATTTAATAGCTGACTAAGGGAAAATTGCAATTACTGCCCAACCACCCAGTCATTAGCACTGACAGACAACAGAGTCCTGCAGTACCAAAACTATGTCAGTTGGGAAAGGCTGCTGAGGACACAAAATTTCTCTAATATGGTAGGAAGACTGCCCAGGTACAGAATAAGCACATCCCTTGCCTTTTTATCCCTCACAGGGGCTTAAGCATTCAGCTCACGCACTGGTTACAGCTCCTGAGCTGCAAACTCTTCTCAACAGAGATACTCCAGACAAAAAGGAAAGGTTGTAGCTGAGGATGTATTACCTGCTGTGGCACAGGGATTACACTGCTTACACAGGAGGAGGCCTACCCGACAGTCTTATGGTGCAGGAGAACTGGGAAGAAGCCAATTTTATCTATGGAGAAAACTTTAAAGATAGTTACACCATTCATTTCAAAACAGAAACTGTCCATTCCCTTTGAAAGGAAGCATAGCAAGGCTATGATGTTTGAAAACGAAGAAAGCAAATGTATCAATACAAAACACCTTTGCTTTAATGGAAGTTTAACTGCTGACAGGTTCAATCAGTCTCATTTAATTGTTGACATACGAAGTGTTGAAAAAAATCCCCTCAAAACAGTAATAACAGAAAGAGCCCAGTTTAAATATTTCTTATCTGATTAAACATGTATATCTGCACATTTGGTGAAATGGCGAATTAAATATAAATAGTTTATATATTAAACTTTCTGCAGGTATCCACATTTTCAATTCAGTTTAACAACCCCTTATTGTCTTTTTTAATAGATAATGCCATCTTTGGAAAAAAGAAAAGGTAAAAGGTGGAGTATGACATTACGGAATGTATCTGAGAGAAAACATACCTGTGCTCACCTGCAAAAACTAGGAAAGGCCGATGATTTGATAAACTGGTGTGCTTTTACTGCTACATGTCATGACTGAATGTACCAGCTAGACTGGACTATCAAAAAAACTGAGAACAGAACTTTATTTTCAGGCTTAAATTTGTACTTTTAAATAAAACATGATATCTGAGCACATATCTGATTATTTCCAACCATCCTGTGCTGCAGTGAGACCTGAATAGCACAAGTCCTATGAGGAGAGGCTGAGGGAGCTGGGGCTGTTCAGCCTGGGGAAGAGGAGGCTCAGGGGAGACCTCATCACTCTCTACAACTCCCTGAAAGGAGGTTGTAGCCAGGTGGGGATTGGTCTCTTTTCCCAGGCAACTATCAGCAAGACAAGAGGGCATGGTCTTAAGTTGTACCAGGGGAGGTTTAGGTTAGATATTAGAAAGAATTTCTTTACAGAGAGGGTGATCAGACATTGGAATGGGCTGCCCAGGGAAGTAGTGGATTCTACGTCCATGGAGATTTTTAAAAAGAGACTGGATGTGGCACTTAGTGCCATGGTCTAGCAACCACAGCAGTAGTGGATCAACTTGATGATCTCGGAGGTCCCTTCCAACCCAGCTGATTCTATGATTCTATGATTCCATGATAATACACAGCAGTATCTGCTTACTTTCTTGGAGACTTTGGAAGCACCTTGAGGGCAATAAAATGTCTATGCAAATTATGGTAGAAGACACGAATAAAGGCCTGTCTTCAAAATATTATTAAATTAGTTCTGAGTCCTTGTTTCTTTGATGGATAATTTTGTGTTATGTAGCAAGATGCACCCAACAGCAATTGAGGAGCTGGTGAAAGAGTTTGTCAACCTACTTTCAATAAATTTCCAGCTGTACCAGTTAACTGGCTAAGTTCCAGTTAATTAGAAATTGGCAACTGTGATGCCCTTCTACAAGAAGGGTCCAAAGAATGATGTGGGGAACTACAGGCGTGTCATGGAGCAGGCCATCCTGAGTATCATCACAAAGCACATGCAGGACAACCGATGGATCAGGTCCAGCAAACAAGAGTTTACAAAAGGCAGGTCCTGCTTGGCCAACCTGATCTCCTTCTATGACAAAGTGATCTGCTTAGTAGATGAGCAAAAGGCAGTGGATGTTGTTAACTAGACTTCAGTAAAGCCTTTGACACCATCCCTCACAACATTCTCCTGGAGAAACTGGCAGCCCATGGCTTGGACAGGTGTAGCCTTTGCTGGGTGAAAAACTGGTTGGATGCCTGGGCCCAGAGAGTGCTGGTGAATGGAACTAAATCCAGTTGGAGGCCAGTCACTAGTGGGACTCCCCAAGGCTCAGTATTAGGGCCAGTCCTGTTTAATATCTTGATCAATGATCTGGATGAGGAGATCGAGGGCACTCTCAGTAAGTTTGCAGGGTATGCAGGAGTGTTGATCTTCTGGAGGGTAGGAAGGCTCAGCAAAGGGATCTGGACAGGCTGGATCGATGGGCTGGGGACAACTGCATGAGGTTCATTAAGGCAAAGTGCTGGATTCTGCACTTGCATTGCAACAACCCCATGCAGAGCTACAGGCTGGGGGCAGACTAGATGGAAAGCTGCCCGATGAAAAAGGACCTGAGTTGATGGTTTAGAGCTGTCTGAATATGAGCCTGTAGTGTGCCCAACTGGCCAAGAAGACCAGTGACATCCTGGCTTGTATCAAGAGTGCTTGTATCAAGAGAACTAGGGAATTGATTGTCCCTCTCTACTTGGCACTGACTGCACCTCAAATCCTGTGTCAGGTTTGGGTCCCTCACTTCAAAAAGGTGAAGTGCTGGACCGTGTCCAAAGAAGGGCAACAAAGGTGGGGAAGGATTTGGATCACTAGTCTTATTACAAGTGGCTGGGGGAGCTGGGCTGGTTTAGGCTGAAGAAGAGAAGGCTGGGAGTGACCTCATTAGTAACTACCCGAAAGGAGGTTATAGTGAGGTAGGAGTCGGTCTCTTCTCCGGAGTAACCAGTGACAGGACAGGAGGAAATGGCCTCAAGTTGCACCAGTGGAAGTTCAGATTAGATATTAGGAAACATTTTTTCATGGAAAGAATTGTTAGGCATTGAAATAAGTTGCCTCTGGAAGTGATGGAGTCACCATCTCTGGAAGTGTTTGAGAGGTATCTGGAAGTGGTACTTGGGGATATAGCTGAGGGGTGATTATGGTGGTACAAGGTTGATGGTTGGACTAGATGATCTTGATCTTGAAAAATCATCTTCCAGTTTTGATGATTCTGTGATTCTGTGAAGAATGGGTGCTATTGCTAACTATAACTACCATTAACTATTAAAAATAGTCGTCAGTGTGTAGTTAAATTTTTCCCAAAACTTTCTGGCTCACCAGACACAGAAAGTAGCTTTGACTTTTCAGTCTGGAAGATGAAACACAGGAAACCATTCATCTCTTCAGCACAAGGAAGGTTGAAAACTGACAGTTCTTTGCTTTCCTCATTTATTATCTATAGAAAGAGGATGTAAACTTGGGAATGTATATCTGGCTGGTGAGTCATGCTGATTAGCAGATATTTAGCCAGGCTCATTTGCTTAACCTTAATGCTTGTCACATGTCATGCTACAAATTCCACTATGCATTCACAAAGGATTTGACATCATGGAAGTAATTATTCCAAAATGATCCTGATAGATTTAAAAAAAAAAAAAAAAGGCAATTTGGTCCTAAAAACAACATTCTTTAATGAGAATGTTTCTGGGTCTGCAAATCCATAGTCATGTTTTATTTATAGCCTGCCTATGATTCATCATTAGAGTTTCTTACAGATTTTGGAAGAAAAATTGTTCTTCCATGCACGAGTGTTTTTAGATAACCACAGCTGCTCCTCACTAGCTGCTGTTTCAATAGCAGAAAGCCTAACACTAGTATTCTTATGCATCTTTATTCCTATCTGCTCACATTCAAACCAATTTCACCACACACAATCAATCCCATTGTGCGGACTTCAGGCAGCAGCCACCGCAGCCAGCATTTGGCATGTCAGCAAAAACGTTTTTTGTTCCAGAGAGGAACAGCTGATGGGATGAAACTTTGCTGCTGGCTAGAAGCTTTGAAAGGATGGTGCTGTCCTAGCTCTGCTCTGGTTGTGCTAAAATGTGTCTGAAGGTGTTTGAGAAAATTGTCAGAAACTCTGCTGGGTAGGCAGCAAAGAAAGGCAGGACACAACCTAGCGCTTCTGCTGCTTTGGCATTAAGGGCTGCAATTTTAATTTTTCTGTATATTTCTTGCTGGTCAATAAAAGGATGAACAGTCTAAAGTGATTTGTCATTAAGAAAATTTTTTTTGGTGTTTTGGTGTTGCAGTTAACATTTCTGCTCTCTTGGTTTAAGAGCCTTCTCTGCAAATGGACAAGTTTACAGATTGCTTACGAAGCAGAAATTGAGCTAAACATTTCTGGTGATCATGTCTGGAAAATAAATTTTGGTCATCTTTGCACACACATATCTTTCTCTATACCTAGTAAGTTTTTTTTCCACTGGGACAAAACCCTGTTGAACCTTCTGGGCTGCAGGGATACTGTTTAACAACAGATGCTTTTGCACTTTCAGATACCATTCCAGGCTATTATCATACCCACATGTGCTCTTTCAGGACCTGATCAGACTTGAATTGAGAGAGACTCTGAGCTAATGACCAGCTCACCAAATCTGGCATTGCTTACTGTATGCCTCTACAGGCAATGCTGGAGAAGTGAGACTACAGCTTTACATGCATGACTGGCACAACCATATCAAATGGAAGTGTTTTGTCACCTCTCCTTTGTTCATCTCTATGTTGGAGATGGGAATAAAGCTTTGATTGATGCCAGTGGGGGTGCAGAGGCGACTGAGTGGCAAAGCAGTGCTTACTGCACTTGCAGTGCATTGTGATTCGAAAACAACTGAAGTACTGCGACTGTAATCAGCACATCTGGAGAACACATAGGCTGAGTTTGTAGTCTTGGCCTATGGTTGAGGACATGAATGCTCTTATCACTTACACTACTGGCATTTCACTGGTGTCTGGCAAGTTGGAGAAGGCAGAAAAAGCTGTAGGGAGTAGTTAAGTGGATGACTTTTGACTCTCTGTAAATAGAAAAGGAAAAATTGAGGTCTTTGAGTAGTTCTATAGCTTGAGTATTTGCAACTCAGCTATCTATTTCATTTCTGTGAGCAGCTAGAAGACTTGTCCCTTTCAAGAGTATATTCTCCTTTCCAGAGTATTGTGATCTTATGGACGTACAGTGCAAACCATCTCATACTCTGTGAGTACTTTGTCTAGTTCCCATAAAAATAACATATACATGTTATTTCATGAGAGTAGAGCATGAAAGTAAAGCAACTTCACATGAATTCTGCTTTTTTCATTAAGTACTACATGTTAGTACATATTCACTAAATATATACTTGAACGAAAAACAAGTAATCAAAAATAATGAATTTCCTTCCATGAGAAAAGGTGTAACAGATGAAATGCTCATATAGGGATGAGTTTTCTGCTGTTGGTAATCCCATATTCAATGTGATTGGGAAACAGTCATATGCCTTTTCCAGGTTGTTTTTTATGTTCTCCATGCAAAATGCAAGCATGATTTCTGTACCTCTTTCAGTTTAACAGCATAAACTGTTTTTGTATAAAATTATTTCCTGTTCCAAATATGTATGGAGATCACCTCTTAAATATGCTAAGCAGAGAGAACAGAGCTCTCCCTCTTTGTTAAAGAAATTAGTGTCATTGGTCCTGTACAGTTCCAAGGGAGAAAACATGAGAAAGGCAGTGAGGGAGAGAAGCAGTTAGAAAAACACAATGAAAAGTATTTTGTATGTCAAAAATCATAGCGTATCTAACAAAAAGCTCAGCTTTGGAAAAAATCCCTCTATATGGAAGAATTAACTTAGGTTACGATAAAAAATAAACTCGTCTCTGACAGCCCTATCACAGAAAAAATATTAAGTATTTTTTTAAAATGTGACCTTGGAAATGTGAACCTGGTAATTGGTGGTAACTGGTGAACAACTACAGATCTTTGAGTTCTGTTTAGTTTGGGTAAAGATCCTTGCATTTTGGATACATAGCTGTAATGTGTCTTTGCCTAATTAATTCTGTCTATGCTTTGCTCTCTTTCTATCTCACAAGACAGCCTTTGGGCTTTCCTGCTACTTTGAAGAGGTAACCAAGGCTCTCAACATACAGATCATCTCCTTCCCTCTCTCTTTCAATTCCCACCTCATCTTCAGCCACGTTTAGCTCTTCCCTTCTAGACACGTGCACCACTTGCATGACTGCTGCTGAGTGACTGAGCATATATTCAGGGCTTCATGGAAAGCTCTGATCAGCACTCTGTTTACAAAGATACACAGGGGTTTACATCCAGGGTAGCAGAGTAATCTTGCCTATAAATTTATGACTTTTAAAGAAATCCATGGAGAGTAGCTTTCATGCTCATTGCATAAGGAAGCCCTACAGTAATCTTAAACTTAGATTAATAAGAGCAATGATGAAACTGGGATCACTCTTAGATAAAGAAATGGAAATCTGTTTGAAAAAGAGGGGGGAAAGTTGAAGAATCTAGAGGTAAAGAATTTCTGACTGATTAGCCACCACAAAAGAAAAACAGAAAGAGACAAAAAATAGAAAAAAAGAAGCAACAGTCTTTATAGAGGGAATAGCAAATTTTAAAGAGGAAGAAAGACCAAAGAAAAAAGGTATAAGGCTTCTGATTGCTCTTTTGATGGCGATTGTTCTTTTATTAAATGATTTGATAAAATAAGTTTACTTACGAAGCTTCTGTGGTGGTTTAAAACTTTACTGCCTGGTAACTGCTTGTTACCATCTTCTGTTGGAGGTTACCCAGCCCACCTGCCCCAGCAGAGCAGAGCAGAGCAGAGAGCAGTGGGCACCCCTCTCCCATTTGGCCATTGGGCAGTCTGGGTTTGATTGCCAGGGATGATAAGCTTAAATTTACCTACACGACTTCTCAATAAAGCAGTTAAGATCCATACACAGTGAGTAAAGCAAAAATGGTTCATACTCATGAAGAATAAAACAGACAAGGTCCATGCACAGTCATTAAGGCTGCAGGTCCAGCTGGTAGGGTCTTTGTACTCAGTCCCACCAGATGGCACAGTGGGAACCTCTGGCAGAAACTTGAGTGATGGTAAACTGTTTCTGCTCTGTCATAGCTTGCTCCCAAAATTCATACAGAGGCTTTTGAGGGAGTCATATGTCTATTAGGTAATTTGAGGTGTTCCAGCCAAATAAATAAGGTGTTTCTTCACTGGGACCACTTTTTAGGAAGTTGCCATACTTTATATTCATTTATTAGGAAAAAAATCAAGAAAAGGCATAGATTTTTTTTATCCTCAGTTTGTGAAACATGAGAGAACAAAATGAAAATTGCACTGCTGCAGAGCTAATTAATTTAATGTAAAGTATCTCTCTTTCAGGGTCTTTATATGAAATCTCTGTGAAGCCACAGAGGTAAAAAAGTGGCCCTCAACAATTCAGTTGAAAAGTATTAAAAGTATTCTCTGAAGTATACTACAATTAAGTCACCAGATGCATTACACCAAGAACATGCATTACAGTATGATCGGTATCATTACTCCCGAGAAAAATAAATCATAAAGATATATTTCCTTTTTGAAAGCTAATGGATATACCTCCACTGTCTGGAGCTCTGGTCAAACTTTTATTCTCCAGAAAATAAAATAAAATTTTCTGAATTTAAACCTGGGTAAATAAAACTTTTGTATGCTAGATTATTTTTTTTCCTTAAGATTAACACTGTATATGGTTAAAGTTAATTTGAATGCACTGGTTTGGAAGCTCCAGCTATTTTATAAAGTCATCAGAGATATGTCATCTTTTGAGAATAAAAATATAATTTCACCATTTGTTCATAATATTCTAATTTTTTCCTTAAAATTTTGCTGAAAGTGATGGAAAATGAATTGATATTGAATATTAGGGCCAAAATTTTCCAATTGGAACATTTAAAATTAGGTTCCGAATTCCATATTTAAATAGCTAAATATAACTAGCCTGATTTTCAGAGCTGCTGAGCAATCCCAGCTGCCACTGAAATCAGTGGGAGCTTTGGGTAAATACCAGATTGCCTATTTAGGCTCATTATCATGTAAAGATTAAATAGGGATTGGGACATTTTAGCCAATGTTATTAATGAAGGTTATTACAGTAGGGCTGGGATCTGTAGAAGTGCATAAAAAACTCTCAGCGACTTTCAGAGACCAAGCTGCTGCTCATGTGGGCACAAAACCTTCTTGAACCATCTTGCCCATTACATTAAACTGTAAGAAAATGGCCCCGTACCACTTCTGCATGATCTTTGGCAACTAGGCTGAAATTGCTCTCCTAGAAAAATCATTGCACCAATTACCTTTATTGTCTAAAGACTTCTTGATGTATAGGCTTAACTGAACCTTTTCAGCTTCCTTCCATTCCATTCCTCCTCTTTCAAATGCAAGGAGGCTGTTTCACTCCTCTCTATCCCATTCCTGACATCTGCCCTCAAACAGCACAGTCCACCTGTGTGTGGGCACCAGCGCCTCACCCCAGCCTGCTGCCAGTGGCCCAGAGGTGCAGCCCTGCAGCACTGCCTGCCTGTGGCTGTTGCCCACCTCTCCCATGTTGCCAGGCCTGAGAAAAGCTGGTGTGTGGCTCTATGCCCTCCCTCCTGGGGAGCCCCCATGTACCTCATGGTTCTGGATAAGGGCAGCTAGGACTCCCAGCATTTCTTGCGTTTCTTGCATTTTTTCCGTTCAATAGCACAACTCCTATGCTGCTTCACACCCTCAAAAGAGGCTTTCTTGTGTGGGCACTGTGCTGGGATTCGCACTCTTGGTCTATATTTTTTGAAGTAGCACTGTCATATGTTGTTGGTCCTCCATAATCTCCTCAGGCCTCTTTCTCTACAGTAAAGAGTTGGAGTTGTGTAATGATTGTCTTTACTCCACATGGCTACAGCAGCCTCAAAGGCTTCTCTGAGACCAGTACCTGCCAGTGCCCAGATGCTGGCCTTACTCTCTCCCTCTCTGTGGAACCCTGCTGGGTACTGCTGATAATGAAATGAAACAATAGAGAAGCAGCTTCCATTAACATGCAGTTGATGCAAAGATCAAAGCAGAAACAAACAAAACACAACTTGAAAGAGAACAATTCAAAGCATCAAGCAGATGCTTTTTTCCCCTACCTTGTGGTGCAGATGCAGAATCAACATCCAATCTGACAGGAGCCAGGATTCAACCTCCAGTGTTTTAATCCATGGTTTATGTTAGAACTGCTACATTCTTCACATGTTGGGGGGTTTTTCTGTTTGTTTTTTTGGGTTTTTTTGTGGTTTTGTTTTCTGTCGCTGTGATTTTAAGTGCAATCACACAGCACCTACAGGATGGGCAAGAGATCAGACCCAGCCAGCACGGGTTTAGGAAGGGCAGGTCCTGTCTGACCAACCTGATCTCCTTTTAGGATCAGGTGACCTACCTGGTGGATGAGGGGAAGGCTGTGGATGTGGTCTACCTGGACTTCAGCAAAGCCTTTGACACCGTCTCCCATGGCATACTCCTGGAAAAGCTGGCAGCCCATGGCTTGGACAGGGGCACTCTGTGCTGGATTAGGAACTGGCTGGAGGGTCGAGACCAGAGAGTGGTGGTGAACGGTGCTGTGTCCAGTTGGCAGCCGGTCACTAGTGGTGTCCCCCAGGGATCAGTGTTGGGCCCAGTCCTGTTTAATATCTTTATTGATGATTTAGATGAGGGGATTGAATCCATCATCAGCAAATTTGCAGATGACACTAAGCTGGAGGGGAGTGTTGATCAACTGGAAGGCAGGAGGGCTCTGCAGAGGGACCTGGATAGGTTGGAGAGTTGAGATGATTCCAATGGGGTGAGGTTCAACAAGGCCAAGTGCCAGGTCCTGCACTTTGGCCACAACAACCCCATGCAGTGCTACAGGCTGGGGACAGAGTGGCTGGAGAGCAGCCAGGAAGAGAGGGACCTGGGAGTTTGGATTGACAGGAAGCTGAACATGAACCAGCAGTGTGCCCAGGTGGCCAAGAAGGCCAATGACATCCTGGCCTGTATCAGGAACAGTGTGGCCAACAGGTCCAAGGAAGTGATTCTGCCCCTGTACTCAGTGCTGGTGAGGCCACACCTCGAGTCCAGTCTGGGCCCCTCAGTTCAGGAAGGATATTGAGGTGCTGGAGCAGGTCTAGAGAGGAGCAATGAGGCTGGTGAAGGGACTTGAGCACAAGTCCTATGAGGAGAGGCTGAGGGAGCTGGGGTTGTTCAGCCTGGAGAAGAGGAGGCTCAGGGGAGACCTCATCACTCTTTACAACTACCTGAAAGGAGGTTGTAGCCAGGTGGGGGTTGGTCTCTTCTCCCAGGCAACTATCAATAAGACAAGAGCTTAAGCTCTGCCAGGGGAGGTTTAGGTTAGATATTAGGAAGAAATTCTTTACAGAGAGGGTAATCAGGCATTGGAATGGGCTGCCCAGGGAAGTAGTGGATTCTCCATCCCTGGAGGTTTTTAAGATGAGACTAGATGTGGCACAGTGCTATGGTCTAGTAACCACAGTGGTAGTGGGTCAAGAGTTGGACTTGATCTCAGAGGTCCATTCCAACCTGGCTGATTCTATGATTCTATGATTCTATAATTCTATTTCACTTTATTTTCACAGCCAAGGGAACTCTGCTTTTTAAGATTCTCAGTCTTTCCTGGTAGTAAGATGAATATTCTGTGTGTAAACCCTGCTTTCTTTAGGCTCGTGACCTTCAAGAGTTATATTTCTGTTTAGCTTCTGGAAGCTGGTTTAATTGTCATGGTCTAATTTGAAGCTGTAACTGGATCTGACAAAATCTAATTTATGCTTTAAGTGGCTAATATTCTTTTAAACTGTTAATAATTTTACCAGGTTTAGCAGTTTGTGTTCAGATCTTCCATGTAAAATGTTTTCTTAAAAAAAATAATAATATTTATCCTTTTTGGTAAAAATACAGAAAAGGGCCATTAATATTTCATGAGGGAAGAAACGTCAAAAAAATTTTTGTTTTTTTTGATAAGAAAAAAATTAAACTGACATCCATCTAACTGAGAGCTTTAAATACCTCTATGCATGGAAGTAGGTGATTCATGGGGGATGAGGGAAGAAGAAACTCCTAATTTTTTGTATCAGTATAATTTTCTGTGTTGAAAGAAAGTAAAATTTGTATCCGAAGTCAGTGGGCAATTTCCTGTCCTTAAAGATATTGAATATGAAGAAAGGAGAACTGAATGTTTTTAAAGGCACTTACAATCATCACAGCGTGGATACTGATGGGCAAAGATGAGGACATCAGGTTTTCTGAAGTGCCTGAGTAAATTATAAGCCTGCGAACCACTGAATTTGCATGATGATTTGGGACACCTGGCTGGCGTGATGAAGCACTGAGCAGTCACCCCTGGCAAGCATCAGGAGGAGTGTCTCAGGCAGGAGGCTGCACCACTGCACTGGGCCCTGGTACAGTGACATGCTCAGGGGACAATATTGTCCCCAGAGCCTGAGGTCATTTCCCTGACTGAAGCTGCCCTGTTAGCAATGTGTTTATCAAATCAAGTTCATCTTGGTAAGAGTGGCATAACTCCATGCCACAGTGAATTGCTCGGGACAGACCGATCCATATGTTATTGAGTTTGTCATATTTAGACTAAATGAAGAGAAGTAGGTTACGGGTTTATCAAAACTGACCCAGTGAGTCATCTACTGACTAGTCATCTCCCAGTGTGACCAAGAGTTTTTGACAATTGACCCTAAGGTATTTTGAAAGGAATTTCCTGCAGAAAGACAATACTGAATAGAATAACATGAATTTGTGACAGAAGGAAGGGGCCATCTTTAGAAGAATTTCATGAAAGACTTACAGAGAAAGAAAGTCTGGAAGGAAGAAAATAGGGAATAGATAAAAGAGTAACATATAGAAAGGCTAAACCAATAGCAAACAATTAAATCTTATGCAAACTTCGGTGTGAAAACTTGAGCCTGAGAAAACTGACTGGGATGGTGATGTCTCACTTTGCAGGAGACTGCTTTTGTTCAACATGTAATTCGAAAGACAAAGAAACCCTTGTTTTTAGTGAGTGGGAATACAGGTCTTCAGCTCACCTCTGATCAGAATACAATCTAAAAGATTACTGTTCAAAACATACCTAGGCACAAAAATTTTGTCGTGGTATCCTGTAATGGAAGAACTACCGGCATCAATTTCTGAATGACAAATAAACCTTAAAGTGTGAAAACAAGGCTGTCTTCTGAAACCTGAAATATCAGATAGATCTTGCAGGCGTATGAGGGTCTTCCTTTCTTCATGGAAAAAACAGCAACGGTTTTGCTCCTGTCCTAAAATCTGAGGTAGCCTGAAGTCCCCCCCCCTTAATAAGGTAAGGGGTGTATACAGTAAGTCGCTTGCACAGCTGCATCTCTATACTTCTGAAATCCTTTTGAACCACTGTTGGACCTGTGTGTGGGCAGTGAATGGGATTGTATTACTTGTTGCACTCACCTATAAAATATATGCAGCAAAGTTAATCCAGCTTGCTGGTGTTTCATCAGGGTCAGAGAATTTCTACATCCCTCGAGTTTCTTCAAATTAGAAGAAATGTGACCATTCAGTCTGGAAGATGAGATAGCCATGAGCAGGACGCCAAGGCCCTGCAGAGCACTGGGATGGCTTGAAGGAGGTTTCTGTGTTCCCGGAGGTTTGTTTTGCTGGGGAAGAAGCCCCAGGACCAGGGAGCCAGGAGCAAAGGAAAACAACCTCCTCTGCAGTGGAAAGGCTGCTGCTTGGTCACTGCTATCATTTCAACATGATGTGCTTTCCCAGGCTGCTTCCCAATACCCTGGTGTGTGGCTGACAGAGTGAAGCCCCATGAAATCCTCCATAACACATCCTTCCTTGTGGTCGTAGCCCTGACTTGGGAACCTAGGGCATTAGGCAGGAGCCAATGATTCTGTGTGTGATAACTCCAGGAAGGCATCTACTTTATCCCTTCTTCTTCCTCCCCAGAAGAAACTAAACAATGCTGCCTGAAAATCCACATCATTCTTTAAGATAAAATGTACCCTTTTCTCAAACAAATACTAGGCTTTTTGAAAATTTTGTTATTAGAATTTGGCTATGAATAGTTTAACCAGTTTGCCTGTAAGACTTTTCAAAAGTAGTTTCATTTAATGGGCTTTCAGGTGTAGTTTTTACTTATAGAGGGAAAAAAACATAAAACACCTTAGTCTTTCTTCTGCTCTCCTTTGTCACAATCCTGTCTGATGCACAGGCCATACAGACTTATACAGTCTAGATGGTCTCTTCCTTTTTTTTGTGATTGCAGATGCTCCTTCCTCTTTATGCAAGTAAAATTTAATTCTGAAATGAAATAAAATTGTGTAACAATTAGAAGACCTGAAGTATTCTAGAAAAATCTGCATGCATTGGCAGTAAGGAGTAATTTTTGTATTTCAGTCAACTTCATTATTTTCAAATGGAAAGAAAACTTTGCAATTCTTTGTGTAGGTAAATGTCTTTGGACACGTGTCCTTGAAGAATGATCTGATTGCAGATATTCAGAGGTGAATTTTTTTCGACTATTATTTCTAATGATGATGAAAGAGATTTTACAATGATACAGTTGTGAGGAAATATCTTGTCTGACATGAGTTACTCCTTGTAGTCTTCATTGACAATATTCCTATAATTGCTGCTTGACTGTATTGCCTCCATCTCATACTTCTTCACCATCTCTTACAAAAATGGGTCTTACTAGCGTTTCTGCCTGTCCCCGTCCTTTTGCTGACCCACCATTAATTTCCCCTTCCCTGTTATGGCCTGTCTTCAGTTCTGAGGTCTGTGAACTATTATCTGCCTCTCATCTCTTCAGTACCTGCTGTTTCAAGCTCTCTTTTCTCCCTTATTTCTGTTCTCATTATCCCAGGCTCACCTTCAACTCTGTTGGCTCCCATCCCACTGCCTGCAAGCATGCTCTTGCATATTCTACATCAGAATAAGGCTCCTTTCATCAACTTGCCCACTTACAATCCTATCTTCTTCCTCACCTTTGTTTTCAGCACTCTAGGGCCCAGATCCAAGGATCTATTTAGGCTCCTAACTTGTCCTTGAATGACTAAAAATATTCTGAATGCAGTCCTGCCTCAGTTTTCTTCTCTCACTTCTCATAGTGCCCTTTCAGATGTCCCTTGTACCTTGTGGCAGCTGAATTCCTTTTTTGGGAAACAACATTAATATTTGTTGATTCTTTATGGAAGAGACAAAGCTGAGTAGGCTGTACTTGTGCTTCTACAGCCTCAGCATCTCTCCCCTAATGGTGCCTAATTCTAAGATGGAACAAAGAGAAAACTTCTTACTATGTCCATATTGGATCAGTCAGCACAAATTAGTTCACAAAAACAAAAGGCAAAATGAACAGCAATTCCCATGTTCATTATATTCTCTCTTAATCAACAAGAAATCTTCCCATATTTTGGCAAGACAGATTATGGTCTATTCAGCCCTGCTGTGATTCTGCAGCCAGATAGGCTCCTAAGCTGAACTTGATACTCTCAGGCACATGGTGTGACTCTTGGGGATGGCGCTGTGCAGGGTTAAGGGTTGTACTCGATGACCCTTGTGGGTCCCTTCCAACTCAGCATATTCTGTGATTCTGTAACTAATGGGACAATGACATGCATGACTGTTTCACAATAAGCACATCTTAAGGTTATTAACAAGCTTAGGTCTGTGAAAGCAATATCCAGAACACAGAGGGGATGGGAGCAGCTCAACACAAAGAATAGAGGTTGATGGAAGGAACTCTGCCAGCCAGCATGGAGAGAGGCACTCCTACATAGGGATTTTGGGTTGCAAGGGTAGAGCCATCGAACCACTTGAAGGATGTGACACAAATTTCAGAGTATCCATAAGGAGGATCTGGGTGTTGTGATGTGACATGTCACAGCATCTTTTAACACTGAAGCCACCTAGCAGTGCTTAGAAACCCAACTTTGAGGGTACATGAATTGGGATTCACAAAATCCAGCTGCTGGAGAAGGCAATTTGGAAGTGCTATGGACATGTCAGAGCATTTGAATACTTTTCAGGCTTGTTAGCCTTTCAAGTCACAAGCACTTGTAGAAAATTATCTCATCTTCTTCATTCCTCTGGGACTAGTGGTGCTGAACTGTTTGCTGGAGTTAAAAAATGGAAGTCCTTAGTTTTAAAAAATTGACAAGGAATTAGTTTTAATTCCTAAAACTGGCTGTGAGGAACATTAAGACACTCAGCAATACCAAGTAATCAGTGTTGTCCTTAATAATTGCCTTGTGAATACATGTGCTTCTGGTTTATCAGAGACGCTATAAAGATCTGAGTTCTGTGTTTAAATGTCTGAGGTCAGCCAACCAAGGTTCCCTTTTTGGATTCAGTTCACAGGTGTTATCCTCTTAGTTGTGACTGATAGTATTTTATGTTTCTTAACTTTGCATATGAATGGTTAATGGCCTGTAATAAATTTGGAAGAAATCCTAAAGCAGAGAAAAACTGTAGAATGATGATTGCTCTTGATGCATTTGTACATGCAGCAGGGGCCTGATTTTCTCACTTGGGCTTCAGGCACTAGAATGTCCCCAGTACTGCCTTCCAGTGCCTGCACATTGCAGTGCTGTACACAAGGGCTAACAGCTAATCTGGCAGGACCTTTACAGTGTCCTGCCTCTAAGATGACCTCATTAGTATAAGCTTATTTTGAGTGTTTCATCTTTGACTTCATAGCTGGTTGGAAATTACTTACTGTACAAGTGGGAAATCAAAAACACTTATTGCTTTAATACTTAATAATTTTGAACACATAACATGATTTGTTTAGCTAGATGACTTACTGCCTGTGTATCATCTCGGATCAACCACAGAACACCAGAATTTATTAATACAACAGAAGACTATAAAACATAATTTCCTTAAAAGTGCCATTATAGTGTCAAGAGGTTCAGCTGACTTCCAGCGCGTGAATATATTTGAATTTTTTGCTATTAAATGCATGATCATTAACTGAAATCCAATAGTATACAGAGTATACATGGTGATGTGACCTAAGACACAATGGTCATGACAGAGGGTATGCTAGGATATTTTGTGAGGGCCAAAGACAACATTGAAGTTTTCCTTCACGTAGTTCAGCAAAACTCAATTAAATTTTGTTGGTCGCACTCACATGTTCTAGAAGAGGATTACCTCCTTGGTTATTTCTCTTTTGATGTTTCTTAGGCTCACTTGTTCCAGACAATAAAAAACAGAAGGGAAAACAAAGTAAAATTAAGTGCAGTAACATATATTCTAATTCTTTTTCTAATCCTCTGCAGAAGAATTGGGAAGAAATGTAAAAGGCAGAACCTAAGTCCTAACAGATAGATTAATTCACCTTCATTGGTATGGCTATGAATCTTGAGTGCTAATGACTTTTTTTAATTAAAAGTAATATGTTTCATTAATTTTTGAGGAACAAAAAGGAAACATTGTTGAAAATATTTTGTATTCCTTTCCCCATGAAGATTTATCCTTCCATTATCACAAGGGCTAGTAATACTCCTCTCAGAAAGAGACATAAACTTGATTCAGAAACCTGAACCAGCAAACTTTCAGTGATGTAGCAATAAAAGCTGCCTTCCTGGCATGTCGGAGAAGTTTAGTCTGGGAAGTAAAAAGAAGAGAGAGAAAAAATGAGAAACAGATATGAGATGAAAAAATGGAAAATCATCTTCAGCCTTTCTTGCCTTCTCTCCTGGAGTGCCACAAGAGCTCACAGGAGGTGGTAATCTGGTGCCATGCTTCATCACATTGAAGCTGGGATTGCGGCTGCCCTGGAAACATCCCTCTTGTTGCAGGGTGAGCAGTGCTGGGCTTGCTGCCAGTGAGAGGTCTTTGCTATGATTGTGCATTTGTTTGAATTACAGTCTCAGTCCTTCCCTTGGCTTGGCTGCTGGGTAGGAGCCATGTGCAGATACTTGGAATCTCTATGCCCCTCTCCAGAGTTGTTCAGGAATGCTGAAGAAACTGGCAGCTTTGCAGATGTTCTGGAATCCCCACTGTGGTATGGAAAAAGAGGCAGAGCTCAGCTGAGCACTTGTAAAAAAATGAGTCTTCTTGCCATGTGTCTGGCAATACTCACACTCTTTGTTGATCGGAACGAAGGACACTGTTCTCACTTATATTTGGTAAACCAATTTGAAAAAAGTGTAGAGAGCAAAATAGTCTAAGGAAACATGTTTACTTTACTTAACCTGGCATATAACCATCTTGCTTATCTCGATGGGCAGGAAATGTTGCCCAAATCAAACATAATTTCTTTTACTTCTAAATACTGACTGCTATAAAGTACTCAATATGATCATGTGCATTTATTACTTGAACATTAACATTATAACTATCTATACAAATATTCAAAATAGACCTATATATATATATTCAGAATCATAAATGTACTTAAGATAGGAAAAAACAGATACCTGTTTAAATAATGTTCGTCTATGCTTTTTTTCCCAGATGTTTTCCTCTAAAATCACATTATAAACAATAATAAAAAGCTGAATATAGAAAAAAGTGATGGACAATTCTGGCCATGGAAAGAAAACTGAATTTTTTCATTCTATGGTGATATTAAAGAAAAAACTCTCAAAGTCTAGATTTTCTTTGCTTTCTCTTACGATGGAAGATGATCAATGTCAATGAGTTTTCAAAAAAACCACTAGCTTCATGGGAGCCAAAATTGTGAAAACTCTCTGTGCAGTAATAAATTTGGAAAGTTATTTATTCTTAAAATTGATCTTGGGCTGCAGAGGTAGCAGCATTGAAGGTTCTTACTTTTGTGCATTTTCCCTGAAAATGGGATAAATAACTCTGTGACTAAGCATTTTTGATCTCCACTGAAAACCCTAAAATAAAGACTTTGAGATACAAACCTACTCTACAGCAGCAAGCTCCCACTAACACATTGTATCCTCAACCCCTTTATGTGGCACCCCCAATAAATGTGAAGTAACTTACTTCTTTCCGTGAGAACAAATTCCTTTGCAATTGCCAATTCTCAGAAGTACTTCTTGAATTAAGGTGGTGAAATATCTGGGCATCGGGGAACTATGCCTGAGATCTCTATCCATTAAGAAGAATGGACATGGCAGTACTTTGTGTTGCATCATATGTATTTTAGGCACTTGGCCCTGCATCAGCATCCATTGTCCCTACAGAACTGGGGTCCCTGTCCTGTGCAGCACTCCTCAAGCTGAAGAGGAGCCCAGGGGAGCCAGCACAGGAGTGCAGACTTGCATTAGCCGGGAAGGAGGAAACGTGTGAAGAGAATTGGATCTAAGTACGTATGGGCCTTTATTCTGGTACTTCCCATCACTCAAGATTCGTAAGACATCATGAAATAGGTTCCTAGGCCCTTTTCTGGTGATGCCACTTTATGAGGTAATAGGTCAGGCATGACACTGGGATACAGAAGACTGAATTTCCATTATGTTTGCTTCTGCATTTAGGATTTGCCCTCATGTTTACCGCTTTCCAAAAGCATTCTATAACAGCCATATTATAACCCCTCTCTCCTCCTGCTGAGTTGCTTCATGTGTGGTGGATTATCATACATCACATGCATGGATGCAAGAAGCAAGGAGCACAGTTTTCATGCTTGTGGTTTGGGCACTCATTTGGAATTAACGAGACCTGGGCTTCAGTTGCCTGCTCCTGGTAATCTTTATGATATTTAGTGATCAGTGAATAAATGTATTTTTTCAGTGCTTCAGAGACAAAAGCATTTAGCACTGAGATGCTTCTGGGCATATTAAGACCTTTAGGCACCCAAGTATTTTATTTTTTTATATAGAAATACCTCTTTGGCGAGGAATAAATTTATGACATGCAATGTTCTGAGCTTTTGGAGATGACTTTTAATCTGCTTCCCCAAGAACAGAACTTGAATTTCTTGCAGCTGAAAATCCACACTCATTAGTGTTTCTATCATTTCCAATGGAAGACAATCAAACAGATAAATACAGACTAAACAACCTTTTAAGCAGCAAGGACTCCCCTATACTGTTACTCATTGCTTTTTCTGGGTACTGAATCAAAAGAAAATGCTTAGTTGTGTTCAGTCCTTGGTAAATACTGGCTCTGATTTGGAACACGAGCTATTTTTGGTGCTCTGTTATGTTATTTGATATCCAGAGATGGTAAAGTACTTGAAAAAGGTGAAGTTTCCACAGAAGTACTCTCAGTCCTGTAGCATCCAAGGTCACAGGGCTCTCACAAATAGGAGAATGCAGATAAAGAGAAGCTGGCATGTGTCCTGGAAAGATCCTGCTAGTCAATCAAAAGAACAGATTAAATCCCTAAGCAGTCATTTTCTACAGTTCAGAAATTAGGGGTAAATTGAGACTTGGGCTTTTTTTGGAAAACTTTTTTTTTTTTTTTTTTTTGGTGGAGTAGGTGAGACAGCAATAAATACTGAGATAGCAGTACTGTCTGTTGTATCCAGTGGAGATGAACAGAAATTGAAGAATGAGAAAGAAATAGCAAAAAAGCAGACTTGCATCAAAGTATTCCTATGTTTTCTTTCACCAACATCCTCCTCACTGCAGACCTGATTCTTTTTCTGGCCATCTCTGGGACCAGAGCAACTGAGCATAACACAAAGAGTAGTGCAAAAAAAAAAGAAAATTGTTTACAGAGAGAGGCAGGACGTGTGACATTTTTGTTACTCCCACATTGCCACTATGAAACTTCCTAATTTGCCCACTCATGGCTGTGACTAGTGGGGAATACAGCATCTGGAGTGCCCTAGAGACCCTCTTACGGTGGTGGTATCTACACCAGTTGCTGCTACTGCAGCTTCCCCTTTTCTAAAGCATCCATTGCAAGTTGGCAGGGACCTGCCAGATCTCCAGGGGATAACCTGAACCCATAATTTTTAAATTGTCTTAGATATTGTCATAAATGAACATGTGACAAAGCATTTAGGAAGGCATGCTTTGCCTGAAATGTAAGAATTAAAACCTGTGCTCAGGTCTGAGTGAGGTTTTCATATGAAGAGACTGAACACTATCAAAAGGAGAAACTATTCACTGTATTAGTAAAGGGTGAATTAAGAAGAATTTTTGTACATGTTAAACTCTTTTCAAACGTAGTACCTTAAACATTGAAAAGCTCCTATTTTCTCACCTGGAAAGATCCTTAGTGTGCTTGTGGGTGCTGTTGCCCATTGTGAATAAATCAAAATCACTCAGTCTTTGAAGAATAATGGTCTCAGGCACCAAATTTCATAGCTGTTCTGTGCAACAGCAGACTTCAAGCTTTCCTGCAATGGTGGGAGGGATGCACTGTACAGTGAAAGTGTTCATTTGTGCTGATATTTATGCCTTATCCATTAGTTGCTCCATTTGCTTTTAATCACCTGACTTTGTTCAACCTAGAGTGATGTAGAAGGAGTAATGAAGGAATCCAATTATCACAGTTCTACTTGGGAAAAAATAGAAATAAAAAAGAAATAGAATTTTGAATATGTGAAGATTTTTTTTAAATAATACCATGATGACCTACCTAATCTAGAACAACAGTTAAGAGTGACTCTCATTGTATTCCTGCTAAAAAAGTAGCTTCTCAAAATGAGTAAGCATAACTCTGTATGAATTTTTGAGAATTGTTTATTTTTATCAGTTTTTATTTTTATCAGTTGTTGATAAAATTGTTGCTCTATATTGAATATGGAAGAGTAGGTTGCTTGCTTTCTCTGCAGCAAAGCTGGTAATGGTTTGTATTCTTTCCATGCTTCAAGCAAAAAGCACTGAATGAGCACATCCAGAAGTGAATGAGGGTGTATTCTACTTCTCACAAAACCAGAACTTTTGAAAATTGCATTGTGATGTCAGCAAAACATGCTGTTCTAGTGAAAGTCAAAGGACTAAAAATGGTGTCAACTTCAAAGCTTAAGAGATAATAGTTAGAGCTAAAATCACTGTTAAAAAGAAATTCATAACTAATCAAGTCCCAAGTCCTATGCATCCTAATGCTGTGAGCAAAAAACCATGTACACAAAGTGAACTCCAATAAAATCAATACTGTCAATGTTTGTGTTGAGTAGTGAGGGGGTTAACAGTCCATTAGTGCCCAGTTTCACACTGCTGTTTACCAGATTCAGGACCTAAGGTTACTTCTAGCTGCCCAAAGATTGTGTCAGGACCCAGCACATGCAGCTCTGTTGTGCAACTAGAGTTTCATTTTGGTTAGGACTGCAGCCCTCACTGTCCTGAGTCTTTTTGAATAACAGAAAAGATCCTCTTGTTTTTCACATTGTTGTGAGGGTACATACTTGGTTTCTGAGCCAGAGACAAATTCAGGTTTGCTATCCTCTTTTCTTCCAACAGTTATTTAATACTTTTGGGTTTGGTTCTGCATCTGCAGAAGATGTAAATAACACTTGGTTGCTGACATGGAGGTGCTCCCATCACCTACCTAGACTTCTCAACAGAAGCCTCACTTTCCAGTCCCAAGGACACAAGGTATTTGATTAGGGAAATGATGAAGGTCAAACCGCAACCACATAGTAAAGCAAAACAGAATTAACTGGTCTTTAGAAATCTGGAGATTCCTGAAATGGACAGTTTTTCCCTACTGCCTGAATGGATAAGGGAATACACTTTCCTTATACCAGTGATGAGGACATCCCTGGACAATGAAGTACAATCCATCAGAACAGCCCTTTCAGGAAAATCAAGAAAGTACTATGAATTTTTTGACCAGTGGAAGAAATCAGATATTCCTTGATCATCAGCCAAATTTGGGCATCAAATGAGATTAGTATTTTCTTCTTAATATTGTTAAAACCAAGGTTGGATAAAAATAATTTCTGCAGTTGTCAAAATACCTATTTTCTCTTTGTTTTCAAGATCTGCCTCTTTTACAGTCCAGGGAGCAGGACCACTAAGCCCCAGAGGTGAACTAACACTAAAAATATTTCTCCAATTTGCTTTGCTTCAGCAGAGCAAAGCAAGGGAACAGAGTATCGGCATATTGAGATCAGGTTCATTCCAGTTATCTGCTTATTGTCCTGATTTCAAAAACATCAAGACTGCCTTCATGTACAGTAATGCCCCAGACGTTATAACTCACATTTGCTGAGTGGTGGCATAGCTTGCTTGTACTCTGCACTTGCACACAGTAATCATCATCCCATTAGCACTCAGGGCACATGTGTCTGCTAGCCAAGCTGGCAACTGGCCTTGTTTATGAAATTCCCTTCTGAAATTATTCAAGCTTGTATGTAGTATCTGTATCAGCATTATTGATGCTTAGCTCACATCTGTCCTCTGCGGAATCGGGCTGCATAACTGTCTTTGCGTTGACACAGGGAAAGTAACAACTCACAGTCTGTCTTAATGAAACATTTTTCACAGTGCTATAGGTTGATAGAAAATGAAATAATATTTACTTAGGAAAGAAAGATTACTTTTTGCAAGAAGACAGCTTTTGTTTTGACAGGAAGATATGTATCTAAATCTAGATATGCCCCTTCTTCTGCCAGCAGCAAGCTAGAATGGTGTACTTCTTGCTTCTCCATTAGGGACAAAGATATCATCAACAGTCAGGCCCCTGGCTGACCTTGCATAAACTCTAGCAGCAGGTGTTAAACAAGGGGTGGGTAAATGTTATACTCCTTACAGAAAAAAGAAAACCAGCAGCTTGTAGGTGCAAGTGTACAGATGTGCTTTAATACAGTGCACATTTCCTTAATGACCTTAATTATAATCGAAATTATTTGTAGTGGTTTTGTTGTTGTTATGTTAATGTTCTCGTAAGAGACTAAATGTTACTCAGTTACTCAGTTACTCACATTGATTTAAATTACTCTTTTACCTATGGATAAATTACTGCTGAACATATTTATGTGATTCTCCTGAGGGAAGGATTAAGTTATTGGTTTATTTACAGTATTATAATGTGTTACTCTGAAATGGGGCAGTTTCAGTTGGAGTAGGGGATCAGCACTGAAGGATGACATGGTGGTTTTCCCATTGGTATGTCACTCTCTGCCCTCCCCTTCGACATGTGCCTGGCTTGCAGGTTATGCAGCCTGGTCAGTGTAACTCCACTGGGTACAAGAGTCCCTGGGAGTCATGGGACATTCATCACCAGGCTTTCAAAGCAACAGCCTCTGTGTAATCCTAATACTAGTTAAAGCCAGTGGGAGGAGAAGAGCACAAAGAAGGTACAAGAAAAATTAAGTGACAAAGGAAAGGTGAAAGATGGATAAATAATATATTTTATGTTCACATTTGCACATTCAACAATTCAGGAATTTGGCAGACTGCTTGCTCTTTGCATGACTTTTTCTTTTCAATTAATTTAAAAGTTTGAACACTTCATTACAAGATTCAGTGGCAAGACAACTTTTCAGTAGCTTGATAATGACTATTTTCCCTGTCTAATGAGTCTCTTTGTTGTGCTTGCTGGGGCTTATTCCACTGATTCACATATTATCTTATAGGGAGTCAGGTAGCCTCAGGTTATCAGTTAATAAAATATGCACTTTTTTACTCTCGTCTGCTGTTATGTTTATGGTATAATTATGAAGCCTTTCCTGATCAACTTGTCCATGATAATTCCAGATTCAAATTTCAACCTTAATGAATAGGAAGCACCCAGAAAAAAAACATGCAGACCTGATGGATTGTCACATTATCACAAACAGGGACAACTGTGGGAGAAGGATGCAGTATGACTCCTCCCAGCTCTCCCATGGCTCACAGGCATTTTCTTGCTGCCTTCCTCTGCCTCTCCTCCAATTTATTCTTATCCTTTCTCTGAAGAAAATGTGATTGGGAAGAAGAGCCCTTTTTGAGGCAAGAAGAAATAAGCGGCACTAAGAAAATGGGAAGAAAGGGAAAGAAGATAATATTCCACGACAACAGCTGCATTACTGTAAACTTGCTGCTTTCTGAGCGCAGCAAGGCCTCCCACAGCCCTTCCTTTATTTGCCTTGTCTGCACACTTGAGAGAGTTGCCCAAAACTCTGCCTGCTGCTGCCAGCTCCTGCTGTAAAGGCGGGAAGCCAACACTGAGAGGCAGAGACTGGACGTTTAATAAACCTGAAGAGGTTTGCTTGAACCTACCTCAGGGTCCTGGAGACCAGGACAGACAAATAGTTTACAAGTCACAGTTTTCATGCAGGTGCCACCTCTGCTGGATGTCTGAGATTTATTTTGTCCTTTCATGACAAAGGTGCTTCAAGTGCATACCCAAAGTGTGATCTCTAATGAGCCAGACACCACTCAACTTTGTTTTGTTAAAATAATTGCTCTTGGCCAAATGCTCACATGCTGGCCTGTGTTCCCCCTCTCTTTATGATGGAAGTGCATCACACAAGGCACTTGGAAGAAGACAGCTTACCACAAACCATCACACACAAGCCTGAATTTCTCTTCCTGTCACAGACAACTATGCAGCAGATGTTCAGACCAAAACCTCTGCAGAACATCCCTTCCTAATATCCCTGCTCAGCAGAGGCCACAAAACACTCGCAGTAGCCTGGGGAAAATTGAGATTTAAAGTTTAAAAGCCACAACTATTTCGTTTTACATGAAAAAAACCAGAGGGAAGATCATGTGGCATTTGTGGGGTGAAATCAAACAAGCCTTAGAAATGGGTCATGCCTTTGTCTTTCATTAGAGAAAGGCAAAAATAGTCCCTGATATTCCAAATTGATGGAAAATTATCTTCTAATCTCAAGTCTGACAGTAATAAACAAGACACACCAGGCAAAAACTTCTGAGGCCTTAATATTGAGGAGCAGCTGTACACTTTTTTTCCTCTATCCTGTCTTTGTCATCAATCTTCAATACTTCAGGAAAGGGAAAAAATCTGCCCAAAACCAAGGTATTAAAGAAGTACATCATAATTATAGAAGCTTCATTAAATAATTCATTATCACAACCTGAATATTATACACATATATGTAGTTAGGAACCAGTAAGAAAAATAGAAATGTTGCCTCAATTAATGTTCAAGTAGGACCAAGGACCCATGTGAAACTGTTGAGAACCCCGTCTCAAAACACTCTTTTCCTGTAACCCATCAGGGAGTAAAGTGATCTCATTGTGGTGCATGAAAACTTTTAGATGCAGGTCTTTCTGAGGTCATTCAGTCTATCATCTGAAATCCTGTGGCTGGACTCTGCTGTCACAGGAGGTGATCCTAATGGGTAGGTTCATGTAGACCAGTGCAGTGATACAATGAATGTCCCTTACAGTGGCAGGTTGAGTGGCTGAATCCTATAAGTGGTTGAAGTCAAACTGCACTGCAAGACCTTAGCTGGTATTACGACTGCATCCACCTGTACAAAGGCACATGAAGTAATTCCAAATACTTTAATGATGGAGTCAGAATCAGTACAGCTCCTCTGGCCAGGGTTCCTGCAAGCTAACTAGCTACTTTGCCTGCTTTTGGGACCCTTGCTGATGAGTTGCCTTTGTGCTGTATAGGTATTTTAGCTTGTTAGGAAGCATTTCCAGTTAACTCTATCATAAAGACAGGCTTCCTTTTATAATATACAGCTATCCTTCAGAAATGGGAGGATGCACATTTACCAGTTGGTAATACACTTTCTTTTAATCCAGAGCTGGCATTTGGAAATACTCCACTTATGGAGAAAGCTTCAGGTATGACTCTGAACTTCAGACCTGCTTGTTTCTTCCTGACTTACAGCTCCTGATTTTCACTAGTCCCATAGCTGTAGCAAAATCTTCAGTTGTATATGCCATAATATAATACTTTTATTATTCAATAAACGAATAATTAAGAGAAGCTGCTCTTCATAAGATTTTAGGCCTACAGAGCATGTTATGCAATGGCAAGGGCCTATGTGACCTCAAAGGTGATGTCACATCCAGAAGTGTGAAAAAGCACATACACATTTAAGGCAAACATGCAAAACATTTGTATCATTATGATTTGCTTTATATCTGTATTACAACTTGCATGAAAATCAGCATAGGAGGTAGGACGCTTCTTAAGTATGGAGGGTTTTAAACTAATTAGACATCTTTTCATGACACATTATGTAGAGAAAAAAAAAAAGCCGTGACCTAATTAGAAAAATTTGCTTAATGAAAAATCTTTACAGACTTTTTTGAAGGGTTAATCAGGTTGTGTTAAAGAACATGACTCATGCCTGCAGACAATTTTGATAATTAATCAGAAACTCAAGCAAGCAATGCAGGAGGTAAAAGCACCAGACGAGAGCATACAGCAATGAATCCTTGGTTTAGTCCTAACACATAGGATTTACCTGTGAACTTCACGGACTGAAAAGACCATGTACCATGTAGCAGAAGAAAAGCCTCTCTTTGTGTCACCACATACTTCCTGTACTGTTTCAGAAAACAGTAAGTAGCACATAATTTCATGTAGAAAGTGTATGTTCCTGTGAAAACTGGTGGGCTGCGGTGCTTGAAGTTTATGCACCAGAGACACCACTCTACATAGATGAGGTTGGCCAGGGAAGCAGTACAAATGTGAAGCCCTAATTCAAAGTGGGCTTTATGTGGCCATGCTGTTTCCCCACTGAACACAGGACCACTCTTTTTGTATGGTACCTGCATGCAGCAAAACACACTGCCTGTACTGCTGCTGGTGTTTTATGGCTATCAGTGAGAAGGATGGGAATGAATAATCTCAAAATGAAGGATAGAGTAATGTTGCCAGCAAATATATCTGAACAGTATCACAGATGAATAGTACAATTGTTCCCTTTCTCTCTTAACCTGGGCTATTCCCATCTCAGGGCCTGAAAACATGAAATTCAACTCAGAGAAGCTCTGCAGGTCCAGGTCTTTTGAACACATTATTTTTATCTTGCTGTGCTTCAAGACTTGTTTTATTTACGACTCATTCCCCCTCAGCTACCTTCTCCTCTGCTTTTTTATTCTTTTTTGGTTCTCTTTGATTCCTTTTCAACTTCATTCTTTTCCTTACTTTGACCTTTTACTTTTTTCATGTTCATCTCAAGCCTTCCTCTCAGGCACTGTCCCGTTTTCTTCCTTCTCTTGCTTGTTATTCATAATCTCGTTCCTAACCACATTGTTGTTCTTCACCAGAGCCTTGCTACATCTAGTCACTCAGCCCTCCAAACAACCTACAGTTAGAATTTCCTGTACTAATCTGTAGGAGGTAAAGCAGATCTATACATCAGCATTAGGTGGAGCGGAAAGATTATTAATCAAAACAGACACCAAAATATTTTGTTGCATTGGCACAGATGGTACACAGGCTATGTTTAGTGTAATGAAATTGGGATAAAGTGTGAACCAGCACTGGTCCATGACTGTTTAATAGCTATTAAGCTCCCTGAGACTGGTCCCTGTTTTGGACCATGCCATAGACTGCTTAGCTAGCTGGTGCCTGGCACAGCCTGAGGGATGGCAGCCCACAGGCAGCTGTGCTGCAGATATCCAGTCTGGGGGAAGACCCTGTGCTTGGGGGGAGAGCTGTGGAGTAAGTCCTCCCTTCAGGAGCTGATACCCTGCTAGGCAGTGCCATTATACTCACAGTCCTGTAGATCTAATTTATTTCACTGCAAGAAAACAAAGACTATTGAGCAACCTGGTCTGGTGGAAAATCCCTCTGCTCATGGCAGGTGGGTTGGAACTAGATGATCTTTAAAGGTCCCTTCCAATCCAAACCATTCTGTGATTCTACTCATATTCTATGAATATATCTGGCCTCTCTTAAAACCTAAAGCTGCAGGAATCTCTTCAACAGCAGTTACACATCCTTCAGCAGAGGTTTAAGAATCTGTTGCACAAAGACTTTGCATTGGGAAAAAGCTGATCACACTGAGCAATCATCATCTGTGAAAAGGAAAACAAACACACCCATGAATAGCTACTTTTCCTTGGTCACCTGCCTTGGAACCAAAACAGTACTAAAAGCACATTATAAATTGTGCAAAATGCCTAGAAATGTCCTACCATGCTCTTATGATACACTATCTTGTGCTTCTGAACAGGTCTTAGCCTGGCCCAGGTAAACCACTAGTCCTGTATTTTATAGTATATTTGAGTAGTCTCATAGGCATGCTATGTATTATGTAGTTTAAAGACCGGACTTGGGAGAAAAAGAATTTCATATTCGTCTTTTTTTCTTGTCATTGACTCTTACACGACAATAGGTAGTAATCTTAGCTCCTAAACTTATCTTTGGAAAATACTTTGTGTTGCATTTGAATATGAGGAATAAGGAGATTAATTTGAGAATATGAACTCTCTTGAAGATATTGCTTTGGTATCTTGATTCTTTTCATGGGAAATTACATTGCATGCAGAATGCTGGTTCTTACGCGTTAAATAGCTGCTAGTTTCACAGAATCACAGAAAAGGTAAGGTTGGAAGTGACCACAGTAGGTCATCTGGTCCAACCTCGCTGCTCAAGCAGAGTCACCCTAGAGCACATTGCACAGGATTGCATCCAAATGATTCTTGAATATCTCCAGCGAGGAAAATCTTTCTGGACAATCTCTTCCAGTGCATGGTCACTGGCTCTTGACCTTCTTGTCCACGAGGACACACTGCTGGCTCATGGACAGCTTGTTGTCCACCGGAACCCCTAGATCCTTCTCCACAGAGTTGCTTCCCAGCAGGTTGGCCCCCAGCCTGTACTGGTGCTTGGGGTCATTCTTTCCCATGGGCAGGACCCTTATTGATTTTTAGAAGGTTCTTCTCTGCCCATTTCTCCAACCTATCGAGGTCCTTCTGAAGGACTGCACAGCACTCTGCGGTATCGGGCACTCCTCCCAGCTTTGCGTCATCAGTGAATGTGCTGAGGAGGCTTCTGCCCCTTCATCCAAGTCACTGATGGATAAGTTAAACAATACTGGGTCCAGCATTGAACCTTGGGGGAGCCACTAGTGACAGGCCTCCAACTAGACCCCATGCCACTGATCCCTCTGGGATATACCTTTTGACCAGCTCTCACTCCTTCAGCACATACTTTCTGAGTTTTTTTATAAGAATGTTGTGATATTGTGTTTCACTGATGTCTGTTTATCAACATGGCTGACATCTACATGGTTGTTTGAAGGTGTACTTTTTTATGATCAGTTATGAGGTAATAGATATGGTCTGAAGGAGTGGGGGTTACTGTGTCTGTGGTGGAAATCACTGGGATATTTTGGTTGATGGAACTGTTTTCTCTGTGCTAGATGTTCACTGAAGGATTATTTGTTCATATGATTTGCAATACAGTGTTCTGTGTCTGGCTCAGGAAAACTTTGCATGTCCTTAACATGCAAAGTTTTCCAGCTTGGAGATGATGTAAAGGAGACTAAACAACCAGCACGGAAACGTGAGCTTACACAGAACAGAAATACGTGAACAAAGGGGGTAAACAACTTCCACAAAAAGGTCATTCTCCTCTGACTCCTGGTAGTCAAGAGATACAAAATACTTTCAAAAGATGTTCCTGGGAAATAGAATTAATAAGTCTCTTGGTTTTTAGGAGTCATGAGATTAATAGAGGTACGGGTTTTATGACACATTATAGTTTCCCAATCTCAGTTAAACTGTTGATGCTCCATAAATAAATTTTTGTTGTTCTTTTAAAGACAACTGCAAAGGGGATAAAGCAGAGATACTAAGTGACTGAAGATTGCTTATAGTTCTATTTGCTAAGAGTTATTCCTTTATATTACTTTCTTTAGAATACAACAATCTGTGCTGAAGCTTCTGACAAAACACACTGGTTAAATTATAAACTATATAAAAATACATTTTTTATAAAAAATTTAGCTCTCACCTGAAAAGCCATCATAATAAAATAGAAAAAGTAGGAAGACGTTTCATTAATTACTCAATGCTTATGTCTCCTGTATCTCTATCTATATTTGATTTGAGAAAGTGGAGTTATTTTAACCTGATTTGGCTATTCCTCTGCATTTTAGAAAATAACAAAAGTAACAAAAGACTGGACATTACTTTTTTTATGACACGTGTTATGTAAAGCAAGATTCAGCACAGCATATTCATTTTCATATGCTTCAGTGCATTGTATTAGGAATTAGTCTACTGTTCTGCCTTTAAATGGTTGTCTTCCCAATTAATTAAAGATAATGAAATATTTTGAAAAGATTTAAAGATGTGCCTCTCAAATGCAGCTATAAGAATATTTTCTCTCAGTATACAAATTCGAATGGATTTCAGAAACTTTTTAAATATTGATTTTTCATGCTTTCAAATTAATTTTATCTGTAGATCTGACGAGTTTAATAAGTTGGTGTTCAAAACCACAAGATGTAATGAAATATACAAAACCTGATGATAGTATCATTTCAACAAATAAATTGATTCATGATAATTGAGTTACACTTTCAAGAGCACTAGCAATGTACTTTTGAGAAAAGAGGAAAAAAATTTCTCCCAAAGGAAAACGGTTTTCTGAAAAGATGAAGCAAAACCTTTTCCCTTGTTTTTTTCTGGAGGTTATTTCTTGTACCAATGGTATAAAGGTGGTTATTCTCTTCAACTAGACTTATTTACTTAATATTACCCTCAGAGTAGCTTTAGTTCATGCAGAGTTGCTTCGTAAATGAAGCAAACCAATCCTTCTAAGGATTTTTGTTTCTATATATAGAAGAAGATAATAAAGTGATTTATCTGCCTTTCACATCTAATTTCACATTCAACTCATATCATGTGCAAGATTTGGCATATAATTTCAATCTAATCTGTACAAAAATGACCTTTGAGATCAACAAGGAGGCTTTGGTCTCAGATAACCAGATAAAAATTAGAGAACATCCTTTGGTTTATAGTTCTCATGTCAGTTCTCATGTCGCAACAAACCTTGTGTTGATCATGTCACTATCTTCCTGAGATTTTGAAGCATGCATTTCCAGATTTAGTTTTCATATGCATGTGTTTTAGAGTAGAAAACAATTAACAGTGCAACCAAAATAAGGTTAGAACATTTTACTTTTGTATTATGAACTGAAAACCTTTATGCTTTCTGTTCATACCCATGCCTGTGCATAAGTATCATGTTATGGTGGTATAAATTCTCTATAGAGCTCAGCAGTACTGTGGTGAATGGACGTTGGTCCGGAGCAAAATGATGGATTGACAACTTCAAAGGCTGTTTTAGCAGATGGGGTCACCTGGCCAGAGAAACACCTTGATTAACTGCCTGGAATGTGGATATCAAGGGTGAGGAGAATTGATGACATCAGGGAATGCATAAGCTCCCATAGGATCCTGCGTGATGTGATGCACAATTTTGATGTGATGCTCTGGAGGGCTGGTGCAGATTAGGTTTGTTAGGATGGACAGCCAAGGTCATATTGTCTTTTTTTTGTTTGTGTGTTCAGGAATGAATTCAACTCTTGGTCATGCTAGCACCAACAGAGCTAATAGAAACCGGGTTACAAAATGGGCTCTGGCACTGTTTCCCTTCTGTGGAATGAAGACAAATGACAGTCTCATGAAACCTCCTCATAACAGATTTTGTGTTCTGTCATGTTTCCTTCTGGTCAGAGAAACAAAAAGCTTAAGTGTAGCAGAGGCATGAAGGGGTATCATCATTTTAAAAAGCAGGACTATTTCCAAAATTTTAATGGAAATGATACCAAATAATCTGGGAATAATTTGCTGCTTTTTTAAAGATGAGCAATTGTTATAATTGTCTTCTATTAAAAAAATGTATTTACTTAGATTCAGAAAAAAACCCAAGCAAACAAAAAAACTTGCTTGAATAATTTAATTAGATTTTGATAGAGGGCTTTTAAAAAAAAATTATTATTCTTTCCTTCTCATCATAGCAGATTTTGCTATTACAAAAACAATAACAACCCCCCCCCCAAAAATTGAAAAAAAGGAAAAAAAATTACCTAAAGGAAAATGTTGTGGAGCCAAAGGTAAGCAGTTTAAGATAAATAAAAGCTATCTAGTTTTACACTGTGTCATGGCTTATTGGTAAATCACAAATCCATTTAAAAGCCTAAGACAAAAATGGCTAAGAAGTTAATGGGTAGCTCAAAATAACCCCCAAGAAGTAAACTGAGGGAAAATCTAGTTAATATTTTCTTTCCCTTAGCTTTTTCATGAGAAAGAGAAATAATTTACTTGATGGTCAGTACTTCCAATTTTTGCAAGGCTGAGGAGAAACTGTGTTTCCAGGGGAGTAGAGAGTATTGCATTTCATTTAGTAGCAAGCTGTATTTGCCAGAATTCGACTCAGAAAGGAACAAGCCATGGGGTAATGTGGCAACCAGGAAACAAACCTGTCACTCTTTTACAGAAAGTTATTCTCTGGTTTTATTGATGTACAAATTATGATTTGAGACAAAACTACCCAACTTTTTTTCCCAAATTACCTGCATTATTTCAATAGCTTCAGCTACTGTCAAATAAGAGTTTCACAGGCCCTGATCATCTGGACCCATTTGAGTGACAAATCACTGAATTCTGTTAATGCCATAAAAATTTATGACTGCTTTCAATACTTCAGCAGATTTTGATCCAATAAAATTTTTATTATGCTGCAGAAAGAAATTACCTTTGTAATGATCTTACTCCCCAACCCGAATGTATTGCACAGTATGTGGAAGGAGCCGGCAAGCAGAAAGTCGCTCTTAAGGGAATGATTTTTGTGCAATCCATCAAGAAACCAGACATCAAGTGGATTTCTAATGATATTTAGATCTGCAGAAAGCTGGCAATAGAGACCCTTGCAGCTTATTAACCCCTTGATTTCTGACAAAGAGGAGGACCTCTGCAACTGCATATGGTGGTTTAGTTTTCTTTGCTGAAGGCCTGGGAAATCTTCTGTGACTTCAGGAGACTCAGTGGAATTTCTGAAACACGTGAAGTGACATAAGCAATAAACTATTAGTCCTATTCTGACTGGATCTCATTATGTATGCCCTCAGAGGTACTGATGAGCACATCATAAGCACCATTTCAGAAATGTACCTGTATAACCATCCGGGTTTTTTCCCCTTTTGTCTTGTTTTGAACTTAAAGGTTTTAAAAAAATGTATGCTAAGTTGGATTGAAAAAAACCAGCATGTCTTAAGTGGTTTTATTTTTTGGAGGTCAGTTTTTTAGAGTATTTTCTTCTTAATAGTTGTATGGTCAGGTACTATCACATTAAAATACTCCTGCAGAACTGCATGCTATCCTAAGTCTGAGATCTACTCTTAGACCTCAGAAAACAAAATTGTAAGCATCATTGTGCTTGCCAGCTTTGCCCCTACGGAGTCTAGATTAATAGACACTTGAGATAATAAGGCTGAGCTACTATTTTCCTTTGATATGAGTTAAAGAAATTGGATCAAGAGCAAGAAACACAATGGGACACTGGTAAAAGCAAATAGACATGGTCCCAAACTCCAGAGAATGCAAACTTTGCTTTCTCCACTCTGTGAGGTCAGGAAAGAAATTTTGCAGGAGGTATGTTATTCTGTGACTGCAGAAAGCAGAAATAGTATTACTGAATACCATGGCAAAGGAAGGGCTAGCATGAAGGTTATTTTAGCAGTCTCTTAAGCCAGCCTGAATATTCATTTTCCGTCACATTACACTACTATATGCTGAGACTATTTAATGTAGATATGCCAAGTAGTGGATTTCTTACACACGAAAGTATTAGTGACATCTTTCTTCCCTGAGTTTGCAGATTCAATTCTGCAATGTTTTCCCTCGTGGTCTTCTTACTATAAATCCATGGAATCCTTAAGAAAACTGGACTTACTGTAAGAAGAACTTTGTATAACTCACTCATTTCATCCACATGCTGCAGCTTAGTGAACTCACCGTTTATACAGTTGCAATTATTCTCTTTTCTTGTCCAGTTGAGGCACAGCAATATTAGCAAAAAGGCCCTATGTGTTCCCTGTTATTAGCTTCATCTTTTGTACCAATATCATGATTAATTTTACATCTGACATTAATCACAGAGATAAAAAATTCAGTCATTTTTACAAAACATTCTAATTTCACAGGCTCATGGGAATTTATTTCCTTATTATTGCTTTTGTTTCAGTAGTGTTCGATTTCAGATCTGTGGATTTAGTGTGGGAAAATACCCTTGGCTGTCAATTGTTTGTCATTTTTGCCTACATCAACTAAAAGACAAAGCTAGCTAATTTTCCTTAGGAAGCAACTGAAGGGGAAACACTGTCAAATTCCATCTGTCTGCAGTTCAGCTGGAAAGAGCAGAAACACCTGCCTGGAGGGATGGAGCTGTGCAGCTCTCTGAATCCACAGGATCAGAGTGCTCTTACTCCGATGCCCAAAGCCTGTCAGATGTAATTTGAAGAGACCTTTTCAAGCTTTCAGAACATGACATCATGGTAGCTATTTCTAAAAGCTAATCACAGATTAAGCTAATGAAAATTCAGGTGATCTTTATAAAAAAAGGATTATGCCCAGAAATACCATAAAATAAAATTGCTTCACGTTTAAGCATGCATGTTGTCTGGATACAATTTTCCAGAGCAGGACACTTCAATTTGAAGACAGTGCTACCTCATTTTGTAGATGAGGTTATAACTCATGACATTTGCCATTCTTTTCTGACTTTCGCTGTCTCTGTGACAGATCAAATCTCTTCATCTTGCGTATAAAATTTAATTAATAATTTTTGCACTTAGATGAAGCAAAAGCAATATACTCCTATTCAATCGAAGCTTCATCTCATTGTCAGAATTCATATCTATATTTTTAGAGCAAATAACCTAACAGTGTCTATAGTATTTCAAAAGGTAACACCTGGGCTTTGTTTGGTTTGAGTTGTGGACTAGCTGTAAAGGAAGGGGCAGTCTTGTTTGTAGTTGTGTTCACAGAAACATCCTGTGGGTCTTGTAGCTTTGGGGGACTCCCCAGCAAGTTGTTCTGTTCTGTGTCCCTCTCCCTCCACAGTCAAAGGTAAGGGCATGTCAAGAACAAGGACAGGACATTGCCCAAGTCCCAGGCTGCATTCCCAGCTGATCTCTTAATGGGCACCAACGGCTCTTTCTCATCCCGCCGATTATATAAAGCCTCAACACCATTCTTTTCTGAACTTTGTTCGTTGCTGAACTCTGCTGCATTAGGTATTTCAGTAAGGTGAAAATGTCTTATGATGAGAAGAACTGAAACTTTTTTCAGCTGGGAAAATCTTTGAGTGTCTGTGGCTGGCTTGCCTCAGGGACTGCTCCACAGATTTGAACTTGACATGTGTGTTGAGAGACAGTGTGACCAAAAGTGAAGGTATAGTGAAAGGAAACAGTCACAGAACACTTATAAAATATGAAAAAAATAAAATATGCGGTAGTTGGTTCACAGACAGGTCAAAGTGATGCAGGATGAGATTATTTTCCTTCAAACTGAAGGGTTTCACAGAATAAACAGAAGTCTTCTCTCTTACCCAAAGCAAGACACTCAGAAGAAACTAAGAAATTGCTATCCAGGATGATGATGAACCAAATAATGTCTCACCACACATATCTGATAAGCACCTGGCATATCTTGAAAAGCTGAATGAAACTATTCAGCATATTATTATAGTTACAAAAACTGTAAGTCTTTCCCACAGCACTCATAGAAAGAAGACAACCCAATTTTCTTGATGTTTTTACTTCATAAAGTAGTGCTTATATATTTTTCTAACCACAATCCACAAGGGGGGATGCACTAAGAGCCTGAGACAACATAGGCAAACTGTGAATTACCTTCTGAACTACTGAAGACATTTGAAAAATTCTCTGTATGTTTGTATCTCCTTTCTACTTCATTCTGAATGCAGAAAGACCTGTTCAATTTTTCTTTTGCAAAAATTATCACCCAAAGCAAGTCAGGCTTTTCTCTTCCATGATGAATCTCCTCAACCTTTCTTCTTTATTCATCAACTACTCTTGTATTTGGCCCTGGAACACCCTTTGCCATCCTGAATGTGCCAAAAAAATATGCATTGCTGGCAGTTTGGTTAGAAGAAGAGGGATTTGACTCTCAAGCCACGGAAGTGTCATGAGATTCCATCATGTAAAAATTACCTGCTTTTACACCTCTAACGTCAGGCTCATATTTTTCACATGCATTTGATCTTTCTTCCAGTGAAGTGCACCCCATGGCTAAAGAGCCACCTCCATCATCTTCAGCTTTGCTAATAGCCCAATGGAGAAAATGGTACAGGTGATACCTGTGGGACAAAGGGCTCTGCTCTGCAGGCAGCTGATGTCCCAGACTATGGGAGAGTTCAAGAGCCTGAATAAAGAGGCACACAAGACTCAGCCCCAGGTGAGAAGCAGAGACAATTTCTTCATCCTCCTCAGGTGGAAGTGGTATATGCAGTAGCATAGTATGGGCCAAAGGCATCCCTTCACTTTGATCACGCCGTGCATTATTGTTGTCCTTCCATCTGAAAGAGATCTCAGGGTGAGGCAAGCTAGAGCACTTATTATCCTTGTGGGTTCATAATAATATGTGGTAGATCTGCCATCACAGGTTTAAGACACAGAAAGTAGACATAGTCAGGAAACAGCTGTTCCACATCTGGATACACACTTCATCCCATGGTGTGGGGCACAACTGATGTTTTCCCTTCCCTCATGGAAGACAACAGGAAGTGTGAGCAGCTCTATAACACAGAAGTCAGGAATGGCATTTCTGTAGTGTGCTGGCAGGATGAACACCTTCCTGCAGAAATGACACCAGTATTGCTCTACTTGTCTAGTGTCAATGTTCTTCAGTCAGAAGATAGCAAATTCCCACCTGCAGAGGGTGGGCATTGCAACAATTAAGGAAGCAAAACAAAAAGGCAGGGAATTCAGGGAGGGACAGAGCTACTATGGTATGAATATTCCGCAGGGTGCTGGGCTTTTGGAAGTAAGTTACTGAATATTTCAAGAAGGAGAGGGAAAATATAATATCTCTTTCATTTATTCAGAGACTTAAGTAAAGTCTCTGAGGAAACGTTATTATAATTTCAAAGTATGAGAGTATTATAAATTACATTATAAAACATTCATTTAACTCAATATGTTCCTTTTACAGTTACGTGCAGATACATAGGAAGATATTTTGAACAGCACTAAAAACAAATAAGGGAGAAAGAACAAGGAAGTGAAATGAATGTAATTTGTACCACTGACATGGTCAAAATTTTATTATGGCTTCATAAATCTAACTGTCCCAAACTGTCCTTGGTAAAAGAGTGAAACAAATTACTGTAGTCGAATTCCCTGTAGGTGTAAATCTGTGACATTACTGTGGTCTCCATTCTCTGCCTGGGACTGAATCATTCTATTGGAAACACAACATTACTTTCTTACTTTGCAGCTGACAGGGATTATTGTTCACCCAGTTAGAATCTGGCAAAATAAAGGACTTAGAGAAACATCATGTCTCAGTGCTGTTTCTGAAACAAAATTCTTCTAGCCACCATTAAGAAACACCAGACTGAACCTGCTATGTTGGAAAGTCTCAGCCTCAGCTTACTAATGTAAAGATTTTTGCTTTTCCAATTGTATTAATAGAAGTGCACCTAATTTTATATTTTTTACTCAATTTTTGCTCTTCCTATGCTAGGATTTTATGCCTTTAATAAAACAGTTGAAAGCCACAGGTTGGAAAGTCCTTGGTTTATCATGGACATTGTCCTTCTGGATAGTAGTTTATTTTTCAGAAAAAGATCTTAGTTTGTAAAACCAATTAAATATGTGACCAATTTATTGTGATTAAAGATGAGTGAACATTTGGGAACTCGATTTTTACAAGAGCAGAAAGTAGCCGATTGAATATGATGACAAGTCCTGGCTGGAGCAAATGCAAAACTCTGGAGAGGATTACAGTTTAGTAAAAGAGTATTATAGATTTGCTCAAGAGCATTCATAAAGACACTGGGATAGTTCTTGACCTTGCAGCAAGATTCAGAATTTGCTACTTGACTGCAGCTCTGGAACACAGGGAGATAAACTATTCTCATTCCCAAAAGTAGTGAGATCTTTTGTCAAGGCAATCTATGCATAACCACATAGATCCATTTAGAAGGTGCATCACTCTTGAATAGCATCATGAGAAATTACCAAATCTTGAAAGAAAAAATTGTATTCATAAGTTATTTTTAAAAAACCATGAGTGACAGTAATCTAAATATTCACTTTCATTTGTTTGCATAATTCATTGGTCATACTAGTGTGCTCAGGATGCCTGTACTAATGGATTTACTTCACCTAAATTACTGGTGTAGACATGGGCTAGTTACTACCTTTTACTGATAGTCACCACAAAGTGGCAAAAGTCGAATCTTTGGGTGGTGATCTGGATCTGCAGTCCCAGTCCTGATGTCACTTTCAGTGGGTACACCAGTGAAGGTTAAGGCTAATAGTGAAGTGGGATGCAGAACAGTGTACTGCTGTATCAGTGGCTATAGTTATAGGAAAAGACAAGCATCAGAGAAAAATCCCCAGGTCTATTAATCAAATTTACTGAATGTTCTGAAAATATTTTGTTCCTTAAAAATTTCCTAAAACAGAAGTAAATAATAAGAGAAAATTTTCATGAGTCATTTTAAAAATAACCAGACTATTTTTCTCTAATGACACAGCAACTTTAAGATCAGTCTGCCCTGGCAACGTTTTATCTTTTAATTAGAAGGGGCATCAGTTGTGAATTCTTCCTTGCTGAATACACTCTAGGCAAACTTTTTTCTATAGAGAGTAAATTTAACTTGTTAAATGCTGCTGTAACTAAGGCTTTCTCGTATGAGAGCCAGATTATGACAAATGTCAGCATAGCTCATACTGGTGTTATCTTGTCATACTGGTGTTATCTTTTCATTCTATACTACAACTTTCTAAAGAGAATGAAGGACTTCCATTTAGCTGCAAAGAAAAAATGTTTCATCTCCGTAAGAACTGAGTAGAAAAGTGTCTTCAATTCATTAAGTGCTGAATATTAAAGCTATTTTTCTCTACATTTTTAAAATAATAAATAGTTTATTTGTTCTCAGATTGCCACATTTTCCTTCCGTTTGTATCAGTTATTCAATAAAGTCCTGCAGGAATGAAGGAGGGTTGAGGATTATACTGGATTATACTATTTGCATTGTATATTTTACATACACACATAGACACACGTGCATTTAGAGAAAATGTTCCATGGAACCACTGTACCCAGCAGAAGGAAAGCTCTTACTTCCAGTCCTGGGCTGAGTGTGTTTGCTCTCCCCTGACAGGCCATCTCTGGAAGCAGAGGATCTCTGAGCTCACAGCAGGGCAGAAGAGATGATGATGCTTGTTATTATTTTGATGCACAAAGATTGGAGGTTACCTGCAGCTCTTCAGTGACTCAATCAAGACTGGGTAAAAGGAAAACACAAATAAAACTACATACTAAGTAGTTTCACAACACTTTGGTAACCAAGTGCTCTTGCCGCATGGATTCTGTAAAATGTAGCATACTCATGCCTTCATCATTATGCATTCCTGGTCTATTTCAATATTCTTTGGTAGGTTCCACACTCACCACTTTGCAGTGACTATAATGAGGAATGATGATCCACGGGTGAGAATATCCTTGATTCAGTCTGCACTGCAATAGAGAAGAACACGTCAAGGGCAAGGCATCAGTATGCTGTTTACTAAGATCTTTTGAATCAGTCTTTGTGATGTACTCAGTGATTTTGGGCATATTATTGAATTTCAGTTGTCCTCTCACCAAGCAGCTAAGAATAGATTTTGCTATAAAAAGACAGTATTTTGCCATTCAGTATTCTTAACTTGCTCCAATATGGAAAGTTACCAAAAAAAAAGGTGGGGGGGGGGGGGGAGGAGGGAGGAAATCCATTACCCAGACTGCCCTGGAAATCAGTGGTTCAAGCTTTCTTTGGGAGATTTGAGTGCTCACCATCCCTCGAGTTGGAATGGTGTGACAGCCCCCTGATGGCAGAGGCTGAGGTCCCCTGAGCTAAAGCCACGGAGATTTGAAAAAACAGACATTTGTGCCAGTTGCTCTCAAAGACCTGTGCTCTGTTTTATTACTTAGCAGCAGAGCTCAGTGGAGACTTCCCTACAGGCAGGTCATTATAGAGCCTGAAAATACCCCAAACTCTCAGAAACTTTTCAAAGCCAGGCTGCAAGTGTGTGCTAACATCAGGAATCAGAACTTGGTCTCAGATCTTCGAATTCGTAGGACTTCTTGCAGCAGATTTAACTTTACATGAACCAAATGCACTGCTCTCCAATTTTGACATGTTCTTTTGAAGATATCTGATAGTGCAGGGGAATGTAAATCATTCATGGGGAACTAAAAATATTGATGATATGTTGTGATGTTTCCCCCTTGGTCTCAAATGTTTATCAGCCATATAGTTCTCTTTGCTTCTCTTGAGGATTTTAAATTTAAAATAAGCAAGTGAAATCCAGTCAAAATTTCCTTAAGGACATACCTGCTTTTCCCAAAGGAAAAGGTAACATCTGAAGCATGAATAATCTCTTTAACTAAATTAATATGCAGCAATGAGCTCTAGGTTTGGGCTTTGACTTAAGCTTAATTATCTGGTAGCATTGCAGAGATCATTTATTCCACCAGAATATCTTCTCTAGATATTATATAACTGCACTTCAAGGACTGTGCTCTGTTTTCAGGTTAATATTAGTGTATCTGAGAGCAATTTTCTTCACTGAGTTGGCTCCTGATTTACCTCAATATAACATCAAAACCAGAATATAGCCTCTATCTATATAAGACTAATGTATTTCCTTTCTCATATTTTGGTCATATAACACTTACAGGAACATCAAGTAGATATCTGGGGATCAACTGGAAGACTCTGTTGCCTGGGAAATACAGATATAGATTTTATAAATTGCAAGTGTCTTTTCTGCTGTATAACTTACTGGAAAATATGTTTATTTCATTCAAATCTACTCTTGTCCAGGAAACTGTTCATAAAATAGTTTCACTTGTCAATGAAGCAGCTTTGTATCACAAGGGTGGCTGATTGGTCAGAAAAGATAATTAACTCCCACTATGACTTTGCAAAGCATCTCCTCTGCTTTTACATCTGAGCCCATGGAAGAGGAGCGGCAAGAGGGTTTCTCAGATCTTGATAACCTCCTCAGCTTCTGATAATAATCAGGATGGCAATTTGTGCAGGTGTCCCTAGACTTTGTTTGAGGAGATGATCTCTGAAGAGCTTTGACATTGCTGCCATGAGTTGTTCAGTGCTATCCCCAGGTTGAGTGACAGCTGTCTGTCTGATAAATCTGTTGGTTTGAACAGTGAGTAGCCTATGATCTCAGCATTCATCTCATACAGGTCTTGGTTGCAGCCCATCCTATTTTGGCTCAAACACAAGTCCTAGAATATGTGTCCTTATAGTTCTGCAGTATAGGTAGCACTCTGATGTTCAAAAGCACCTTCATGCATCCATTTTCTCTTCTGTCAATTTAGGCATCTTGTCTTGAAATTTTACTTCTAGAACACAGTTTTTCCCTAGGAACAGAAAAATAATGTGGCACTGGGGCAGTACAGCTGAACTCTTCATGACCTTCTGCAAACACTCACAGGGCAGTACCTGTCAAACCATCCCATGAGGTTGGACTCATGCATCAGTTTTTAAATATATTGTAGAATCATAGCGTAGAATGGCCTGGGTTTGCTTTCCTTTGCAATCAAACAGCTCTAAAATAAACCATATATATATGTAAACATTGATCATCTAGTATTGATTTACTTTAATTCAGCTGAAGGGATTTATTTAGCAGAAAACAAAAAGTTACTTCTGCCTTGTGGGATGGGTCATAACCTTAAAGATCATATAATTCCAACCTCTCTTCTGAGAACAAGGACACCTTCCACAAGACCAGGTTGCTCAGAGCTCCATCCAATCTGACCTTAAACACTTCCACGGGTGCGACACCCACTATTTCTCCTGGCAACCTTTTCTAGTGCCTCACTGTAATTTTAATTTTTGACATAGGCTTGCTTTTCCATTAAGAATACCCAAGTCCACAGGTCTTTCTCCTGTGATCTTTCTAACAGAAACATGATCTAGACTATGTTTATGAAAGAAACTTGGACCTTTCTCCTTCCAAGTGATTCCTACTTTGGCTTTGTTCTCTGCCCTCCTTTACAATTTTCTCTGCCTCCTCGTCTGGCTCTGGTGCTGGTCTAGCCCAGGGGTGGATGGGTCCCTGAAGCTACTGCACAAAAGTTTTGTGTGTATCTCCACAGGAAAAGAAGAGAAAACAAAGATTAAAATGAAGGGGAAGGACAAAATAAAAGAGAATACAATGTATTTTCTTCCATCCTCTGTAAGAGTTTTCTCTTCCTAAATGCCAGTTCTTCCTACTGTCAGGAGTCATGTTTCAATATATTCAGAAAAGACAGAGGAAAATAACAAACTTGGCAACCTAACAAGACACAACTTCATTGTAGCAAAATGAATGGAAAAATCATTCAACATTTAGAAGTAGTGGAAGAGGTAAGGTGGAGCAAAAGGCAATGAAGCCAAAATACCCAAAATACCCAAAATATAAATGTTCTGCTGTGGGTCTTGACTGAATCTTGTTTTGTTGATATAATTCAATAAATACAAGCAAAGTCCTCCCAAGCCTGCATACATGAATCAAAACACTCGTTTTCCTTCCTTAAGTAAGTGCTTTAGTTCAGCTAATCAAACTTCTGAAACTCTTGAAACACATCAGGTACTCACTATTCTGATGTCAGGTTTTTTTCATCCTGGGTCTAGTACATGGTGGGTAGGAGCTTACCTGACTCACTGACCTGCCCTTCTGGAGCTCTCGGACTCGCAGCGGTGAGCATTAGAGCCTGTAAGAGGAGCTCACCGAAGCTCCAGTTCTAGCTGTCTGTACATGATGAAAGACAACTACTTACTGAAGTCAACAATAATTTCCACCTTTCCTTCTGAATGCTGGATCAGCATTCAGACTCGAATTAGAGGAATGACTACTGGAAAAGCATACTGTACAAAAATAAATTCTCTTATTGGAAATCAAATTATAAGAGAAGCCCATCACTTCAGCTTATGGAAATTTGTCCTTACTTCTTAGTAATTTCTTTGATGGCCATTTCTTACTCCTAGAGATTAGACTTTCACCATATACTCTGCATATCACTGTCCTATAATTTATGTGTCATGTAAGAGCATGTGATTTAATCTGTGCTGCCCAGACTGAAAGAATAAGCATAGTGGGCTAAAAATTCCTTTGATGCATACTAAAGATGGATATTCAGAAGCCTGAACAGTATTTCTAGTGTAATATTCATGCAATGTTCATAAGTAAAACCACAATTGTTTATTAAGTTTATGGGAGAAGCAGAAGAAATAGTACATGGAATTATCTGGTCATGTTATTATGGTAATTTTTGTATTTACTGATTAGCTCATGACATCACCCTGTAAAAAAACCTGCCAGTTACTCTTGTAGATGGACAAACATCTACAAGATGCAGATGATCCTGGTCTACAGTTTCACAACCCTGTCAGAATAAAATGCAGTAGGAGGAGTGTGAAGCTTTGCAATGTGCACCTTTTCAGCTATAGGAGAGTCTAAAATACAACTTTAAACTCATGCCTGCTCTACTTACTTCCTGAGATTGTGTCATGATTCACTGTAACTGTAACACAATCAACAAAAGAGGTTTTGTAGTTGAGGGAACAGCATTTTGGTACCTCTATTTGTCTGCGCTTTAACTGCAAGATTCTTTCTGCTTTGGCTTCCTGATTTTATATTCCATCTGTATTATATTCCATCTATTCCATCCACTGAAGGATGAGCCAATATTTCTTGTGATGTTGCAAATCTAAACTAATCTTGTTTATCCCAAAGAAGGCACGTTATGAGAACAGTTTGTTGGAACACTGGTTGTGGTTGCTGCACTGAAAGATTCATGTTTTGAAAAGAATCCTGTTTATTTACTCTGAATTGGTCAGTCACCTTTATCAGGTTTCCTTTACATCCAAAATCTCCTTGCTGTTCAAACTGACAGAATGCAATCAGATAGAAATGCAAGTCTCTATATACTTATTTTTATCTGCGATATGATCCATGAAACTGTGCCCTTTATCCCATTGACTCCTTCTAAAACTGATTGAAAGAATTTCTTGAAATAGCTTACCAGGCCAATTTGCAGAAATAAACAGTGTAACTTGTGTAAAAGCTTTTCCTTTCAACTTTTTAGATTAATTTCTTTTTATATATAAGAAGATGATTAGAAGAAATCTGATGAAGTAAGACAATGCTGTGTCATTTTTTATATAAAAGGCCCCTCAATCATGAGTAACATTACTTTGTTCTGATATTATATGGTCTTGAAAGTTCCCAAAATCCACCTTTGAGACCTGAAGTCTGTCCAAATAAATAACATAAAACCACTTTCTATTTTGTGATTTTTTTTTTTTAATTAGGACACAAGTGGAATGAATCTATTAGATTCACTTTGTACACACTGTGCAATCTTAATTTATTAAGAGAGAGATTTTACTCACCGACAATTGTTTTTTTTTCAGTGACTGATTACCTTTTTTGGCATCATTTTGGAGCTGAGTAATATCCAGACTAAGATGAAACAGGACCTTTGTTTTGTTTTGGAAATGATCTTTATTTTTTTTTCAGAAAGTATTTTCCAAACTGCTAGTCTATGTGGAAAAAAAAAAAAGTCTTTTTCAAATGGCAGATGAAAAGTTAGTGTTTTCCTTTTTTTTTTTTTCTGGATTTCCATCTATGTCTGACTCTATCAGACAGTCAGAAGGCATGCTTATCTGTAAGGGAGGTTTGATTAAAGCTGAAAGGAGTCTGTTACATGCATGAACATAAAAGCATCTAATTTAAACATACCAGAGAATCTTAGAATGGCTTGGGTTGGAAGAGACCTTAATGATTATCAAGTTCCAACCACTCACAGGGACACCTTCCACTAGACCATGTTGCTCAGGGCCCCATCCAAAACGGCCTTGAACAGTTCCAGGGATGGGGCATGCACAACTTTTCTGGGCAACCTGTTCCAGTGCCTCACCACCCTCACAGTAAATTTCTTCCTAATATCTTATGTAAACCTACCTTCTGCCTGTTTGAAGCCATTCCTTCCCCAACTCTCTCAGCATTTCCTTACAGGAGAGGTGTTTCATCCCTCTAATAATCTTTGTAGCCAAAAGTCTCATTAACGTGAGGAGAGAAAACCTGATCTCTGTTCTTATCCAGTGATGATCTGATAGTTATACACTCTGTATAAGTGGGCACAGGGACCTTGTTTTGCTCAGTTCAGCTGAAGGTCAAATCCGCATGGTGGAAAAAAACCCAGTCTCCCTCTTATCAGCTTATTTTACGGAAAGATGTCCCCACCTCCTACCCCTCACATAGGGTTATTTCGCTTTTAATTAGATCAGAATCTGATGAGTGCTCACTGTGAAAGACTTGTATGAAGGATATTAGAAAGGAAGGAACCAAACGGGACAAAATGTTGGGGAGGTGTTGGGAGGTCAAACTTACCTTCTGTCATGGACACTATACATGTTTAAAAGCATGGGAACATCTTGGTTCTTTCGTTCTGTGAGATTTCTCTGGCGGTAGAGAAGGATCCCAAAATGATGCAGAAATGGGATGCTTAGCATTTATGGTCTTCAGCTCCATGGACTATGATGAATCAGTCTCGAACAATAGAGTGAACAAAACATAAGCCTAAATTAGATTAAGAGTTGCTGCATATTTTAGAAACAAGAGTAGCTATGTGACTTGAGAAATCTAAGCAGAAATAATTAGAGTTCTATTAAGAGCTAGTGTTTAATTATGGCTGACAAGAACTTAATTATTTAATCAAATAAGGTTTTATTACTAATTCATCTATCTTTAGAACACCACGACAGATGGAGAAGATTTTCAAACATGCTTGTACAAAAATGTAGGCTGACAGTTTCCCAATATGATAATACAAGAAGCTTGATGTAAGCTGTTGAGTTTTTTTTACTTACTACAAAAGGATTTGTTCTTGAAGCAGTTTGCCTTTAGCAAAAGTCTTTTATTGTATCAAATAACTTTGGTTTCACTTTTCTTGTTAAGGGTACTCTTGGAACAAATCAGATATGATAATTTGTGGAGAATGATAAGCAGGCAAATGGAGTCTGCAAATCTGACAATGGATGAAGAATAGTTTGGGGAATTTAAGAAATGGAACTCTTTGCACTGATAGAATATTAGCTGACACAGAAAATGAAGGGGTTAATAACATATATACTTAGAACCACCCATTACATAATAGGAGTGATGTGCTTATATCAAATGAAGGAATGATTATACATTTCTTTGAGGAAAAAAAGGACCAGCTTTGAACATCCATAACCCAATAACTTGTGACATCATGTTTCCAATGACAGTGACATTATAAAAATTGATATTACATTGAAAGAAAATGATGAGTGCTCACCTAAAACCTTTCTCTAAGCAAAACTAAGTAAACAGCTGGATTAAATGACAGGAATTTTACTGTGCCTCTGATTGCTTCTTGGGGCACTAAAGCATCAAAGTTTGAAAGAGTTCATTGTTTGTGCAAATTCACAGGAAAAATATCTAAACAAACTCAAAAAATTGTCAACTAACTGACAGCTGGCCCAAGACTATTATGACTAATTAGTTTTTAAATAATTAAGGCAGTGAGTTACATCTTTGGAGGATTCAAGTAAGGGGTTCCAGTCATAGTGCAGAAGCTGTACTGATCAATGAACAGACAGGAGTCAACTACATATGGTGTTGATAGGCTTTTTGCACTAGTTGATTTGAATCTTTTTCCCCCGGTACAGTGAATTCCTCAATTATGCTTCCAAAATACCTAGATTAGAAATGAGGAAAATTTCTAGAATCTACAAAATGGCAATTCCTTAAAATAAGCAATCAGCTCACCTGTTACCATGGAACTGAAAAACATAAAAAATTCAGATCAAACTTTGCTATAGATCCTTGACATAGAAGTAACTCAGGGCAACTGAAAGGGTGAAAATGCTCAGCCAAGAAAACAGTGACTTCAGTAGACCCTCTCTCAGTTGTACTGATGCAAATGGGAAGATTGCCACTTTCTTCTCTGATGGGAGAGTGTTCTTTAGATATTACAACTGTGAATTGGTGGCATGAACATTAACTATCTAGTAGAAACATACAGAGAAAAGAAGGGAAGCAGATTACTCCTGCTTCCCAAAGGAAAAATGAAGTATAAAGCTTGTGAAAGTATGGAAAGAACTAGATTCCAGAAGAAAATTGTTTGTTCTATAAAATTCTCGCATAATAAAACAAGTAGATTTGGCCAATTGCACTTGATTTTGTACAAAATTTTAATTTTTTTTTTTTAGATAAAATTTTGTCATCCAAAACCAAGCAGTTTCTTCCAGTGATATAAATTTATTACTGTTTGTTCCACTCAAACTGTGGAAGGTTCTTGAAATCTGGCATGGATCTCTTCTATTTGTAGAATGTATACAAGTAATTGCTGGACCAAAACACAACGTTTGCTATATGATGTGCAAAAATTAAAGTAAAATACAAGAATTATCATCGGCAAGAGGAAAACTCTTATCTCTCATATCTAGATTTTAATTTTTGTTGCTTTGCTATGTATGTATCTGTTTTGTAAGAGTAGTCTGACCATTATCATTGAACAAAGTAGCTGGTGAGCCCTTGTCTTATGCTTCTGCTGCTATAAGTTTGGACTGAAAGATATAGTTTACAATTTTATAAGAAATCCCATTGTTTCTTTTCTGTGGAAATGGAAATTAAGCAAAAATTTCCCAAATAGTAAAGAATACTGAAATGACAAAATTATCAGAAACTGCTTGAACAAGTTTTTTGATATTAGAAAAAGGTTAGGTAATAATTATATAAATTATATGAATTGTTGACAGACAAAATTTGGGTGACAAATTTTGTCACCCAAAATTTTATATACTTATGTCACCGAACTGTACGTTTCCTTCAGCAGAAAACATGATTGTTCTACAGATTTACTCAAAATCATCCTACCAATAATGAAGCATGTCTCAGTCAAGCACAAGGTCTAACTACTAAAGTTGCTCTACATCATTGACTTAACACGCTACTTCAGGAGATAACAACGTCAAAACCATCCATGTAGTGAGTGTGTGCATCCCACATGTGTGCATCCCAGTGCTAGTTTCTTCCTGTTTAAACCCAATGAATCAGGAACACTTTGCAATGGATAAGCCAAATCAGCTCAGTGTGGCTCATGAGAGCTTCCTCCTGACAGTCAAAAATGGTCCCAAACCCAGTGCCAGCCCAGCTGTTGCTCACCACGCGCATAACCAAGCAAGCATGCACAACTCATCCCAGTTACGGATAGAGTTTAACCTGAAATTTAAAATCGCTCATGGCCACCATGGATTGGTCTCCCCTGCTTGGAGAACAAAAATAATGTTGTAACAATTAGAAAAAATACATTGAAACAGAAATGTTTGTGGCCACTAGGTGACACAAAAGGAAAGTAATACTGAGACCTCAGGTTTATTCTGTGAGCTGACAAAACTGTAGATAGGTTCTCAATGTTTATTGCATTATCAGGACCTCAGCAAGGTGCTTTCCAAGTGAAGGAGGAAGCTGAAGACCTTGAGAGATATTAAATGCTTTTAGAGAGAGATACTTAGATATATGCATCTAAAATATAAAATCAGTAACATTGTAAGTATAAAATAAATGTACAGAAAAGACTTTTAACAGCAAAACAAGATGCAACTTTGAGGACCTGTTTGGTTTAATAAAATAGAATATATAGGCATGATGGTTTTCAGCCTATTACTCACTTTGAGCGTATTATATGTTATCGTTTTGCAGCTCAAAGGCACATGTCAAAACACCTGCATGACTGATTATATTATATGTAATAACAGCTGCAGCATTTCAGTCTTTTCATTTGCATCTAATATTACCCCTGCAGTTACTGAAACTGCTTGGACACAGTTTTGCAGGGAGAATTGTGAACTGTAAGACTATCAAGCTCTTTGGAGCTCTCTTTAAAAAAAAAGTATCAGTCAAGTGACTACAGTGTGTCTCGCTCTATGTTAGGCTGGAATATACTTAGCCGATGGTGTTTGCTTTCTTCTACTATGAGCTCCTGGGCTCTGTCACACAAACATTTCTCATTTCATGATTCACTGGTCTGAGGCACCACAAAAACCCCTTTGGAGATGTTACAGTTGATCATTTCCATCTGTCTCCCATACATGTACAAACTCCACAGCTGTGACTCTAAAATCTGTATGGTATTTTAGATATCAGCTTTATAATACTATGTGAAATGCCTGTGATTTATCCTTGTTTGTTGTACAAGTACTGACATTTTTGAACCCTACTGGGAATCAAAGAATTAATATTTCTTTAAAAGTTTTTGTTTCTGTTCTGGTTAGTAGTAACTTTTGCTTGTGGGCATTCATCAAGTACTGCACAATTGAAGTTACTGAAAGAAAGGAAAAATTCATTTCCCTGCATAACGAAAAAGTAGTTGCTGATTTGCATCATGTAACACTTTTTTCAGTGATGTACTATATAATAGTTCTTTCATCCTATCAGTTTTAAAAAGAATGAAAGTATATTATTTTTATATAGAAATCCTTTCACCTGTGCCATTATAAATTGCAGATTCTACCACCATGAATTGAAGCATAAAAGTCTTACAGCATTTTTTTTTGAGAGCAGCTAATACCATCCCTTTGCAGTTAGAATAAATACCATCCCTCTGCAGTTAGAATGAGTTTTATTTCTTAGAAAGAAATAAAGAACAAATGACATTGCATTTGGTAATAAAGCATCCAGCCATAACATCAGAAATGACCTGCATTAAAGGCACCGATCTCTGTAGGTAAAAACACGGTCAAATTCCATATCTGAACCATTTTGGAGAAGTTCTCTTCAGGGCAGTGGTGTAAGCAAGCTTGCAACATGGATCTCGTGTTGGTGGTGTTACAGCCATGAGTGTCACTTCACATGTCTGCAACATCTGGCCTGTAGGATGGCTTCTGGGTCCCGTGCAATTTGATGTCCCAGGGTCCTTCCGTGGTAAGTGGAGTTCTATACCAGGTCAGTGAGGCTGGGAGCTGCTATTGAGAGCTACTGAAAAGGAGGAAGGGAAGTCAGAGTTGTCTCCAGCTTGACTCTGTCCTCAGGACTGCTGTGGCACAAGGGCAACTGCAGCAGCCTGTCCTTCTTCCCTCACCCCTCTACAGGTCCCCATTACTTTAGTTAAAAGATGAGCGTGAGTCATACCTTTATTTTTTTAATATTTATTTCAAATTAACATAGCTATAGTAATGTTGGCACCATTCCTTTCCTTGCAACAAAATAATTCTTCCCATCTTTATCTGTGATTTAGGAGAGTAGGGTTCATGTCTATCCCTTAGAGGTTTGTACCTGCTTTGCTAAACGACCTGGCTCCTTAGGGACGTTTCCCATGGTACCTGCTATTATATGCATGAAAGCATGAAAATCCTGGAAAGAGTTTACCTGTCAGCATGATTATGCAGTTAGAGTACTCCCTTGGGACAAGCAAAGACCCAGGCTCTAGACATTCTTATACAGTCTGTTTATATATTTCACATGCACCACTCCTAAGCTGCAGTGTCTAAACAGTCCTTGGAGGAGAGACAACACCTGAGGCCTCCTCCTACCCAGGGGAATACCCTAACAAATAGGCACAGGAGAAATGTTCCCTTTTGTACTCTGATTAAAAGGGACACAGATGTGATTCAACTCTCAGCTCTCAAGTAGGTGGAGCAGAGGGTCAGGGTTCTTTCCTGGGATGCAGATTTGAAAATTCTCTGGTAAAGGAGAAAAACGAACCTGGCTTTCTCAAACTGTGACTGAACTGGCTGTTACCAGGGTGGAATAGGAGAAGCAGGTGTGGCAGTGACCTTTACCAAGAGGTGTAATCCACTCAGGCAGCCCTGAACCTCCACAGAGAATGCTTAAAGAATTAAAACTCTTAAGGAATGAGATGAAGTTTTCAGGAGTGTAATTTTGGACACAAGCAATTAAAGTAAGACTTCTCCAAAACAGAGTCTGTTTTGGATTTAGCTCCCACATAATTCTTTGAATTTAAATGTCATAACCTACTAGGGAATTCTCCTTTATCACACTTTAAATACCTAAATGATTTGACCTGCTGTGTCCTGACTGGCATTAAGTTCAATGCCCATCAGCATTCATGGGGAAGATTCACCAAGAAATACAGATACAGGGATGGATCAAGGATGGTTTTTGGATCACACTGGCTTTCTCTTGAGGCCCCTCATTTCACTGTTATACAGAGGATTGGCCTTTCTCAAATTGCACAGCATGATTTTATTATAGGCCAGCTGTTAAGGTTCCAGGACCCTTCAGCTTTTTAATTTCTTTTTCTTCCTATAGATTCCTACGTGTTAAATTCCTAACTGGTTTCATAGGAAATGGTGTTACTGCTCTTATGTTAAAAAATTAGAGGCAGCCTTAAAAATTTCCTTGGAAGAAAATGTGCATTTTGTGCTCCAGAGTAGAGTGTCTCCAGCTAACAGCAGTTAATGTCAGGTGTAATCAGGTGCTATAAGTCTCTTCACTGGGGTCACACTGATGACTGGTAAACAACACCTGCAAGGCCGACAACACAGAAACACATTAAGGTGATAAATAAGTGCAGAAATAACAAAAAAAAATACTGTCTGCTAAATTTGCATTTTCATACATGGATGTGTGCCTCCTCAGAAAATAGTTGCTAGTTTGAAAATGGATAAGGAGAAGTATAATTTTAGTGACACAGTCCTCAGAAGAATGAGCAGGTTCTTTGCAAGCAAAGGGACTCCTATTGAAGGATGCTGTGGTTGCTAAAAGGATATGCAAGTTAAAGAGGGCAGAATTTCCTAGAAGAGAAACCCATTCGGAACCACTAAATATCAGTCGAGTCAGTATGGCTGGTCTTCTGTGAGAATCACAGACCCTGATGAAAATCTTGATTATACTGATTATACTGACTCTAACAATAATGAAAATTTCCAGCAACACAGGTTTTAACTAATCTAGAAACAGTTATCCTAGTGGTTAGAGAAAAGACAGATTGTTTTGATTTAGATAAAATAGAGCCCTCTGGTATGCTATCATTTATAAATAATCTGAGGATATGTTTGAATTTTCAGAGACAATGGATAGTTCACTGTGAGAACAATTTACATTTACAATTAATCTTTAATATTTTTGTCTTTTTTTCAGGTTTTTTTAGGCTATTTTTTCTGTATTTTATATTTTACCTTTGGACATGTCTTCAACTTTGGATGAATTATTTTAAAAATGTAGGTATGAGACATGGCAGAAACTTATGATTTATGCCTTAAAGATTTCTATACACAAAGTAGAGGCTGAAGAGGTAAAATTTTTATAATTTTGAAGATGATAGTAATTATCCATATAAAGTAAGCAAAACTACAGTGTACCATTCAAAATTTCATTCCAATTTGAAAGGGAACCCTGTTCCAGCTCTATTAGATGTGATGCCATCATTGTATTTGAAAAAACTCTTTTTTTATTGTGCCCCCCAATTCTGTCCAGCTTCAACTCCAGCTGAGTTTTGGCCACACAGATTTTCTCCCTACGGTGGCAAGCAAAATCTCTGAATTCTTCCCATGTCACTTGCTTCCACTGGGGATACAGCTTCCTTTTTTTGCCTTATTTCCAAGAGAAGATCCCTGCTCAGCCAAGCTGACCTTCTGCCTCACCTGCTTGAGTTCTGATATTTAGGAATTGCCTGCTCCTGTGCCCTTAGGAGGTGATGTTTAAAAAGTGACCAGCACTGATGGACTGCAGCACCTGCAAAAGTATTTTCCCAGAAGACCTTTCTTAGTAATTCCCTGAGCAACATGAAGTCTACTCTCTGCGTGTCCAGACTTGAGATTTTGCTGGCACTTTTCCTGCTGTCAACAGAGATTTTAAACTCAATCACCTCCTGGTCACTGTGGCCAAGACAGCCACCAGGCTCCACATCGCTCACAAGATCCGCTCTGTTGACAGGCAGCAGACCAAGAAGGGCATCCTTCCAAGGCAGTTCCCTTAGGATCTGTTCTGTAAAGTTGTTATCCAGGTTTTTTAGGAATCTTCTGGCCCAAGCTGTACCAGCTGTGTGATGCTCCAAGTTAATTTCTGGTGAGTTGAGGTCCTCCATAAAAACAAGGGCAGTTGACTTGGAAGTGTCCCTTAGTTCCTCAAAGAATAATTCATTGGCATCATCGTCCTGTCCAGGAGGTCTATAGCAGACTGCCACGATGAGGTCCACGTTACTTGTTTGCCTCTTGATTCTTACCCAGAGGCTCTCAACATTGCCAGCTGTGAGCTCCATACATTCTAACCCTTCTGTTACATACAGTACCACCCCTTCACCTCTTCTGCCCTGCCTATCCCTCCTGAAGAGCCTGTAGCCATCCAACAGGGCACTCCAGTTACAGGTCTCATCCCACCAGGTTTCACTTTTGCCAGTGATGTCACATCTCTGGGACTGGGCCAAAGCTTCAAGATCTTGTTTGTTTCTCATGCTGTGCGCATTGGTGTAGAAACATTTCAGGCGTGGTACCTTGCAGCCAACAACTCCTGAAGTAGACTGAGGGATCCCACTAGTGCTTGTTTCCTCAAGTTTTGGCACACCATCCCATTGCTCATCACTGGCGAGTCTGGTTTTGTCCCTTTCCCCCTATCAACAAGCCCTGCTAGCTCCTGTGCTAGAACTTTTTTCCCCCTCTGACGTAGGTGCATCCTGTCAGGTGTGAGTAGACCAGGTATTGAGTAAATCATGCCATGCTCAAAAATCCCCAAATTTTTCCAATTACACCAACCTCAGAGGCACTTGTTGACCTGATGGATCTGCCTATTCTTATCAGTATTATTTCTTGTTACTGGAAGGATTGAGGAAATCACTACCTGTGCTCCTGATCCCTCTACCAATTGTCCCAGGCCCCTGAAGTCTCATTTGATTATCCTTAGACTTCTCATTGCTATTTTGTTTCCGCTAGTTTGAACAACCAACAGTGGCTAGTAATCAGAGGGCCTTACTAGACTAGAGTCTTTTCCAGTAATGTCCCTTATCTGAGCCCCTGGGAGACTGCAGACTTCCCTGTGAGTTGCATCTGGTCTGTGTATCAGGCCCTCTGTTCCCCTTAGAAGGAAGTCTCAGATTATGACTACCTTTCTTTTCCTCTTAACAGTGGAGGTTGAGATGCTGGGTGCAGGTGATGGTGTTTTAGGAGGCCCCACTACCCCAAAAGGACTTTTGCCCACCTCATCAGTTGTCTGGACTTCTGTTGTAGAAGACACCAGTCCTACCTGTCAAATTTTGAGAAGGAGAGGAACCTTCCTCCTGGTACCTGCAGTGACCTGCTTCCAACCTTCATCTTTAACAGACACTTGATGAACAGTCCTTTGACTAATTACCCTGCAGGGTTCTGAGTCCACCTGCTTCTCCACTGCAACAGATGGTCAAGACTCCTGAGAGTCTTGAGACTGTAGTGTCTCTGAAAATAATTGACCTCTCTCTTTCTTGTTCGCTCGAAGCCTGTTTACTTCTTCCAGTAGCTCCTTCACTTGGTGACACAGCCCTTCAAACGCAGCATACCCTCTACAAAAGAACTGTTTGTCAGCCCCAGCCTCACAAAGAAGCATCAGGCACTCCTGGCAACCTGTGACCCGGAGAGCTGCATCTGCCATCAGCAGGTCTGTCTGGATGGAGGCCTCTGACACTGCTGGTTCAGTGACTCCTGCAGCTCTAAGGGATTGAGCTCTACAAGCTGTCAACACCATAACTGAGGAAGCCTTTAGAAGTACCCACCTCTTTCCACTTTAAAGGGCAAGGGGAAACTTAGTTTAGAAAGACTCATTCAGTCCTCTTTTCTTCCCAAATACAGGCACCTAAAAATGAGGCATCCTCAAAGCTGGATCTGAGGTGCTCTGGATCTGGGCCAGGGCTTTTATGAACTTATTTTTACTGAGGAATGGGAAGAGAGAGGAGGATGACAGCACTCAGTGTTAAAATGTTCCAAATTAATGTGTTGCATAGTATAGCGTGAATATTGTTGTTGTAAATTTGTTATTGCTGACAACAAATGGAAGAAAAGAAAATCTCAGCTGTTTACTTTTATGACTGGTCTATTTATCTAAAACCCTACCTGTCTCACATGAAATTATAGATGACTGCTAAATAAGTAATATATATGCATTGCACCTGAATAAAGTATTGTTGCTAGAGAAAGAAGACATATGGAAGTTCCCAGAAGCATAGTGATAACTCTTCAAGCTTCCGTTCCCAGATAGAAGGAGTAAACATGAAATACATTTGAAGATGTACTGTGTTGATGCAGACATCGCTAGCATATGTATGTGATATATTACACTTTACAATCAGTGACTTTTTGAAACCTCTAAATCCATCAGGCAATAAATGACAATGGAGAAAGACAGAACAAGGTAAAATAGGACACCACAAGAAATGAACCATTTTGTTGGTGGAACGAATTGATGCGTCGCAGGAGATGCCCCCACAGAAGGTGTGACCAATTCCTGCTGAGCTGTCTAATAGCATCACTGTGCATCCCGCAGATGGTTGTAGGCCAAAGGCTAGAACAGAAAAAGAAATGACATTCACGAAGGAAGTGGATAGATTTAAGAGATGGAATAAAGTCACCTAGATTTTTCCTGGTAAGTTCAAGCCCACTGTTTGCTTTTCAAGACAAAGCAAGAGTTAACACTTCTGTGTTATGTTGAGTCTTCTTCTGCTTTTGTAAGTATCGAGGAGGCATAATGGCATCTTGAGGACTCTAATAGAAGTATCCTTCCTAATGCAAACAAAGTGTGACACTTTTCATATCCTAGTTATTTTGGGCTTTTTTCAGTATGACCAGAACTCTGTCACAGAACAGGGTTTGGTTTTTTGTGTTTTGGTTTGTGGGGTTTTTTTGTTTGTTTGTTTGTTTGTTTTTGTTTTTTGTTTTTGTTTTTTGTTTTTTGTTTTTTTTTTTTCTCTTTTTGTTTCTATTAGCATTAGATTATGTTCAGGAGAGAACCTGATGTCTCCCTTCTGCTTTGATCAGCATGAACAACTCTTGGGTTGGAGGAGTGTGGTCAACTTCACTCAGCTCTCTAAACTGTGGCCAGCATTATATCTTGATCAGAAAGCAGAACCATTGGTATAAAGTGCAAATGTTAATACAAAATCATGCCCACTTCTGATATGCATAAAGGATCAGTTCAACATAGTAGTTCCTCATTTACACACTGTGATCAGGACACACAGGGGATCAAGGTAAGCAGAAGCTGGTCTGACATGGCATTTGCAAAATAATTTTGGTCAAAGTGAAAAGGACATGTAATCTTGTTTCCTAATATGATTTTAACCATAATAAATAGATTAAAATTTGCACTCCCTGCTTATAGTTACAATCCCCATTTGGCTCATTAAAGCTTGAGTGTGGATTCATGTTCTAGATCAGGGGAATCAGTATTAACTCAGCTGGCTTCAGCTTCTAGCCTTTTCCTTTTTACATTTTGCATTTGCTGCAAGGTCAATGGGAAAAAATGTTCAATATAAATGATCCCCGAGGGTCCTTATTAGAAACACATCTGTTCAATGATGGCAAAGGCTGTTTACAATTATTCTGACGCCAATTCAGTTAGCTATTTTGAAATACTTCGAAAGTATACAATGTGATTTTTTTTCATTTTTTTAGTTTAGTGAAAACACCATATAGAACAAAGTCAAAACCTTTCTGAACAGCATTGAGGAGACATTAACTGTATTAAATTAACAACGACATTCTCAGCTAAGCCTTAGGTTCTCGGGGAAAAAAAACCCAAACAACAAACCAATAATATTCTTTGAGAATTTTTCCTTAAATCAAGCCTAATTTGATTTCCTCCTTTCCTTAATTCTGTATTAACTGATTACTATATCAGCTCTTCATTATTTGCCTGAGCTTATACCAACATGATTGAACTATAAATCCTTAAAAAAAATGTTAACAGTGCCTTTTTTATTTCAGTCAGAAATTTCTTGTTATCCAAAAATATTAAAACTCAGCAGTGGTGTTGGCACATCTTCTCAGTTTAGTCTTTTAAGACTTATCAACAGGAGTTATTCAGGCATGCCTAATTTTAAAATGTTTAACATTATCGCCTTGTGATTTGCATCCTTGGTTGTTATTGTTGGGAAATATATCACAATGATTTCCTCCATCTGCAGATCCAGAACATTTGTTTAATGCTGTCTTTCCACATTACTGACCTCATATCATTTCTACCCAAATGCTGCCACAGCTGGCTGCTCCTGTCTCCTAGACACCTTCTTGTCTCTGCATATTCTGTAGGCTTTGACCTGCTACTTCCTTCCTCTACCTGTTGTTTTTCTGATTCCATATAACTTCTATTAATTATTCTCACCATCCAAGGCACATCTTATCCTTTACTATTTTTACTTTCCTGCTAGATGAGGTTGAATTATTATATGCTATATGTAGCCTTTTCTCCATGTGAGATCTTGTAAACTTATTAAACGTTTTCAACCTCATTTCAATTATCACTCTTTTTGTTTTTCTATTAAAATTATCTTTCCCAACTGACTTAGCATATGATTAGTTTCAAGTCGGTGAAACTGAGTCCTCTGAAGCACAAAAATTTCCTGCTGAGGGTTCCTTCTTCTTGCAGATGACAAGTATGAGAAAGCCATGTTCGCTTTGCTCAGAAAGGTTAGTTCTCTTTAGCTAGTGAGATGAAATGTAACATAGGACATCTTCAAGTTAGATCAGAAAATTGTCAAAAATATTTCTAGACATAGCAAGGGCATTTTAGCACTGGCAGAAAAAGACTCTCAGCCTTTCCATGTTTTACTGAAAATACACATGGTAATCCAGTTGCTTTTCAATATGTTATAGCAGGTAGAACTGTTCAGATGTTTTCGAATGAAAAACCTTGGTTGGCATATTTTGATTTAATGAGTAAGTTTTTTAAGAAGATTAATGAAAAAGACTTGAACATTGTTTTCTTAAGATTAAAAGAGCTCCTTTTGCTTTCTTTGGGTTATAACTTTAGGTAAACATGCAAAAGGAAAATAACTTGACTTTAAAGTGAAGGATATAAAATAATAACATTTAATAGAAATATTATATGCAAACAAACCTTGGAAATCCTCCTGGTTCTCCCTACATGGATTTTGCTTCTCCAGCACACTATGTTGTGGTAGGTGCAAAAATCTGGAATACACAAAACCAAAGCAGAAAAGGGCCTCATCCAAGTATTTGGATTCACACATAGGGCAACTTTGTTGAAGTGAGGCTGTGGTTGAGATAGTTAAGGGGACTGAGGAAAACTTCCCATCCATTAGCAGCTTTTGTTGTCATGTAAGCACTAGTTCACATATGGCAGTACATATGCCCTATAGTATATGAAAAAAAGAAGGAGAGTATGAAAAAGTTTCAGAAGGTTTTATGTTACTTCCAGCCAAGCATGTTTTGGTTTTTTTTAGAGCAATCCATAGCAATGGCATTGTGCAGCACTGCTACTTCTGCTCATTGAAAAATTCACTGAAAAGGCAGAGTGGGAAGCCACCTCTGGGAAGGAGCAGAGAGTACAGTCGTCTCATTCTCATCCTGATGGAGCAAGAGCAATACTGCTGCAGAATTTCCAAGTCCTTCTCACAGAGAGCAGGAGGAAGCTATTTTTAGCAGCCATTTGGTCTACTGCAAATTACCATGTTCTTGATGTGGTGATCGATGGTAACATTCTACATCCATGTAAGTTACCTGGAGTGAGAGAGCAGAATTAGCAACTTCCCTTTAGAAATTTCTTGCTAATTTCTAGGGGTTATGTATACACAGCAGCAGTCTGTGTTCTCAGGTAATTTATTGTCAAGTGCTGCTTGAAAATAGACTGGATTTCAGACAAGACCAATATTAAGAATACAAATGCTTGTAATATCTGGAAAACATTTTACATTTGGACTTAAGTGACAGAGAAAAAGTATATTATATGATAACATACAGGTTTTGGCTGCATGGAATTTAACTAAGGTTCTGTCAATCTAAAGAGAGCTGTCAGATAAACCTTAGTAAAGACAGAATATGTTACTGAATGATTTACTTCCCTGAAAGGGAATAGAGGTACTGCTTTTTGTACATATAAATTCACTAACATGTTCATCTCAGGAAATGCAACTTCTTTCTGCACAGGATGAGATTCATTAGTGCAATGACATGAGGCACTTAACTCAGGAGATATTAATTACCAAACCCAGGAGGAACCCATTACAGTAAATCAACAACATAAACCTATCTCCATGCCAAGGTCGTGCACAGTTGGTCACTTTTAAACAGAGTAGCTATATATTCCTTGTAGTTTCATAAAATTATGTCAGTAACATCATGTCTCTGACAGATAGATCAAATTAAAATAATCACAACAGACACACGATTGGAAAATCTTCCTGTTACTGGGTTGTGGAAAGTTGACTGTTATGGAAACTATTATACTTTCTAGGCAAGAAAATATATCTGGGCAAAGATGAGGAAAAGTCTTGTCCTTGCTTTTTTTCTGTGGTTCTATTCTTGACAGCTAATGCACTCCTTCACTATCCTTTTGCTAGCGTTGTGTGGTTGCTGCAGCAAAGAAGCGTTAAGAACTCCAAATGTCCCCCGATATATTTAGAGGCACCAGCAAGAGGAGAAAAATAAGGACAAAATGAGAAATGCTCATTTGTATTCATTGTGGGGGGCAGGTTGGTTTAATTTGCAAACTGAAGTAAAGCCATTAGGATCATGGGGGTAATCTACATGGAAAGAGAACTACTGTAAGTTCTAGTCCAAGTGTAGGTTGCTGCAAACATTTGGAGTGTTATTATTTAGGTTGCCAAAACTAGCCAAAAGGAGCATGAACTCCCAGTGTAGACCTCAGGTTTTATCAAATCAGTATGCAACATTTTATATATTGATGTTATTCTAGTGATTTCAATAGTCAACTATTTATTTCATCTTTCAAATTCATTTATAACCAAATGAATAGTAATACTTCTCTATCTTCCACTATATGTTGCTTCACTCTCTTTTTTATTATTATTAGAATAGTCACATGAATTAAACACTTGCACATTCTTATATGATGGGATGATCATAACTCAAATTTCAATCAAAATTATCTGTACAGTACTGTTATTATAAAGAAAATATTTTACATGCCATAATTTACATTTATTTAGAATGGCATGTATGAAAACCAGTAGTTCATAAAGTGCCATTTTTTTGACATCTCAGAGTAATTTTAAATGTTAAAAAAAGCCCTTAATGTCCTATACAAGCTAAAGGACATTAGCATTTTAAACAAGATTTTACTGTCTGTAAAAGGAAGATCATGCATTCCAACTTCAATATTTAATGAATCATAAAACAATAACCTGCAAGTAAGACTTTAATTTTCATGGGTAATGAATCAGAATCTAAAAAAGAGGTTGACGTTGGTTTTCAAAACTAAATTCCCAAGAAAAACAGAAGGATGATTTGCAGAAAAACTAGAGGTCAAAATCATCCGATGGAAAGCCCTCATAAGTTATTAATAATTTCTACTATTAGGATTCTCCTCAAGGTTGAGCCTTCGCCTGCAGTCTTCCCCTATGTTGGTAAGATGTGAGTTGTGTTCCAGTGTGAGACAATATCCACATTTGAAATAACATTTATACAAGGAAATCAGAAGTATTTCTGTATGGTTTATTAATATAATATAATAAGACACTACCCAGCAGCTAGGATGGCAAGCAGACAAATCTTTTATTTAAAGGAAAATGTCCCCATATATACCCTTTGGGGGGCGTGTGGTTCACCTAGACCCAATCACAGTAGAACACATATTGTGTGTCAGTGTACTTCTGAAGACTACAAGACCCAGAATGCCTCACCCTGCATCCCTGGGGTAGGCCTCCTACATTTCTGTCCTCATCTTATAGTCCTGCTGATCAAGGCTATCAGTTGATACTCCTGTTTAAGAGGGAAGCAAATGACTACATTATGGAAAACCACTGTGACTACTACACCTCACTGTGACAGAGAGGGTGGTCTTAATGAACAAGATTTCACAGAGCTGTTGAAGAACAATTCAGCAGAAAAGCTCCCATATTAGTATTTCATGGACTGATATGTAAATGAAGTGCTGTATTGAAATTTTAGTCCTGATGTCCTACGTAAGGCATCTGCCTTGTTGGCACAAGGGAACCAGCACAATATTTCCTGGAGGTGACAAAGACTTTTTGAAAAGAATATTTCAGTGAAGCACCACAAGAAATCATTCATTTACAGTAAAGTAATTTCTGCTTTTACTGTCTTTTGAAAAATAATCAAATTGGAAAACCCATAAATAAATGGCTCAGACCTCTCACTAGTTTTGAGCAACTCTACTGTCCACATGACTGCCAAAACAGGTGTCAAATGTCTCCCTTCTCCTGTGGTAATGGTGGAAGGATGATGCTGTTGTTTTGGTGGTGCTGCTACAGTGGGAGTGTGAGTTGTGAATACAGTGTTATACCTGCTTTATGTTTAAAAAACCAACAGCACAACCTTGACATTCCCAGCCTTGAAAAACATCAGCAATTTTTCTTCTGAAGAATGAATTCCCTTCAGAATGCGAAATACTACATAGTGTGTGTTAGTACTTTGCCAACAAATGGTTTATTTTTACTTAACAATGTTACCAGATGCCCAGCTTTTCCACAGGGCAAGTTATTTACAGAACTATCAGGGTATATAAAATTCATGCACATAGAACTTGCATGATCCTCCTGCGAGTTACGTAAAATTGTAACTAATGCATTTTCTGAGGTCTTTTGGGAAGGTGGAAATGTGAAAGGTTCATACTGATACTCAGAAGGCTGGCAGCAGGAAGCTGATCAAAGCCCTGGAAAGCTTTGATCACTCATCCATTGGATCCCCTGTGTTACGTTTTCTTTTCTTTCACATCACCTGGTCTTCTTAAAAGCACCACCATTACAAAGAACTGGCTGCCCTCTTTCTGCTTTGCTGCATGCTGATGAGGGGAGGGAAGACACAGGGTGCTTTTACAGCAAGATACCCTGATACATACCAGGACATTCAATCCTGCTGCAGCATGTGATGCTCCTCAAGGTGTTTGAACTTGTGTTATAAATGGGTGATTTTAAAGCAACACATAATTTGGAAGGGTGGTTTCCAGCCCATTCTCCTGGTGCAGTGGCCATTGTCCTGTTTGTTACAATGGCCTGAGTGTGTGCCAGAACACAGTTCCATGTTTTTTCACCAGCAGCTTGTTGGTCAGGGTGTTTCAAGTCATCACTTGGATTTCTGAGGTCATCCACATCAGACTGGCAAGATACAGATGAGCAAGCTGTCAGAGAGGAGGGTACAGGAATTAACTCAATCAGATTCAGCTCAACAGAGTATAAATTAATAAATAAATAACACCTAAGACTATGTTGCAATCTTGGATTCTTTTATCTCATAGGGATGGTATTATCTACTGGTTACTGAATCTTTTCATTCCTGGGTCTCAAAGTGCTTAATAAATAAATAACTGAAAGATAAATTAAACACTCAATAAGCTAGGGAGTCAAGATGAGAAAGGGATGTATTGGGCAGAAAGTCTTTCTGACAATAGGTCAGCCCAGAATGTGCTGAGACTTTCAGTTTCTGAAGTCTGAAACCTGGGCTGCTCCTCCTCACAGGGATGCAGGTCACATAACATATAGTGTGTACCCAAAACACTAAACATTTATTATCTTCGTACCAAAAGTGCTTCATAAGTTACATATCTAAAGTTCTAGCCCTTTTTGAACTGCAGCGCCTGCCACATAGCTCTGTGCGCAAGAGGATGTAGTTGCTAAAGACAGCAAAGTGAATAATTGGTTTTTACTAAGAGAAACCTGAGAGAGAGATTCCATAGAACCTTATCAACCCATGAGCAATTGCCTAAAGGTAACACTTGCAATACACCCATCCAGTCCCTTGTGCAGGGGAGTCTAGAACTGAGATAATCAATTACCCCATCTTTTTTTTTTTTTCTATAAAATGTTGTCTGAAACCCAGGAGACATGTACTGCATTCACACATGCTGAATGTAGGAGAAACCCGGAGGAAAACTGTGAATTATGACTCGATCTCTTTCCAGTTTACTGATGGGACCATTGAGCTGCATATTTCCTATATGTGCAATTCACAAAAATGTTGCAATTTTTGTTTTAAAGTACTGATGTGAAGGTTTCTGCTGTCCAACAGAGTGCTGTGAATACAGAAGATGTCAGATTGCATGTTGACTGATACACACAATGATAGACCTTCATTTCAATTACCAATAATCGTGAACAAAGGGAAGGAATAGGACATACAAAAAGGAGTTGTAAAAAGAAAGAATAAGAATGTGCATTATGTCAGTGTGTGTGTGTGTATGTGGCAAACACAGAGAAACTTATTTAATTCTCTAGGTGTGGAGAGAGCAGGATTGTGTGAGCAACTTATCCTGCATTTCTGTAGGCCTTGCCTTGACATGGCTGGGCACAGACAGTGTAAAAAGTCCACAGTCATCATGGCTTCAGGTTCTGAGGCTGAAACAAAGGGAAATCTGTGCCAAAATTAAGGAAGAGTCCCAAGAGGTAAACAATGTCTTCACCTCACGTGGACACCTGCAATAATCCAATTAGAAGTGTGTTAGTAGAGCATGTTTAGATAGTGGACACTATCATGTAATCAATAATGTAAAAGTGATCACGTGCCGGGGTATAGAAAAAGTATAAAAAGGGTAGCTTAAATAAATAAAGCAAACATTTGCAGATCAAATTGGTTGTGTGCAATCTGTCTCTGAACCCCTCTGTTGACATCTAGGCCTATATTAAAAGTCCAATGATTTACACATTTGAAAGGGCTCCAAACAAATATATCACAGCCAGACATGCCAAGTGTTTCTGAGTAGCAAATTAGCTAAATCCTATGCAAAATATTATGGGATTGGATTTGGGAAAAAAGCTAATTAGATTTGGGGAGGTTAAATACAATTCTTATGGTGCAAAGGTTTTGGTAATCAGACAGAATGAAAACCTGGAATAAAACATAAGATATTCTCTATACCCTAATGAAAGGATTATTTAAATACTGTATCTGCACTGTATCTGCTCATATATCTATTTTCTGCAGCTTAAAAAATTAGAGAATTCTCTGGACAATTACAGTTAATATTTGCACTCAGAATATTTGAGTTGGCAATTTTGACTCTTGGATTCTCTGAGAATTTCCAGTCACTTTTTCAGATACTCAACTCCACTATTTACAAAAACTCTTTTTCCAGGAAAGGTGAAGCAGAGCTATTAGTCAATATAGACAAAGATATTTTTTTTCCAGATACTGCTCTGATGATCTAAACAGAATTATAATTACATGGGATGTTTTTTAGGACAGGAATTATATGCAATGCATTTACAGTGCAATGTATCCATCACACTTTTGATTAAGAAAAAAAGAGTTAATTAATTACAGAGGAAGCTGATACAGATGTTATTCTGACCTTCATCACCACATTTTTGGTGACTAATTTTTCTCCAATGAAAATGAGACCTGCCCAGCCATTTTTGGTCTATAGCTGACTCAGATTGTGTGTCTTTCAGCTAGTAAAATTTAAGTAAGGAGAGCATGCTTTTTGCTTGTGATAGGTTCAGTCAGCATTGCATATTGACGCTTAGCTAGAGCCTCACATATTTCAGCAGCCCACAGTGTCTTGGCGACAAAGAACATTTGCCTTGCCTTACACAAAGCAAAGCTTTTCCTTTGCTCCAGGGACTTGGTAATTTCTAAAAGTTTTATGTCAACCGCATATGAGCACCCTTAAGATTGGCCCGTGTGTGGGTCACTGCCAGGTTTTCACACTCTGCTCAGACCTGTGGATATTCATGAGTCTGACCCAATTGGATGTGACCCTAATTAAGTCATGGATTGGGATGGTTGAGTAAGTCTTACCTCTGCAAACATTGCCCCTATGAAATGGTGCCAGCAACAGCTAGGAGTGCAGCTTGCTTCTGCATTCACCAGTCCTTTACCCAGACTGGGACTCATAGAGCTGTTGCAGGCAGCCTTAGACTCACCTTGGGAGCCCAAGGCTCATCCAGATACATCTAGTTGTATGTAAACAACCCATTAAACACTTGGTCAGTCAGGGACCCTTCTCTTCCAGATGATGCCCTGGAGTTCCACAGTGGGGACTTTTTTCCAGACCTGCTGTCAGTTTGAATAAAACAGCCGATCTTGAGAAATACCTCAAAGGGACAATTTAGAAATGCCCACTGGAGCCATTTGAAAGCTCTGGGAAAATCTGAAACTGTGAAACAGCAGGAGTAAAACCCATCTACCCATACTCTGAAACAGAACAAGAATTCAACACTATTTGCTTTAATGTCAGTGATTGCAGTGAACTTTTAATCAAGAAAATATATATGGAGCAATATAGTTCTCTCCTGAAGCATTCCAGCAGTCTTCTGCAGTTGGTACAATCCCAGGAAAATCCTCCTTTCAATTCATCTGGTAGGTGAAACTTTTAATCAAACTACTCACACATTTTAAAATGAGAAACAGAGTGACACAGATTTCCTGCTGCATTGAACCTGATTTTGATGAAAGGGAAGCTCAAAAATGTTTCTCTCATGGAGCTCGCCAACATTCTGTACCTTTTCCATTAAGCAAATTCTTCAGTGTTTAATGTACACTGCACTTTGATTAGGGAAATTGCTGTAGGAAGGAACAGCAACAAAAAAAACCCCAAAACCCAACGAACAACCTGCACTATTAGTGTATGGCTTCCTTGTGGAAAGGATCTGTAAAAAGTTATTGCTTTTCAATCATCACTTCCTAGCTGATTATTGAAAAAGCAAAGCTGCTGCTCACAGGAATGTTAGTAAATTGTATACATAAACTGGGCAAATTAGTTTGTTTTTAACTTGAGCAAGTATCAGGAATTGCTATTTTTGAGCTATCAGTCTTGTAATGAAAACAGAACACATTAGAAAAATATGAGACAGAGGTGTTCTATTTGTGTCTGTACTGTATCTTCCCTCCTTGTGTGGAAGAAGCTTGGTGTGGAATAGCTAGTGATTTTGAGTGTGACAGCACTTGAACTGACAAGTGATTTTTCTGCTAGGGCATATATCTTAGATTCAGGCCCTGAAGATCTCCTTGGTGTTGTCTTTCTCCTGCTGCTCCATTAGGGGGTTATCCCAAAGCAAGGCTGGCATCTCCATTTCCATGAGGTGGTGAGTTACACAGAAAGGAAAACTGTAGGCTAGAAAGGTTGATTTACCTAGGGAAGTAAAAGAGACCCTTTGGGAAAATATGTCTCAGGCCCTAGCTAGAGTCTGTGATTTCCTTTATCTGAAAATTCAGCGGAAGTAAAAGTACCCAGTTATATCTTTTGATGGGGACTACTTTGTGTATTTAGTGAGGGAAAACTGTTCACTACCAGTCTGAGATGAACACAGATGTATGTGAACCCTTACACACCACAGCTACAAATCCAACCATGCCATTCAGATCTGGAAAAATGGACACAGTGTTGGCAAAGAACCAGGGGATTATCATGTACTAGGAAAGCTCATCAGATAACATCCTGAGATCCCTGGGTAAAACACGAAAACTTTTCCGAAAAGGGCAATAGTCTTTGACGCACATAAAGTTCATCTTCAAAAATTTGTCTCAGAGTATTTGGAAAGCAAAACAGTGAAAAATGTGGGCATTTTTTTTCACTTTCTTCTTCTGTATTTTATTTTCATTTTCAGAGCAGGAGAAGGCTGAAATTGTGTTTGAAAATAAGATGTTCACTACTATGATATAAAAAGCCCATCTACCATTGAAAATTAAACTTGCTTTCACTGATACTAATCTTCTGTGCCTCACATTTCCCCATCTGCACTCTTGAGAATAAGGGAGAGGTTTTTGTAGAGGACATTGTCTCCTTTTTCAGAACCATTTTTATGATTGCAACACTATTGGAACATGTTTATCAGTATTCAAACATGCTTTTAAACACACACTGCTGATGTACCTTATGTTTCTTATATTACCTAAATATTCACAAGGTTTGAATAAACTCACAGGTTGACTTAATTTGGTCTAAATTATGCACCATGTAAACAATTAATGGCTGCAACTAGTTTCCAGAACTTGGAAGACAGTCAACTTCTCTATCATATGAGGTTTCCAGTTTCTCACAAGGTTAACAGTAAGCAGAATTGACATTTCTAAGCATGTTAACTCTCCAGAGGGAGGCTGAATTTTACTGTGCAGCAATTTAATTCCCTGTCAAGTTATATGAGAGGCTTCCATTATCATAAGGTCAGACAGCATTCTCTCTTCAAAATTTGTCCTGCACTATTATCAGTTGTTATCTTCATAAGGGTAGGAAAACCAGGTAGCCCACTTTACAGATGTAGAATGGAAACAAACATACGGTATTGTTCAGTCTGGAGAAGCGAAGGCTCTGGGGAGACTTTATAGCAGCCTTCCAGTACCTAAAGGAGACCTGCAAAAGAGATGGAGAGGAATATTTTACAAGGGCATGTAGGACAAGGGGGATTGGCTTCAAGCTGGCAGAAGGTAGGTTTAGATTAGATATTAGAAATAAAATTATTTATTATGAGTGTGGTGAAGCACTGGAACAGGTTGTCCAGAGAAGTGGTGGATGCCTTACCCCTGGAAGTGTTCAAGGCCAGTTTGGATGGGGCTTTGAGCAACCTGGTCTGGTGGAAGGTGTCCCTGCCTATGGTCAGGGGGTTGGAACTAGATGATCTTTAAGATCCCTTCAGACCAAATTCATTCTGTGATTCTATGACTCTCCATTTTAAGGTTATTCCTGCAATGCTATGTTGCAGTGTAGAGGAACAAGCAGAACTGCAGAAAAACACTGCTAAGCTATCTCTGCTGAAAATTTGAAATGTTCCTGTATTTTCCCTGGGTCTATTACTGCTGCTCTGCCTTGACCGGTTATGTACCTTACAAGCAGTATCCTCAAAAATACTTTGTTATAGCTCAGCTGTTCAGTGATGTGTCCTTTGTGTTCATAACCTTAGGCTAGGTATTCAGGGTCTTATTGTAACAGCTGCATTACAAACTGTCCACATGTTTACATAGGCTGGTTTTAAAACTCATGCCTAGCTTCAGGATGTATGATGAGATAACTTGGGATTATGGACAATTTTATTTGATAATATCACAGCACAAGCTATTTCAAAAAAAGGATTGTACCCCAACCTCCCACCATCTCAGAGGCACAGGCAATTACTGTGCCTACAGGAGAAATACATTCTTCCAGCTAGAATTCATCATAGCCATCAACCATGTTCAGGAGCTGATTGCTTGACTCACATGTATGCCCTCTCAATTATTATCTTAGATGAAGAAATTTAGGTTGTTTGTACAGTATGTTGGAGACTACATATGAATGCACCTACTTATGAAAGCTCTTACCGTGAAATTACAGCTGATGTGGGAGAGTGTGTTCTTAGCTGTTCTGGCTAAAGACTGAGATTTTAGGATTATGACATTTGATCCTCTCAAGATGCAGGCACTGAAGTCATGTTGTGAATGCCTAAAGCTGAAGAGGGAAGTAGAGAAAGGAATAGAACTTGTTTGGTTTTTTCTTGCATGCCATTTTTGTACTAGAATTGTGTAACAGCCTATGTCTTAGCTGTGCAATGTGCTGTACTTGGAATCAATGGAATGAAGTATTCCCAATAACACATATCCCACAAAGAGATCTATAAGATAGATTAATATAGACCAAGAATATAGTTAAGCACTAGTATAAATTGCAATGGATCTGATTATATGAGAAAATCAAGATAGATAGATCTTTGGGTGAAATCAGAGAAAATTCTGGAGCTGATATTAATTTGAAAGCATAGATATAATAGTTCTGCTTCTTTTTCTTCAGGTCATTGTTTTCCTGCTACTGTGGTCACTGGGACATCACAGAGCTCAGCACAGTGCAGTGTTGTAAAATTGCAAAACACCTAAGATGTGTAATGTCGCAGATAGCCAAGGTGTGCAGAATGGACTATAGCATAGTCCTAGTTCTACCATGGCCTTTCTGTATAATCTTGGCCAAACCGCTTGGCTTTTTTTCTTCCAGATTTCTCTCCCTCTTTTGAATGTAAACTCTTTAAAACAGGTAATTTCTTTCAAACCAGGCAATTTATGGGAGTCTTATTAACTGAGGCATCCAACCAACTGTAAGACAAATTTCAATAACAGATGCTTTCCTCAGGGGGAACACACATCTAGAAATGTTCCAGGCTTTCTATTGACTGCCTGGGAATGACAAAAATCAAATCAGCAGTGGGATAGTAGACATGGAATAACTTAAAAATAGTTGTTGACTAAAAATAGTTGTTGACTTTCTCAAGAACTTGCTGATCTGATCCTGAGAAATTTGGTCTTTCTATTTTCCTTACACTTACACTGAAAGATCTCCAAAAGAAAGAAAGGTAAATTAAGCCCCCTATATAAGATGCCAAAACCTAAGCCCAAGTGAAGGTGATATATTACTCGGAATGGGGTACAACATTGTGATTCAGTGCTCGTGGTTCAGATTGACTACAGTGAACTAGAAATAGGAAGAACATGTTATTGTTACTTTTATTACTGATTTTTGCCTGATTAGTAATCACATAATAAGTCTTTTACTGCTACCGGGGCAGTAAAAGAATGAGGCTTTTACACACTCCTCAAAAGTCAGGCATGATGAGATTATAGATAGTGTCCTCACTGTCTGTTTGAATACTAGACCCACCAAGACACTCTTCATGTCACCACCAGGGCCAAGCAGTGCAAAATAGGTCATTCCAGGGAGAGGAATTAGGTCACTTTTACATCCCCTTCCTTCTAGCTAAATCCTGAACATCTGAGATAGGAGGCTTTTGATCCCTTTGCCCTTCCTCCTTGTGACTCACTCATAATTTTGAATATTTTCTTCTTGCTTTCTGCTTAAAGCAAGACTCAATGTTAGAGTGGCTGCTCAACACACCTGCCCCCTCCATAACACCTGTGTGAGTTTGTAAGTGAGGTAGATGAGACGTGCCCTGCTTGGCCTAAAGCTTGTACATTTTTGCCACGTTCCAAAGCTGCTGATCCAGCAAGTGGATGAGTGCCTCTCCAGTACAGTGATTGCAGAAATAGGTTGGGAATAAAGCTGACACTTTTCTAACTCCTTTGCAGCTTTTTCATTCCCTTATGGGTTTGCCTATTGCGTCGAAGGGAAAAAGGATGGGAATTGATCATAGAATCATAGAATCAGCTGGGTTGGAAGGGACCTCCGAGATCATCAAGTCCAACCCTTGATCCAATACTGCTATGGTTGCTAGACCACGGCACTAAGTGCCACATCCAGTCTCATCTTAAAAACTTCCAGGGATGGAGAATCCACTACTTCCCTGGGCAGCCCATTCCAATGTCTGATCACCCTCTCTGTAAAGAAATTCTTTCTAATATCTAACCTAAACCTCCCCTGGCACAACTTAAGACCATGCCCTCTTGTCTTGCTGATAGTTACCTGGGAAAAGAGACCAACCTCCACCTGGCTACAACCTCCTTTCAGGTAGTTGTAGAGAGTGATGAGGTCTCCCCTGAGCCTCCTCTACTCCAGGCTGAACAGCCCCAGCTCCCTCAGCCTCTCCTCATAGGACTTGTGCTCAAGTCCCTTCACCAGCCTTGTTACTCTCCTCTGGACCTGCTCCAGCACCTCAATATCCTTCCTGAACTGAGGGGCCCAGAACTGGACACAGTACTCGAGGTGTGGCCTCACCAGCACTGAGTACAGGGGCAGAATCACTTCCTTGGACCTGTTGGCCACACTGTTCCTGATACAGGCCAGGATGTCATTGGCCTTCTTGGCCACCTGGGCACACTGCTGGCTCATGTTCAGCTTCCTGTCAATCCAAACTCCCAGGTCCCTCTCTGCCTGGCTGCTCTCCAGCCACTCTGTCCCCAGCCTGTAGTGCTGCATGGGGTTGTTGTGGCCAAAGTGCAGGACCCGGCACTTGGCCTTGTTGAACCTCATCCCATTGGAATCATCTCAACTCTCCAACCTATCCAGGTCCCTCTGCAGAGCCCTCCTGCCTTCCAGCTGATCGACACTCCCCTCCGGCTTAGTGTCATCTGCAAATTTGCTGATGATGGATTCAATCCCCTCATCTAAATCATCAGTAAAGATATTAAACAGGACTAGGTCCAACACTGATCCCTGGTGGACACCACAAGTGACCGACTGCCAACTGGATGCAGCACCGTTCACCACCTCTCTGGTCCCGGCCCTCCAGCCAGTTCCTAATCCAGCACAGAGTGCCCCTGTCCAAGCCATGGGCTGCCAGCTTTTGCAGGAGTATGCTGTGGGAGACGGTGTCAAAGGCTTTGCTGAAGTCCAGGTAGACCACATCCACAGTCTTCCCCTCATCCATCAGGCAGTCACCTGATCCTAAAAGGAGATCAGGTTGGTCAGACAGGACCTGCCTTTCCTAAACCCATGCTGGCTGGGTCTGATCTCTTGCACATCCTGTAGATGCTGTGTGATTGCACTTAGGATGATCTGCTCCATAACCTTGCCAGGCACTGAGGTCAGGCTGACAGGTCTGTAGTTTCCCGGATCCTCCTTCTGGCCCTTTTTGTGGATTGGCGTGACATTCACCAACTTCCAGTCATCATGGACCTCCCCAGTGAGCCAGGACTGTTGGTAGATGATGGAGAGAGGCTTAGAAGCTCTTCCGCCAGCTCCCTTGTCACCCTTGGGTGGATCCCATCTGGTCCCATAGACTTGTGGGGATCCAAGCAGCTCAGTAGGTCACTAACTGTTTCCTTTTGGATTACAGGGGGGCTGTTCAGATTCTTATCTCTTTCTATAAGCTCCAGAATCCAGCTGTCCTCAGGACAACCTGTCTTACTGCTGAAAACTGAGACAAAGAAGGTGTTAAATACTTCAGCCTTTTCCTCATCTTTGATAACTATATTCCCGCCCATGTCCAGTAAAGAATGGAGGTTTTCCTTGCCCCTCCTTTTGCTATTGATGTATCTGTAGAAGGACTTTTTGTTATCCTTCACCAGAGGTGGTGAGATTCAGTTCAAGTTGTGCCTTTGTCTCTCTAATTTTCTTTCTACATGACCTAACTATATTCTTAAATTCTTCCTGAGTAGCCAGCCCTTTTTTCCATAATCGGTAGGCTCTCTTCTTTACCCTAATTTCTTTCAAAATCTCCCTGTTCAGCCAGACCGGTTGTCTTCCCAGACAGCTCACCTTTCGGTACACTGGGACAGCCTGCTGCTGTGCTTTCAAAACTTGCTTCTTGAAGTACGTCCATCCCTCCTGGACCCCTTTGTTTTCAAGGGTTGTTTCCCAGGGTACACTTTGAAAGAGTCTTCTGAATAGGTCGAAATCTACCCTCTGGAAGTCCAGGGTAGAAGTTTTATTGACGGCCCTCCCTGCATCCCTGAGTATTGAAAACTCTATTATTTCATGATCACTGTGTCCCAGACGTCCACCGACCACCACATCTCCCACCAACCCCTCTCTGTTTGTGAACAGGAGGTCTAGTGGGGCTCCATCCCTGGTAGGCTCATTTACCAGCTGGAGCAGGAAATTATCCTCCATACACTCTAGGAATCTCCTAGACTGCCCCTTCTCTGCCATATGGAGTTCCCAGCAGACATCCGGCAGGTTAAAGTCACCCACGAGAACAAGGGCTGGCAATTTTGAGACATCTGCCAGCTGCTTGTAAAATAATTCATTACCCTCATCATCCTGATTGGGTGGTCTGTAACAGACTCCCACCAGGATATCAGCCTTGTTGGCCTTCCCCCTGATTCTGATCCACAGGCACTCAGCCTTATTGTTACTGACTTTAGGTTCTACAGAGTCAAGAGACTGTCTAACATATAGAGCTACCCCTTCACCTCTCCTACCCTGCCTGTCCCTTCTGAAGAGCCTGTAGCCACCCATGGTAGCACTGCAGTCATGCAACTCATCCCACCACGTTTCCGTGATAGCGACTACATCACAGCTTTCCTGCTGCACGATGGCTTCCAGTTCCTCTTGTTTGTTATCCTTGCTGCGTGCATTGGTGTACGTGCACTTCAACTGGGCTGCTGATTTGACTCTTAACTTGGGCTGTCCACCCTTGGGCTCCTTTCTGGAGAGCCCAGTTTCTACCCCTTCCCCCTTCAAACCTAGTTTAAAGCCCTCCTTATCAGCCCCGCCATAGGAGCACGTGAACATGATAGGAGCACATGAACTACCATGACTTCTATGTAAATTTAAAAGGTTACTGTTATCTCTAGTATGGCATAAAATGACTCAGAAATAGTGAACTTATCTCTAAAAACTCTCTGCTGCTAAAGAGAAAGCAAAGACACCTAATATTGTTACTATGGAAATCTAACTTAATATCAAAAATATTGAGAATTGTAGTGCTAGTGTTCTTTCTCACACTGTTTTCCCTTCAAATCCTGCAGGATTGTAAAAATTTCTCCATGGGGCTTACCCTCAGCAAATATAGTTTTTCAATACTACCAGAATAATGAACAAAAATAAAAAAATCATCCTGAAAAAAGAAACGCTGCTCATCTTATGAAGGAGCATGTTGTTAAGTTGTGCTGAGGTATGAGATGTTTGTATTAGGGGCTATTGGGGCAGAGTTCTTTAACTCTACAAACCTGGGATTAATGAGGAGCAGCAGGGAAGTGACATTTTACCTCTGTGTGATGCTGCTGAGATCAGTAACAGAACAACACATTCACTCTGGGTGGCCACAACATGTTGAGAAACTGGAAAGCATACAGAAAATAGCTGCAAACTAACTAAAAGCACAAAAAAACCCCGTATTTTTTTCTTCCTAACAGATTTAAAATGTTCAGCCTGCTTAATTTAATTAAAAAAAAACAAAAACAAAAAAACCAAACACAACAAAAAACCACCCTCATGATGGTACTTATACTTTCATAAAAGGCTTTTCAACTCATTAGTGAAATACAATAGTAGACTCAGTGGCTGAAATAATTAATAATTAGAAAAGCTCACATAGAAAACAATACATGATTTTTAATAAAGACAAGGTAAGGTTCTAGATTTACCTTTTTTTTTATGTTTTCCAATCAATACAGGATATTTCCCTATAAGTCTGCAACTGAACTCAACTAAAGGACAGCTTGGGTTATCCACCATCAACCTTTTCTTGGGGTTAGCTCAGACTCTAAACACTTGCTCTGCACAACAGGGTATACCCAGAGGAGTGGCACTCATTGTCACCTTCCACAAAACAGAGAGAAATCCAGCACATCTTGGAATTTCTGCCGGTCATGCCACACTGAAACACGTCATCTCCAGGGAAGTGGAGCTGCACTTTCACAGGGAAACACCAATTTGGAAACAGAGAACTAGTGGGTATCACTTGTTGAAACTGTGTATTGCAAAGGACAACTTTCCTCTTGGAGCCCACAATGTGCTAAGACGAATAAAGATTTCCTCGATCTGTTTCTATGTAGTAGCTCAGCACACCCTGTAGTCAGCTCTCCATAGTGTATAAGGTCTATTCAGTGAGTGTTCTTATAGCCCTTTAATGTGGCCCTTGGATCACATCTCATCTAGATCCGCTTCGCCCAAATTACGCAAGTTTGGAGCTGGTAGAAGTGTGCTAAAATGCTGCCACCTTGTGCCGGTTTGGCAGAAACCTGGGCTGAGCATTCCACCAGTATTCCCTCCGGGATGCGATGTTGTGCTCCCGGACAGCTCTGTCGGGAGGCCGGGTAAAAAGAGCAGCCTCTGCTGTCCCTGGGCAGCGCTGCCGGGACCCGCACCCCAGATCCATTCTCTGACCATACAGCTTTCCTGACCAAAGAAATGGAGAGGGAGCCAGAAACCTCCCTCAATTTCAGCTTCCAGTCTGAGCTTACAGACAGCTCAGGAAATGAAGAAATTCTGATATGAACCAGAAGACTTGTAATGAAATTAGAGAGCTGTAACTCATTTCTGTAACTCTCCATTTTGTGATGTTAGTACCACAAATACTGAACAAATCTGCTGTCTTCATATTGGCAGAAACCTTCCAAGATGCAGAATTGCTCACACATTTATCCTAAGTCACTGCTTGTGTTTTATTAAACAAAGCAAAAAGTAACTCCTAAGGATGTGCCTAAGTTTGAAGAAGGAACTCAAAGCTTCGCAGAGAAAGGATGAGGTGCCTTGTATTATTCTTTAGAATTAGCACTCTCCACTAATATGCTTGTCCTTCCTTATCCCATTTACCTTCAAAGCCTTTGTTTGTCTGTTTGTTCCAAAGCACTTTTATAACACCCTCTCTAAACCATGCTTCACCCTCCTACGAGATGCAGTTAGTTCACTTAGAGTCCATAAACTTATCCATCCCAGAGTCCTCTCTAATAATTACTGATTAATCAGTAACAGCCACCAAATTTCTCTCCCTCTGTGATGTTGTGCTCTGACATACTCATTATTTAAGAAGAAAATAGAAAACCTGAAGATATTTTTTTAGTATCTGATCAGTAGATCAAACACAAATTAGCATTTGAAAATTATGTATGTGAAATGGAAAGTACTACATTACTACAGTACTACATTATTTCATCACATTGTTAGTCTGAAAGTTAAAGAGCTTGTTTCCTTTGACCCAAGAGGGAAATCGCTCATCAGGGAACTGTTATAGTCTAAGATTTATAAGATTATCTAAATGCTTATAAGATTTAGGCTTCAGTCACTACAGTATAAATCCTTATAGTCACTGCTCTAGCTGTTGTGCCTTGGCACTGACACTGTTTTGGATGGCAAGCTGGTTGACAGTCTGCAAGTGTCTCAGCTACCTGCTCCTGGACTCTTTCTCCATGTCCAAGTAACAGATGAGGACTAAGTTGTAGAACTGCTGAGCATCTCCTGTGAAGCTGTTGGAAACTGCAAAAGCTAGGTGCTTCTAAGCCAGATGGTGGAAAGGTTGCTAAGTGAATCAAAGCAGATATTGCACAGTTTACCCTGGTGAAACCTAATAAATGCTTTGCACAAAATACTTCAGTGGGAACCGTCCATAAAGTCACACTTTTCTCCCTTATTTCTTGTTCGGCAGAAGTCTAAATAACTAAGAAAAACACACACAGAAATAAGCAAGCACAGACATATCTCCTGATTTGAGTAAAGTTCAGGACTCGTATTATTATTTCTTTTCCTGTTTCATTTAGTGCTTACCAACTGAAACACAACTTACTTCCAGACAACTCTGCTAATGTTAGGTGGAGTGACTATGTTTTTATTGATCTCTTGTTTGCAAAGCTGATTTTGCTAGAATGCAAGCAAATTGCATCTGAACTAGTGCTCAGATAATCTTCTTTGCATACTGATGGTACACTTGTGTATGAGAAGTGTGCTAGTCTGTGTCTGAAAGAGATTCAGACAGTAAGAGGAACTGTAATGCCTGTGGTTTGCAGCTTAAAGTGCTGGGTTGTTTGTCACAGATGGGACCAACAGGCATCTCCACTCTTTTGTCAGCTCTACCGCTTTTGCCAGTAGGATTACAGGAGTGAAGACGACAGCAGGGAGGAGAAAGAGGTTGGGTACTTCTCACTAGAGAGAGAGAAGCAGAGGGAGACCCCAAATCTACACTGGATTTTCAGTCTCTTTGTTTCTCTTCACTCTGAAGAAGAATATGTATTACCTGCTCCCATCACCTCTCCTTGCATTTAATAAAAAGAGGGAGCACTTTGAAACAGCAGAAGTACTATGAGGGTTAACAATCCTGAGACATCTGACCCTGGCCCCTTTGTTCAGGGTGTGGAAAATAGCCAACAGTCAGTTTTACACTAACAATGATCTACTCATCTCCGTTAATATGTCAAGAGGTGTCCATGAGCCTCTGTGCAGATGGACTATTTATTCCTCTAAGAGTGTGAGGTGAAGATCTTTGCCACAGGTTTTTGGTCAGACATTCAGGACATTTCTCAAGCTGTCAGTTGCCTGTATATCATATTTGTGATGCTGCAAGAAGAAAAATGAAATAAGCCAGGCAGAACACAAAGACCTTGCCTGATTCTTCATACTATCTGAATTTACCTAGTGCAAGTGTTATATGATTCATAACTTGTTTTCCATACACTGAAGGGAAATCCTGAGCTATGGACAAGAAGTCAAAGAGTAGAAAAGAATAAAAAATATTCTTATTTCCAGTTACATATACAGTTACATATAGCTGTAGATGTGGCTTCTAAAATATGATAGTGGTAAAAGAAATACTTTGTGTGAAGGAGTAAGAAGACGGATCACAAGTATGGGACTTGTCTGCTATGCCTGTTTCTAAGGTATCTGTAAGGGGCTTGAACCCAGCCTATGGGTACCAGTAAATGACTGACTATTTGCTTTAAAAGAAGCATATCAAGGCCTAAAGAGACAACAAAAGATAAGAATGTTGTCTCTTACCTCCTAACTACAGCAATATTCTGGTATTGTATGAACAGTGTTTCTTCAAAGGTGATTTCTACATTTTCATCTTAATTCAGTTATGACTTTAAAAAAATGCACAATAAAGTTAATTGTAATTAATTCGGGTTTAAAATCAGTTTGATCAATCATATGATGTAAGAAATGCAGAATCACGTTCACCTTCTTCATTAAAAGTACTCTAATATGAAATTTTACAGTCTCTTATAAGTCAACAGCATTTATCAGTACCAAGTCTTTTGTCTGGAGATCCAGATGATGACAGTCATGGCAGAAACTTTTTAAAGGGGAGTAATCAGAGATTTTGACATAAAACTGAGACTGAAAATTTTTTTGTACAGCTATAGGAAATGGTCCTATTTTCTATGATAAATTATTCCATATTGCCCATTACAAATGAAATACCTTGCCTTTTAAAGACTCTTTACAGATTCACCTCTGTAAATAAGCCCTTTTTACTAACTAACCCAAAATCAAAAGAGTGTGGGGTAGGTAATGATATGCTGGCAGTATTTGGATTTTTAATCTTTGGAGGGAGAGGATTTTAAAATTTGGTGGTTGTATTTCTGTCTGTTGTAGTTGTGAAGATTATATTAAACAATCGTTACAAATATTTGTCAAAGCATAAGGATGTCTTGCAATGCCATTGTTTCCTCCAATTATAGTATTACAAAGTATACAAGGTATTTGCCCTATCATTAGACCTCTATTATCAGCCATGGGACCATGGGGAAAAGTGTGTAGCTCCTGCCTTGTCGCTGATGAAAATCTGAGAGAGAGAGAGAGCACAGCTCAGGCAGAGCAGAGCTGGCTGGTGTTCAGCCCCTTGAAGCAGAAGCATCTTGGAGAGGAAACCTCTTTGCAGAAGACAGTGCATAGGTTTAAAATGTAATAAATTTTCACAGACAAACTCAAATACATTTAAAAAGTGCCTCCACTTCAGCTGTGATCCTGAACTTTGTCTTATTAATTCACTTATCCTTGTCTACTACCTTGCACATTTTTTCCCCCTTTTGTCACATGTTTTCAGGCTCTGAGTTGGAGTGGTTTCATGTATTAGGAATTCCTATTGTTCATGTACTCATATGCCCTTCCTACTTTTTAGATTCTTTCTCAAGCACTTTATACAGTGTTTTACCATCATTTGTGTTGCCCTTTCCTTCCTTATTATAATATTTGCTTTTAATTACTGTCATATATGCATACAATAAAGAAAGGTACAGTCTTATTGAAGTTATGCTGAGGAGCGAGCCATAAAGAATTCTGAAGCCATAGCGGGTTTTTCAGTCTCTTAAAGTCTTGTAAATGCCCAAAGATTATTATTATTGTTATTATAGATGTTGCATAATAGTAATTCAAAAGCATTTATCTTGACAGATATATGTACTGCTGAACTTTGGAGATGTAGCAGAAACTTCTCTTAGAAAACTTACAAGAGCCGAGTATTCAAAGCACCCAGAAAAGAGCAGAAAAGTTGCAACAGTTTTACCATCAGCTTCCTTCGATGAAAGGAGAGCATCGCTCTCTCTCCATGACCTTGTCTCTGCAGCTGCACTGTTTTTTGATGTTTCAGTTTTCCTAATCATTGGAATTGTTCTCCCTACTGTGTATGATACATTTAGAGCACTGGCAAGACTTCACAAAAGTGACTAATCATTACTAATGTAGGGTTGTTAAACACAAAGGAGACAAACCTGGATGCTAGAATGAATTTGATATATCCAGTCAAACATGATCTATTTCCTTTTCCCTAAATTAATAATTACAGAATGAAATTAACACTTCCAAGCAGGAAGGACTAAAATTTAACTTGTCTTAAAATTGCTAAAGGCTATAGGAATGCATATTCATCAGGTCATATGTTATTTTCCCTTTGGAGAAGTATAACATTTTTTTCACAAATATCAGAAAAATTTTCAGGGTTTTGGTGTGGGTTTTGTTTGTTTTCTTTTTTGTTGTCATTTTTGTTTTGTTTGTTTGTTTGTTTTTCAATAGCCTCCTAAAATACCTCATCACCTCTTCCCTGGGGTGAGATACCTTCACTGTCCAGGTGGTAGTTGACACTTCTCAGGGAGAATATGATATGAAATTCTCTGGTTTGTGAAAAGTCCCCAATATTTAGCAGAAATCCAACAGAGTACGGATTTTGACCTGAGGCTGTCCACAAACGAGAAGAAGAGTCTAATAATAAGGCAATTAACACTTATATGGGGTTATCAAAACCTGTCTTTCCAATGTGAAATTTCATTCTGTGGGGAAGCCAGCAAAAAAATTGAAATCCTTCACTTCTTTCATTAAATAGGGGACTTGTTTTCTTGCACTGTCTAGTTCTGAGCACAGAATATCTTGTCAGAAAACTTTCAGTGCAGGGACATAATGTTAAGTGGTCTTCACATTTGGCTACTGAAAAAGTGGAAGCCTTCCTCAGGGAGGGGCAAAGGGAAAAAATGTGAAGTAAAAAACCACAAGAAAATAAAAACTGCCACTTTGTTAGTGTAAGTGTAGGATGGACAAACACTCCAAGCATTAACGTTCTCCCTACCACCAGATTTTCTGCTTTTGAGAGTCATGAGGTCATGTTGCTGCCATTTTTCATGAATGAAGAATTACCCTCACCATGTTTGTTCCCTTCATCTAAAACTCTAGAAGGTCCCTGATGAGATGTCAGATGAGTAGTTTACATGATGAAGACTTTTTGTCCTAGTTTATAGAATCACAGAACAGGCCAGATTGGAAGGGACCATAGTGGGTCATCTGGTCCAACCTCTCTGCTCAAGCAGGGTCATCCTAGAGCACATGGCACAGGATTGCATCTAGATAGTTCTTGAGTATCTCTAGTGAGGGAGACTCCACAACCTCTCTGGGCAATCTGCTCCAGTGTGTGGTCACTGACATACTATATTCAGGTGGAACTTCCTGTGCATCAGTTTCTACCTGCTGTCTCTCATCCCATTGCTTGGCACCACTGAGGAGAGCCTGGCTCCATCCTCTTGACACCCTCCCTTCAAATACTTTGACAAGGTCCCCTCTCAGTCATCTCTTCTCAAGGCTGAACAGGCCTGACTCTCTCAGTCTCTCCTCGCAGCAGAGATGCTCTGGTCCCTTAATAATCTTTGTTGTCCTCTGCTGGACCCACTTCAGGAGCTTCATGTGTCTCTCGTGTTGAGGAGCCCAGAGCTGGATTCAGTACTCCAGATGCACCTCTCTAGGGCTGAGTAGAGGGGCAGGATCACCTCCCTTGACCTGCTGACGACACTCTTCCTAATGCACCCCAGGATAACATCAGCCTTCTTGGTCATAAGGACACACTGCTGGCTCATGGGCAGCTTGTTGTCCACCAGGATGCTCAGGTTCTTCTCTGCAGAGCTGCTTCACAGCAGGTTGGCCCCCAGCCTGTTTTGGTTCATGGGGTCATTATTCCACAGGTACAGGACTCTGCATTTGCTTTTTTTAATTTCAGAACATTCTCTGCTCATCTCTCCAACCTGTTGAGGTCCTTCTGAAGGGTTGTACAGCACTCTGGGGTTTCAGACGCTCCTCCCATCTTTATGTCATCAGTGAATGTGCTGAGGAACCTTCTGCCCTTTCATCCAAGTCACTGATGGATAAGTTAAACAATATTGGGCCCAGTGTTGAAACTTGGGGGACATCACTAATTACAGGCCTCCAACTAGACACTGCCTGTAAGTGTTCTGAAAAAGCCAGTTCTAGAGAGGTCCCAGCTGTTGAGAGAGTAGGATTGTGAGAGCAATTTCTCCTGCATTTTTGTGGGTCTTGCCTTGACATGGCCGGATACAGACAGTATAAAATGCACAGTCATCATGGCTTCAGGCTCTGAAGCTGAAACAAAGAGGGATCTGTGCCAAGATTAAGGAGGAGTCCCAAAAGGTAAAGAAGTGTCCTCACCTCGCGTGGACATCTGCAATAATCCAATTAGAAGTGGTCAATAGGGCATGTTTACACTGTGAACACTTTCATGTAACCAATAATGTAGAAGAAAGATCACACACTGGGGTGTAAAAAAGTACATAAAGGGCATCTTTTTGTAAATAAAGTGGAGATTTTGCAGATCACACGGGTCGTGTGCAGCTTGTCCCGAGCCCCTCCGCTGACACCCAGCATAAGCACCACAAGAACACCAGGTATAGTCATTGACATTCAACTCATGGCAGTTTAAAGGAACACTGAACCTTTGTGTGTCATGCTCTTTTCCTGTTAAAAGCTCTAATCTGATTCTTTCCAATTCAGTACTGTAGTTAAGGGTTGGACCTGCTGATCTTGGAGGTCTTTTCCAACCTGGTCGATTCTATGATTCTATGAATATTTTTAATAATAAACAAACAACAAAATACAACAGGTAAAAGCAGACATTCCATGTTTATCTGTGTACAAGTTACTGTTCATTCATAAATCACTAGCAAATCCTGAGAACAATGGGAGTTAAACTTTAAAAAAGGTAATATGTTCCTAAAAGCAAAGAACTATATTTTTTTAAGTGACAAAATGTCCATATTTTGACAATCAACCTCTCTAAGCCATCCCGTACCCCAAAATATAGGTATTCAAAATCATGAGTCCTGGTCAAGTCAATCTCACTCTAAAGAAACTTAGGGACTTAAGCAACAGTATGACAGCAGATAAAGGTGTATGATATTGAAACAGCAGTACAAATTACATTAAATATTTGAGTAGCAGTCAAACCAATTGATCAAAATAGAAATCCAGAGTTTAATTTTTACTAAACTTTTGTAGTCTGGACAAAATATATTTAAAAATAAATAGTATAGACATAAATATTTGAGAGAAACAAATTACCATGCAGCAGAAGTCTCACAGGTAGAAGGCTGAAATGTTTGTCAGAACTCTACAAAAGCAGTGTTGACATTGGCAATGGAGCTAGGGAAAAATCTCACTCCACTCTGCACTACTTTGGAAATCACTGGGTGACTTATACCACAATTATCTTATTCACATGACATGTTTCTGGTAAGTCAAAACCAGACTGATCTTAAAACTAAACAGTCTCCAGCTTGGGAAGGAATGAATCATACTACATCATAGATTTGTAGCAGCTCCCATACTGATGGATTACAAAGCCAGCTTGCAGATTATGTGTGTATTATTCACTTTGACTGGCCTTACCTTTTATGTCAACAGTGTGACAGAAAGCAAGATCAGAGTGATCCACTCAGTATTCAAAAATGCAAATGGAACCAGAGTTACAGAATTAGTTCTTAGAGTTGTGAAGTGTGATGTGAGATTGTTAATTAACATATGTGGTTAAGCCATCAGCAAAGGCTCTGAATATGCTCCAATATGGACTAAAGGAATAAGAAAATGCTTCCTAGCACAGTGAATGAAGGTGCTGCACTGTTTTTTGTAATGTAATGCTTTTGTATTTGGAGTTACTACCTACAGCGTTGCAAGGAAGCTGGGTCTGCCCTAGAGGGTTGTGCTCTTGAAAACATTTTGAAGTGTGGATAGTTGTGCTTTTATAAGTTTGGATGTTGAAGTAAATATGGGACGGAAAGTATGACAAGCCTGTAAGTCCAAATTAAATGGCTACATATTATGGTTCATATCAGCCACTCTTAAGAAATGAGATCTGAGCCGGAAACAGGAGTTTCACTAAAAGCAACCTTCTCAAAAGAAAGTTAGAACAACGCAGCAAGATGAATGATCAGTCATTTTGACAATAAAACAGAAGTAACATTTTATAATGTAGTGAAAATAAAAGAAAAGAATAAAAGGAAATAAAAGATGACAAGGGAGAGAAGAAGTGTTCTCTGAAATCTTTTCTCACAGATGCCCCCATACTTTAATAAATGTGAAACTGATAACTCAAGCTCAACAATTACATATAAAGCAGAAAGGATACAGTGCTTCATGACTTTTTAATCAATTCAGTTGACTCATCCTTGCTATGGACTTGTTTTGTTCCTCACAGTCCAGTTGTGATTAACCTGCAAAAAACTAAAACCTGCTAGACTAAGGCAGAAAAACTAAGCAGAAAAACTCAGCTAAAATCAGTGCAAATTATCTAACTGACTCTAATGGTTATCTGCTAGTGTTCCCTTCTAAGGATCCCTACTAAAACGAAGGATTTATACCCATAGCTACTTATACCCTGGAATGTCAGCCAACATTTTCATTCTTTTGAATGCTCTCTCAGGTCTGCACCCTGTACAGAATATGTTGCATATAGGATTTGTCTGTGCATGGCAATGGACTGAGAAATGGCTACATTAACCTCAGCAGAGCTGCATGCTAACAAAACCAAACAGCTTTTTCTACCAAAACCAGCCTGTTCAGAACGAACCTTGTCCTGAACAAGGCTGTACCAGACATGCAACTTTAAACTGTGTATTTGCTGTTGTTTGCACAAGTTGTTCTCTCATGAGGACTTAAGAACCAGTCCTTATTCACTCTCAGATGTGTCTTTTCAGAACCACCTCTACATAAACAAAGAATCTGTGCCTTGTCCATGTCCATGTCCATTCCTGAATATGTGCTTGGGAGGATGTGTATGTATGCACTCAAAACAGGGAGATAAATGGGAATCTAAAATTCTCTGCAGTCAAAACAGTTGCAAGTGAGAACCTGGTTGTTTAAAGGCAGCCAGAGATGATGCATTCAAGGTCAGATTGGATGGAGCTTTGAGCAACCTGATCTGTCCTAATCTGTTTTGTCTTTTGTGGAGTGGCTAAGGACTTTGATTTGTCAATCTTGGAGGAAAGGAGGCTGAGAGGACTTGATTGCTGTCTACTGCTTCCTTAGGAGGTGGAGAGACAGGTGCTAATCTCTTCTCCCTGGGATTCAGTGATCAATGGGAATTCAGCATGGGAATGATTCAAAGCTGCACCAGAGGAGATTTAGACTAGACATTAGGAAACATTTTGCTACCAAGAACATAGGCAAACACTGGAATGGGCTCTTCAGAAAGGTGGTCATTGGCTCAAACCTGTTAGTGTTTAGGAGGCATTTGGACCATGGCCTTCATAACATGCTTCAGAAAGCAACAAGAAGGTCAATTATGTGAGAAAGAAACAACAGGATGGAGAAGGCAAGTTGCTCTGTCTCTTGGCTAGTTTGTGTTAAGGCTCTAAGGGCCCACCCAGGTTGGACTAGACCTGACATTTGTTTGTTATGAGATACAAGTTTGTTTTCTTTCTCAATTGTGTTTTCTACTCATTTAAAACAAGTGTTTTAAATTAATTAAAACAAGTAAAAGAAGTGTTCCATCATCCTAACTCCATAAACTATAAATTCTGAAAAAGAAGTTTATACCCTTAATATGCTGCTTATAGATCTGAAAGCTCTTTTGCCTCACGCTGCTGTTGCTGTCCTTCTGTGAGGCACTTGAGGGCATTTCTGTACCTCCAGAACTTGCTCAAATGTCATGTTGAAAGTCCATTTGCAAATTTTCTCTCTTGCTCTGACATTATTAGCCACTAAGCCTTCAAATCAGGTTGTGATACTCAGGTTCTAAGGAAAGCCCACCACAGGAGAAGGACCCACGCCCACTGCTTTTTGTAGCAGCTTCTGAGCTAAAAGAGTTTCCCTGGGAGAGCTATAAGGTACTTGTACACCTTTTTAGAGCATGTCATGAGAAAATCCAGGTGTCTTTGCAAAGTGCATGAAGTGCTGCTTATTTCTTCTTTGCTTATTTCCCCAGGGGCCTATTTTATACTTGGGGATTCTTTAGATGGCATTTTTCTCTCATTGGCAAAACTCACTTTTTATTCCTCATCTCATTTCACGCACAATTAATAGACAGACCTTGACAAAATGAACATTGCTACTGACTTCACAAGTAGAATAGATATTTGAATATATGCAAGGCTAGCTTTAGACCTTCTCAAGTGCCTGATTTTGAAATACTGGAAAGTTGCAATGTTTTTTCAACCAGCTACTTTTGCATTTAACGTATTTCAGAAATCATGGGAAGTACCTTCTGTCCTGTGCTGACAGCAGCTGGAAAAATTAAATTTGCTATTGTCTCAGAACCAAACAGAAGCTTGAAATAATTTGTTAGCTTTAGTCAATACGGTGAGAATTTCCATGTCTATATACAAACTTATAAAGCCTGTGGGCTGGGTGAGACTTGGAAGAACTATGTTCTAATCCTGACAGCTCCTTGTGCTAACCATGGAAACATGATTTTCATCCTTCTTCTTCCCACTTAGTTTTATCAGAATACTGCTTTAACTGCCTAACAGCAAGGGCATATTTGAGCTGGCTCAGAAACTTTTAGTGCTATAGGGCTATAGCAAAACAAATAAATGTCAAGGGTTGTATCTGCACTTGCAAAGTGAAGACCTGGGTTTCATTTTTCCTTCTTTTTCTCAGCATGCATCAATCACTACATTTAAGTAAAATCATGAAGGTGAAAATGAAATCAGGGATACAATCTGTACTCGGTATTTGACAATAAGTTAGTGTAGAAAATGATCTGCAGATTGCAGTTGAACTTCAGCCCCAAGAACCACACTATGTGCCTGAGAGGATTGTCCAAATGCTTCTTGAACTCTGTCAGGCTTGGTGCTGTGACCACTTCCCTGGGGAGTTTGTTCCAGTACCCAACAACCCCCTGAGTGAAGCATCTTTTTCTAATATCCAACCTAAACCTCTACTGACACAACTTTAGGCCATTCCCTTGGGTTGTGTCATTGGTGACCGCAGAGAAGAGATCAGCGCCTGCCCCTCCTCTTCCCCTCACAAGGAAGTTGTAACTGCAATGAGTCTTCTCAGTCTTCTCTACTCCAGGTTGAACACACCAAATGACCTCAGCTGCTTCTCGCACAACTTCCCCTCAAGGCCCTTCACCATCTTCGTTGCCCTCCTTTGGACATTCTCTAATAGCTTAATATCTTTCCTATGTTGTGGCTCCCAAAACTGCACACAATATTCAAGGTGAGGTTGCCCCAGTGCAGAGCAGAGTGGGACAGTCACCTCCCTTGACCAGCTGGCGATACTTTGCCTGATGCCCCCCAAGGCAGAGTTGACCCTCCTGGCTGCCAGGGCACTGCTGACTCAGATTCAACTTGCTGTAGACCAGGACCCTCAGGTCCCTTTTCATGTTGCTGCTCTCCAGCCTTTTGTTCCCCAGCTTGTATGTAGATTCAGGGTTGCCCTTGGCATGATGGCATAGATCTTATAATCCAGTGAATGAAGGCCTATCAGGCCTTTGGCGTCCAGAGCTCTCCTCACCACTGTCGACATTATACACATGTTTGCTAGTAAAAGTTCACATAGTGCTGTAAGTTAATACCTTTCTGTTGCTATCTATGTTTTAGAATTTCTGTTTTTATTCTTGTATTCTTTTTCTTATTCTTGTACTGTTTTTACTGTCTTTTATTGTTTTTATTAGTTTTATTAATATTACTTGTAGTTTACTGTATTTTATGGTTATTAAAGCTGTGTTACCTGCTGTGACCCCCTTCCCCAACAGTGGTGAATCTCGTAATGATTACATCTAGCGCTCACTGGACATGACGATGGTGGATGGGCCACCTCTAACCTGGAAAAGGAGCACACACTTTGTGTGTGTTCGTATAATAGCCATTATACGAACCTGCACTGATTAATTAATCATGATGTTCAGACCTTGTGTGACCAAATCATTGCGAAACTTGTGGTCAATTAACCTTTCTTTAGAATGATGATATTAGTTTCTACACACTGTGCTAGTGGCATCCTTAATTATTACCTTTCCCGTGGGTATCCTTGCAGTTCAGTGTATGATTTAATAATAAAGTCATAAGGTAACAGTTAAATTAGGCTGTTTATGAGGATCTGTTCAGTTTGTTCCTAGTCATAAATATAATTACAAGGAAAACCAAACACTATTTTGACTCTCACTGTTTCTTCCTTCCTATCATAAACTTGGTTTTAGTCTGCACAGCTTCTGGACCTATGGGTTAGCTATCAGTGAACCTCACAACGAGTAGAAAACAACATGTGAAAAAGCATCACCGGAGCTATATGGATGAAAATGAGAAAAGGAGTCTGATCACAGTGAGGTAACTAAGCAACAGTGAAACGTTTTGGAAGTGATGACTTCAAGGAAACAGAGAAGGTCCAAGCCCAGATTGATCCTCCTATGTTGGAAATGCCTATCCAAGGGGCATGGATAAGCTACCCAGTTCCTCTAAAGTCCCTTTGCAGTCTGTCAGTGCAGGGAGATTACCAACATTCCCAGTAATTTGGTCAGTGCCCTGAGATATGAATAGCTTCTCTGAGTCACCCAACACACACAATTATGTTCTCAGTACTTCCTGAGGCAGTTTATTCTCCAGAGTGTGGTTAGTGGGAGATAGTGAAAAAGACCTGCAAAATCATCCAAAAGGAGCTTCTGAGGCTTTGGTAAGATGGTGGTTTCTTCTCTGTTTTCAACAGACTGCTGAAAAACTTCACTTTTCTTGATCTGACAAGATTTTTGCTTTGACTGTAGGGTCAAAATATTAATTCATCAACTCAATGATCTGTGAAGATTCAGGGGCATCCTGATTTTGACAAAAGGTCAAGGACAACCTGATTCGCTAAGTGCATGATTCAACCCTATGGTTGTAAACACCAGAAATAATCACCCAACTCAATCCAGATTTGTTTGCAATTTATTTTTGAGTAATTTATTCTCCTTCTTCCCCTTGGCTGTAGAATGAAAGGAAGGATAATTGACAGAGTATATTTACTGGTTATGTCATCTTTCTTAGAAGCAGCTTTTTCAGCATATATGAAGTCATAGTTATTCTGGTGCTAGTAAGATGGAAAAAGAAAGCAAGGAAGAAGTGACAAAAAATCACTAGCTTTTAAAAGTGAGTGGAGGAAAATACTGCAAAAACAACCCCAGTCCATAAAAGTGATAAAAAAATACTAGCAGTGGGAATGAAGCTTCCTCCATTTCACAGTATTTTCCCTATATTCTAGACTTTCTTTGGAACATACCTTGCAGAAAAGAAATGTCTCCATGATCAGTGGAAATGTAATGAGCTTTTCAGTCTTGGAAGTTCAAAATAAAACAAAACCGAACAAAAATCTCGGTAATTTCACCCTCAAACTTGACTTTGACTCACATTAAAAAAAAAAAAGCCAAACCCACAACCCCCTATGTAGTTCAATGTCTACCAATTTCTGATATTGCAAAGACCCACTGAAATTTCAGGACAGAAATTGCAGGTTTTTTTGCAGTTGTGAGCTGTTTTCCTGGAGTATGCTATTCCCAGCTCATTGTTTCCCTCATTGTGTCATATTCATGAATGCTGGAATTTGTCGTTCTCTTCTCTAAACAAAACATTTCATAAGAGGGAAAAGAGACTACAGAATGCTTTTAGTGACTTTGTGCTAACAGAACTATTAACATTGGTGCTCTTCTCCTTCCCTTTTGGCAATATTTTTTATTTTGCTTATATTCTTCTGTTCTGGTTTTCTGAAGATTTTTTTTATGATTTCTACACAAATAAAAGCAGAGCTGATTTTTTTCCCTAACAGGTAAGCTGCTTTGTTGATAGCACAGTAGGATCAAGATTTAGGCAAAATTAAGTCACAAAGGATGAAAAGCTTAATGTAGGTTAAAAATCAAACAAGTAATGAAAGTTGATATTTTTTGTGCTGACCTACTTCAAATTCTCAGAAGCCAGTAAGTGTATGAACGAGGCAAGAAAATTAGTTCTGGATAAATCTTCCACAGAAATATTTGGTGTTCTAAAATACAACACAATCTCTAATCTTTAATCTTTGAAGACTAAATTCACCCATAAACACATATGTTCAGTCTGACATCTCCCCACTTTTTTCTCACCCATAATAGATAAAATTAATAATGAATAGGGGTTGTTGTTTTAGTTCTATTAGTGGTATTCTTCAAGGAAAAGGTGTTTCAGAATTATCCTAGTATTAAGACTGGTTTTCAACCCTCGCCTTGAAAAAAATAGTAAATAAATGAATAAACTTGGGTTTATTAGGACATAGTTCAAACATTCAAATAACCCTTCTAACACTGCAAAGCTCTGGATCTGAGGTTTGCTTTGGTTGCTTTTCTGGAAAGAACTCAGAAAAGTTAGTCGGGGAGGATTTCAGATATGTAAGTATCAGGGCAGATAGAAGAAGTGCTGGATGGGTTCTTTGCAGTAATCCTGCATGTTTTCCCTGTACAGGGAGGACTAAAGGCAAGTATTGAGCAAGGCTTAGGTTGTCCTTCAGAGCCAGAGATTAAAAGCAACCCAACTTTGTTAAAGAAAGGAAGTACATAATGCTGAGGGCTTAACCAGTCTCAATGATGGAAAGCATCTGCCCTTCATTCACTATGACACTGTTTGCCTTTTTCATTTGATACCTCAAGTAAGCATAACTAAATGCAGCCTGAAAGGATGCCAGTAATTGATTTGAGGTGCTGTTGGGTAAGCTACCTATTTTAAATCTTTTTCTTTTCGGGTTCATACTGCAAATCAATGCTACTCTGGATGCATTTAAAGCTACCAACAAAAATATGGAAGCTATATATAGATGACTGAACTGCTTGCTGATTTAGATAATGTCTAAAGTTTTTAGTCCCAAATTAGAAATGCAGAGAGTTGGCAGCTTTCCAGCTCTTTATGTTCTTGAACAGTGCCTGCAGTACAATGCTTCAGTGTGTTGTTCCTTCCCAATGGAGCACTCCATCTTTGGGTGTCTTGAATTCCTGGAAAAGAGACTGGGAGCAACACGCTATGCAGAAGGGGAGTCCAAATGCTCCAGAGAGAGCTGTGTCATGTGAAGCAAAGTGGAAAATATAGTTTGCTGCAAGATTCTGTTTTGGGATAGTCTAACAGATATCTGAAGGACAAGAGGACAGACAAGGTTATTTAGAAACAGCAATACCATGGTGCAGAGGGCACGTGAGGCTGAGGCACACAGGCTGCTCTGTGTTAAAACTTTCCTCCTCAGCTCTTTCCAAGATTTCAGTAGCATGGATTCAAGGGCCTTATATGTTTTCTGATCATGGTATCCTGTAGCAACCAGCATTCACTAGACACAGTCCCTCCGGTATGCCAAAAGATTGGAAGATAAAAATTTAGTAATGAAGAACAAAAGAAGTTCGTACATCACAGCTGGGTTTAATTGTCAATTAAAGCAGACATATATCATAATGAAAAATTATAGAAAAATTAAGAAGATATAAATAGCATAAATGTTTAAAAAGTAGTTAGAAGTCAAAGTTGAGGTGTCAAAACCAATCTCTGTTCTTCTCTGGAATGCTTCAGGGTATGTTACCTTCACACAACCTCTTACTTTGTTAGAGGTTAGGAAGAATCTTTCTTAGCAAACTGTATGAACATGGTCTGTTATTTAGGCTTCTTGTACCTCTTTCTTTGGTGTGATTATTGACATTTGTCCAGCATAGGTGTAAAAGTGCAGTCACTTTTGCTTAATACACTACTGTTCAGAAGTATTTGATTACAAGGATCAAGTTTCTCAAGTAAAGGAACAGATATTATGCAATAGAATGATCCTATTATTAATAATCAGGACTGAAGAAGTCTAGTTTTAAATGTGGTGCACTGAAATCAGATGAGAAGAAAGAAATACTTCATTTTCTTCCTCTCAATTATCAGAAGTGGTTTCCCTATTAGAGAAAGTACATTTTAAACAAAGGATCAGCCTGTTTCATTAGCTGTCCAAGTATTGGACCAGAACAAATAATCTCATTGTTATAGTCTATTCTAACTGGGAATACTGACTAAGAATGTTGCATTTGAGTCTTTACTGAATGAACTAACAAAAGCACAACATGGTGTCAGGTTGTGAGTGGCAGGGAATAACAGTTACTATGTGTTATGGTTTCTTTTTTTACTTAACAAAACATGAACACTTCAGGTCTTTTTCAGACTTTGACAAGTGATGTCAGGTTCAAACTGTTCAAACAAAGAAAAAGATTTTTTTTCCCCCAGATCTTAAAATTTCAGTGTTAATTGGGTACATCTGGCTATGTCATGCAGGTAAAATACCTCCAAAACCATTTCTATTTGCTTGCTGGTCATATTTGAAAATGTCTCTAAGCAAGTAAAATGTTACAGGGGTTAGGTTTTTTTAGGTATCTCATAACATATCTTCTTTGCATTATCTTTGCATTCATTGCTTTGGATATATATACAGAATGACCCACTTAGACATCTCATGTATTATTCTTGCAGAGTTTCTGTGATTCAGTCACCTTTTTATGGACCAGTAAAGCTAATGATGGTCTGTGTTCTTTATTCTGCTTGTCTTTTTATGTCTTTGGTTTGACTACCAGAAGATGTACTTGGCCACTGTTATTTTTGCAAGTCTACTCTTATCTTCACCCTTTTATTCATGACTTTACACTTTACCCTATGTATGGTATTTTATGGCCACATCTCACAGCTCAGTGAAATGCAGCTATGTACCAATTTTTCCTTTATAATGTGATAATACACTGGCCAACCCCAACCCAGTAAAGGCCCTGGACAACTATCATCCTTGATGAGAGTGTGCGTGTATGAGCACTTGGCTATGTAGCATTTCCAGAATTAAAATCTTCTGTCTGTCACTGGCTTGTACTGAGAGAATTGTGTTCTGGTTCCTGACCTGAAATCTGTTTATATTCATTATGAAATAGAAGAACAGCCTTTGGATGACAGCTCAATTCCCCTTTTATTCACTAATCTAGCAAGTAATGTTAATTCTTCAGGCCTAAGGAGACTTCAGGCTTCTACCACAAGATGGAACAGTTTCAACTGGATGCGTGGAAGATACTTCGTCTTAATCACAGAATCACAAAATCACAGAACATGCTGAGTTGGAAGGGACCCAGAAGGATCACTGAGTCCAATTCTAAGCCCTGCACAGGAATATACCCAAGAGTCACACCATGTGCCTGAGAGTATTATACAAATGCTTCTTGAACTCTGTCAGGCTTGGTGCTCTGACCACTGCCCTGGGGAGCCTGTTGTAGTACCCAAACACCCCTGTGTGAAGAATTTTTTTTTTAAACTTTTTTTTTTCAAATCCAATTTTTTTCCAACCCAAACCTCCCCTGACACAACTTCATGCCATTCTCTCAGGTCGTGTCACTGGTCATCTCAGAAAAGGCACCAGTGTCTGTGCCTCCTCTTCCCCTCACGAGGAATTTGTAGACTGCAATGAAGTCTTCCCCCAGTGATCTTCCAATCTGTTTTACCCCCCTTCCCACCCCTTAACAAGGATGGATTTAAGGAACACAGACACCAACTTTAAAGGATAAGTGTATAAATTTACTATAGTGCAAAACAGTAAAGAACTACAAAAGAAATAGTGGCTTATGAAAGGATACACTTAGCAATGCATCTAATCATTACTACGAAAGTGTCTATAGTGATTAAGAGAGAGATATATCACCAGTTACCCTAATACATTACCATCATCATCATACAGACTGCACTTCAGCCAGGAAGGCCCCAGTTATAACAAAGGGTCAGAGAAGGCTGCAATTTTATTTAAGAAGAATTAAGAATATAGGTTCCCCTCAAAGAATTTAAAATCAGTTAATGTCAGAGAAACTTAAACCCCATTATAAGAGTATAAAGATGCAAGAACTTTTTGTGTTCTGTGTCTCTCAGAATATCACTCTTTTATTTTGCCACTTTATTAAAATTGCATTTTGCTTTTATATGTCATAAAAAATTGAAATTTCTTCTTTTCCATGCAGTGAATTCTACTTAGTTTTGATATTTTCATTTCTATTACCCATCTGCGTGGCTCATGCTTCTTATTGTAACACAGAAAAAAGCAATTAAATTTATGTTTTCATTTTAGTTTTCTGTTTCAGAGAAAGTGTCTCATGATTTTGATTAAATGTTGTCATGATTAAACAGCATGTCATAAAATACTGCTGTGATGACTCACAGGCCTATTTAACTTTGTAATCACCTAATACATATTCCTGGTTGCTAAAATTCACTTTCTGAATATGCCTAAGACCCATTTTAGCAAAGCTCACTGAAGTCACCTCCATCTCATGCCTAAAAGCACATTGCCTTCACACTCCAGGTTTTTTCATTGCATGTGTCCTCCATAGGCACAGTCTGTTTGCACTTGCTGCACCACATCACCCACTTTCATCCTATTCAGCAAACTAGATGTGATAAATACACCGATGTGGATCTGGTTAATGTACCAGGTAGTTCTGTGGAGTAGATTCTGATCTACCCAGAAAAGGATGCTTTCACACTCAGGAAGTAACATGTTAGAGGTCTTGTAGAAATTTGTAAATTAGGGTTTCTCAAAAATTTTAGAGGGCAAGGTGGGAATTCCCTTTCTTGGCCCTTGTCCAACTTGTCCTTTTGAGTCTGAATTTCACTTAACATAGTTCTTAAGGAGCTTAAAGTGCTGTCTTGAATTCCATACATTAAGAATATGACATAAAAGTGCAATGAATATTTAAAAATATTTTAAATAACTGAGAAAGTATGTGTGTAATAAAGAACATTAATTATTTCAGAAAGTTGTAGTATTAAAGCAACTTGTCTTTTTAAAAGCAGGTTAGAGCAACATGTTACATCAGTGACAGACACCAGATGGCTCCACCTCACTAAAAGTCAGACTTTTCCGTAGTTTGAGCAGAAAGTAAGGTGGGCCTGCAGAGAGGGACTGATAAAACCCTACCTTGGAAGTAGGGTGGAATGGACCTGTAAAATTGATTAAGTAAGTTTCCATTTTCTTAGATATGCTTCAAATCACAGCTGGAGGGTGGGGTGAGGAGTGGGATGTGAAAATGAAGCAATGGAATTAAGTGAAGAATGTAAATTGAGGGCCAAGCAGGATAAGAAACTCAACAAGGGGTCTGAAACTACTGGAGATATGCGTATTCCTGGTTTAAGAGCCAGATTGGACCTACTTGACCTATTATCCTCATTGACATGTAAATGTTCTCCTAAAATCAATATTTCTTCATTATTATTTTTAGTTTAGCTTTTATGGATTTGAAGACATCTCCTGAAAGTAAAGTACTCTTGTGCAATTCTATTGACTCCCAAGGAAAACAGTACAGAATATGAAAAACAGTAAAAGGTAAATTATTGTTTTGATGGTGTAACAAAAGGGAGGCTTTATAACTTCTAATGTTGGGAACTAAACCAAACATTTGTCTATGTACCTTATATCTTTTCTGTTTGTGTCTTCTCATAGCGTAAATGGAGGACGAGAGAGCAATCATTGCAGCCCATTTTGTCATCACTGCACTGTATTTCAGTGGTTTTGTTACACACAGATACTGAATATCTAGGGAACTACATCAAAGCATTAGGCTTGATAAAAGGGCTTTCCACTGTACATGAAAGGCATGAACAGTCTCAAGGAAATACTGTATCTGCAAATACAAGCATGCTCCTTGGCTGAATAGTTGAGTAGAGTGATAGAAGACATTTATAAAAAAACCAGACTGAATACAATTTGAGTGTGAATATTTCACAAGTGGTGAACTTCTTACGATAAGTTCATACCTTTTGGTTTTTAAGTACTAAACACCTGCACAGGAATGATACTATATGTCTTATTAAAAATTTCCTAGGGCACAACTCATCCAAAGCTAAGCAATTAGTTCTTTGGAGAGGAGTGTGGGAGAGAAGACATCCTCATGTCAGAGCAGTGGAAGATCCAAGGTAAAAAAGGAGGAATTAAAAAAAAAAAAAAAAACAAGAAAGAGATAAATCAACTGGACCATTAAGCTGAGTATTTTTGTATTCACTTAACTGAGTCAACTGGCAGTTCTCCTAAAATGCTCCTTCTCACCATCACCCAGGGAGCTTACTTTCAAACCTGTGCTTCTTGTCTTGAGGACAGCAGCTGGGAACTAGAATTGAATGCCCCAACTCCACAGCTAACTGCACAGATCTGTTGCACTGGAAGTCCTTTACACTCAGGCAGTACAAGCAAAAATCAAAATTAATGCGGCAGAAATCTGGCTGCCTATGATTCTTACCATGTATATGCATATGAATGAGACGCTGGGCTATTTCCCCCTCAATTAGGACAAATAATAAAACTAGAATGAAAGACTGCTGTGTTCAAAGATATTCCACCGGAAACTGCACATATCTGAGTTGACTTATGTTGGTGTAACACAGTTGCATGTACTAATTATTTAGAAATGTTGGCTATTTCAATACTCTCACTTTTTCATGAGCTGTCAAGCTTGTGCAGGGGTTGCACCTGCTCCAGCTTGGCTCCTATTCCTACTGCCTTAGCAATTTCTTTCTTATTCCTGGCAGCTGGGCTTCTCTTGCCCTGGCAGTACTTCACCAGTGAGTTGGATTTACTATTGATAATACTGTGCTAAGCATCATGCCAGCTTAATGTCTACAGCAGCCTTTCTATTACTGGGGCGTGTACTCAAGGCACAAATAAAAGGATTAATTTTCAAATCTGAGACTGGGGTATACTTATCAATTGGTAGGAGAAAATTCTAGTGTTTTTAAACCAAACAAATTTGTATCAGGATTATATAATATCCACTTTTTTTCCCTGAGTACTGTCACACAGTTAAATTTAGGAAATTTATTATATTTTCTTTTAAAACTGACATAACTATGTAAATATAATTTTCCCCCACGGACTACTTGGAAATATCAGAGTTTTCATTTATTTCCTCTTTAAAAATGCTTTTGATTATGCTCTTACATGTAAGGTTTAAAGAGCAGAGAAAGTAGATTTATATTCTTTAATATTGATATCAGAGGCTGAAATAATAAATAAATTATTATAATTGACAGACACATTACAAGAAAATGTCTCCTAAGACACCTGTCTGCATATGAAATTATCTCTGAATTTAAAGGGAAGTTGAGACTGACTGACAGGAGAAGTGATTGCCATGTGTTTCAACAGGTCAGACTCAGATACATTATTCTCCTTCTATGTTGGCTTTTAATGTTATCTCTTCTGTCTGAGACTTGAAGGACACCTGCTCCTGGAAATGTTTCAGTGCCCTACAACTCTTTCAGTCATCTATTAAAAGTTATTTTTGCTCTTCAAATGTAATCTTATGTCTGTGTCCAGACTCTCATGGTCAGAACAGCATCATCTCTAATCTCTCTGCTGTGAATCCCCATTGTGCAACTGATGCACCTGCTCCTTGTTTAAATAGTACTGCAAGTCTTCAGAAGTCTGCTGAAAATACTGGGCAGATTCTGACCAACTTCACTGAACTTTGTATTTTGTATGAGCTATTTCAACTTCAAACTCTTATAGTTGAAATATATAGTAAATGTACAGTTGACTGTCATGAAGACAGTGAATGGTGAACTTCTATACTTCCTAACACAGAAAGAAACCTGAAAAGATGGATGAAAAAAATGTAAACCAGTATATAGCACAAAATTAATATAAATTACACTCCCCAAAAGAGTATGTTAATAGGCAGATGCTGTAGAGGGCAGCTCTATTCGACTGCCTATTACAGAATAAACGATAGCATCAAAAAGTAATACAGCTCAACGATACAGGTCATTGACTTAGACGTCTCTGCTGGGAATGATTAAAGTGGCATTTAGCCTTACTGGTTGACTCCCTAGGGTGCTGGAAAACATCTCATCAATACAAATCTGTTTAGCTGCTTACAGAAAGAATGACATAATGGAAACATAAATAAAAGCCGACTCCCAGCCTGAGGAATAACAGCAGCATTTTGGGTTTCAGGAAATAATGAAAAGCACAATGGAAGAGAAAACAAATGAGCTAATCAGGCCACCTCCGAATTATATTGCATTCAAATATGCTCTCTTGGCAGTGGATCAGGGCACTAGAGTCTCATTATTATGCATGGGTGAGGAAGCAAAACTACTGCAACTCAAAACATTAATTTTGAAAAAATCACCTATAAAAAAATAATACAAGAGTTAATACAGGAAATGCTGGAGGTGTCTATAGTTATCTCAGTTACAACAGAGAGTATTGTTAGGGTTTGTTTTGCAATAGATACATAAGCAGTGTATGCTATATTTAATGAAACATTGTTTCTGCTGCTGCAGTAAAAATTGCAGTATAGTTATCAATAATTCTGAATGGGCTGTATCTCTTCAGGCAAGGGCAAGGTCTAAAACATCACTCAGCTACTGTATGATACCATTTACAATAACAAAATTCATTGGGCTTGGGAACTAAACATCAGACCTGATCAACTCGTTGTACAGGCAGGTTTTGGATTAAGAAATGCACTACTATTTCTACACGTTATAAATCTAAAGTAGAAAAGTTCAATGAAGTGTGTCCTTCTAGAAAATAAAATTATTTTATTTTCCTTCATTATTCCTGGGGGCACAAAACCCCCAAATTCAAAAACAAAACCATATTTTCTTACTTTAAAGTTAGATTTACTTAAAGAATACTATTGGATTCTATTATGTAACAGCACTATATTTTTGTAAAAGCATGGAGTGAATTCTATGGGTTTTATAAAGCATATACATGTATACCTATGCAACTCAAATGTGCTTAAGAAATCAGACACAATTTTTATACCTGTGGAGAGAGGATACTTAGAAAATCACGTCAGCTAGATTTTTTTTCAGGAAAAATCCAAAGCCTGTTTCATCCCGTTCCTGTCGGATCAGAAAATTGAATGGTGTTGGAAAATTTATTTTTTTTTGTTAAAAACCCAATAATAATTCCTTTTTGTAATACAGTAAGGTAATTTTTCCAAGTAGTATATATAGCTTCTGTAATTTCACTAATGGTACAGGGCAAAAATAGGAGCCAGCTGGCAAGTAACTCCACCAAGGCATGGCAATTTTTGAATATAAGGAGACAAGAAATAAGCAAGAGTTAAATATAGAGAGTATGAGTTAAATACTGTGGGATAGGAATTATAGTTATTTGTACATGAAGATTTTTGCTGTCATTGCAATTTCATTAAGCTATGAAAATGCAAGTTCTTCTACTCTTGAATACTATCAGATTAGAGGGATGATATCCGTACATAGGTTTATTCAGTACTGATCTTTGTAATTTTTCAGTGGGTTGACTTTAAAAAAAAAGTAAGCCTTGTTAATGTGAGAGATGTTTTTAGATATTTTGAAGGAGTTAGTACCCTAGGATGAGATGAGGCAAAAAAGATGCATCTACAGGGAAGTTCTGTCCATGCACAGGACTACCGTTCACTATAATCACTACTGAAAATTCATCACTCCAGAGATCTTCTGTTTAATCTTTCTAATGTAGAGTTTCTGTCTGAAAATGAAAAAAAAAAAAGCACCTGATGATCTTACTACCTATGTGGTATAGCGAATATTTCATAAGAAAACTCTAAAGATCTTTTAAAAGTTTATAATCTGGACTCCCCTAAATGATCTGGACAATCATGTCAAAAGTGGTGGGGAAAAAGCACTTTGGTATAGTTGAGTTCTGTTCAATTAATTTATTTATTTATTTATTTATTTATTTATTGTGGAATGTTACTTTTACTGTACACATTCTCTTTATTAGTACAACAAAGTTTTGTGGAAATTATGAGTGTTTGCAAAATACAATTACCTTCTGCAGAAGAAATGCTGTGTTTATTTGTTCTCACAGAGAAATCGTGGTCCTTTATGACTTAACTACGTGGCTATCATTGTCTCAGTTCTTGTGTGTAAGACTACTGTTCATCTGATTGCAGGCAGGAAAGCAGTCATAGGTACCAGCTTTTTGATTTGAGTCTTAAAGGTGCCTCTTGTTCTACTCTACTGGTTTCTGGAGTTTTTCTTCCCAGGAAAAATGAATGCGTTTCAACTCGGTGGGAGATATGAACCAACAGAAATTACCTTCTCCACATGGACATCCATGCGAAACCAAAGTTATTACCTGAATGGACAGGTGGGAAGAACAGGATTAACTTCTGTTGAACTAAGTGTGGACAACATGACTTCACAGAGAGAATAAGGATAGCAATGAAGCCTACTAGATATGGGTTTTTTATCAAGTAGATCAAGAACTGTTGACTTTCTTCTACTTAACCAAAGTGCAACTTCATTCTGAAGTGCTGTGTACTGTTTACTGTAAGTTTATCTCAGTTTAAGACAATTAGGAGGGACAGAGACCTCGGACAGAAGTCTCCTTCCTTGGATTCAATACTCCTGGTTCATCCAGTACAGAGAGAAAGATATCAAATGAGTCTACATGTAAGTGAAAAAAATAACTCTTTACCAAGAGGAATGCCTATAACAATACTGATAAAACTGGGTTAAACCAACTGATCAGGAGAAATTCCCAAGCCCTGCCCACTGGAACAAACCGAGATGGCAGCCAGCCTCCCCCACCCAGAAAAAACACACGTGGCCACAGGACAGAGACAAGATGGCCACCCTTCTGTGTGGTTCGCCTCCCCCAAACCCAGGAAACCTGGCAGGAATGGTTGGAGAGTCAGCAGTGGAGTGAGGCTGCGGTGCTGGTACAACCATTTGGAGCAGGGCTGCGGACCCCCCAGATGACTGGAAGGACTCACAAGACTTGATTGTGATGGTCACAGTCCAGATCCATCGAGGTGGTAAAAGTCCCATGTTGTGAGGGAAGAAAAACCTGTGTTAAGACCTATGGTCTTTTGTTGGGCTTAGACTTGATGGGAACACGGGTGGTACCTCCCCTGGGGCAGGGAGTTATATGCTGGATGATGTAATACTGGATGGCGAGTCTTTCACACCTCCTAAGATGTTACAGCTGCCAGTTATGTCAGCACAGGTGGATCTATTATGGCCAACATTAGAGATGAATATCTTCAGACTGTGTATGAATTGTCTGGATGCTTCCCCCGAGGGCAGTTACCACAGCTGAGTCATTTGTGTAAGGACAAAGAAACACTATCCAGACTAGCAGGAATTTGCTTCTCTCCTTACCTATTCAACACCCAGCTTGTAGCCTGAGGTGGCAGGTGTGAATGCCTTTAGCACCTGGGTGGTTACTTTGCACATGGTCAGCTTGCTCCTTGATTGACTGAGTCTTCAGCATTCCAGTTTTTCACACTTGTAGATACATTCTTCTCCTAGGATAATAGTACTCCCATTGTCTCAAGTTCCCCATCATAGTCCAAATTAGTAGGCATACTTGGGGAAAAGAGAAGAGAAAAGGTGGATACCAGAATTTTTGTGTAACCAGGACAAATTCAATCCATAAATTTCCAGAGTTCACTGTTGTCAGCCCCAGCAAATGTACAGGACAAATATAGTCTGTAAAATAGAACGAATAACCACTATATTACCTTCAGTTGTAGTGGAGGAGTGATACTTAGCTAATTGATAGCCACTGAAATGGCAGATAAATCAGTCCATGACAAAAGTGCATGGCATTTCATTGCTCTTTCATTTGCCCATTCAAAGAACTCAGTTATGCTGCAGTAAGATCAATGCTGAATTCTAATGACTGCTGTATAATCAGGGGATGTTTTGATTAAGACTGCCACATACTCTTCTTCCAGTATATTTGGTCTAATAAAAAAAGGTTATTAGTCTAAATAAAATAAGTTACTTGGAGTAAGCTTTACTTGAACCCTGGGGATCTCAGGTGTGTTTCCTCTCTCTGAAGGTAAGATTGAGATACATCAGAAGGAGCTCAGACCTGTTTGCTAACTAACGGTACTTGTGCACACTTGCTCACCTGTTTTGTTATTGTTTTATTTTGCAGCTGGGATGAGATAGAGTAAGTATAGTGAATTAGCACATCTTGAATGATAAGGAAATAAATCTAATTTTTATTCAGATACTATGCTGGTGGTGCAAAATTTGTAGCTAGAAGAGCTACAAGAAAGTATTATTTGTGAAAATTAATATCTGAAGTGTTATGATTGGATTTTAATCAGATTCAGCTGGTGTAACTGTAGATGATATTTCACATATCCATCCGTCTGACTTCTTAGCTCCCTGTCTGCCAGGAAACACCAGTTTACCAGATTCCTCAGCTCCATCATTTTTTATGAAATAGCCTCGTCTATTTTCCTAGATTGAAATGAAGGTAAGTTTTAATTTGTATTAAATTACAATTCCTTTCCTAAGCAAACCTTACAATTGAAAGCACAATATCTAATTTACTAGAAAAGCTACACAGTGAGCAGAACTGATTGTCAAAAAATTACAATATGGGAAGTGATATCTTTCAGCTTAGACCTCAAATTGAAATATTCTAGAAAAAAAAAAAGGCAGAAGAGAAGGATGGTAAAATGCACTTTTCAGAGGGTAGATGTTATTCCTAGGCAATTTTCATTCCATAAGTTTCTTATCTGGCAACAGGTTGTACCTCTGCTTAATTTTAAATATGAGTAAAACTATTGGTGTTCTTGGCATTAAGATTAAGCAGAAGGCTTAGTAGGGCTGTTTAGAATACAGTTCAGTGCTATTCAAAGTATATATTTAGGAAGTTGCAGGATATTTTTAGGTTCTATGAACTTTTTATGGATAAGTATGCACTAGCTAAAACAGCTTAACTGAGTTTTAATATGTGTAACTGAAAAACACCTAATCTTCAAAAATTCATTAACATGGCAAGAAACCTGAATAGTAATTGTAATTTGACATCAGTTCTGTCTCTGCATCCTTTTCAAGTACTTTATTCCCTGCTTCTCTATACTTTCTCCCAAGCAGGGAGCAAAGTAGCAGAAGAATCTGCTCTCTGAGCAGCAGAAGCATTAGTTTCTGATTTGACAGACAGACTCGCTGGTGTTTATTGCAAAAATATTTAATTGAGGAGTGAATAATTAATTCCAGCCAGGGAAATTACGGGTCAATCTCTGATCTTTAATATCATATTAGTAAAGCATAACACTGACACATAAAAAATTAGAAGTCATCAGGCATTTTTCTACAATTATATAGAATACAATCCCCCCTCGAAAAGGCAATCATAGTAAAGAAATACAGAAATTCACCAGAACATGCGCAAGGTTTGAGAAAATACTTATAGAATGGAAAAACTGTGAACAGATTCTTCTGCATCTGTGTTTATACTGAAGTGCTGTAAATAAATGCAGGATACATTAATTCAAATATGCCAGTTTGGCAGCATGCAGCATGTAGAGCGCTACTATTAAATCAAGTTTAGCTGACATCATAAGGAGTCAGTCACTGCAGAAAGTTGTCACAACAGAAGAGCAATTAAAGAGATTTAGAGATCTGATTTCTAATCAGGTCAAATGGTAAGATAGAGAAGGGACAACTTTACTAAAAAGTAGGTTATAAAATACTGACTTAATTCCTCTGCTGACTTTGAGAATCTTGGATGTAAAGATCAGAAAATCCTGTTTTGAAGGGGAATAAAGAGCCCCTCTGATGTCAGTGCAAAGAATTCATGTTTCTTCAGACTTAGTGTCATAAGTGTTTTGGGAACCAAGTGCATCAAGTTTGCCTATGCTGAAAGGCGATATATGTTAGCTCTACCTCAGCACTTTGTGGTTACTCTCATGTTACTTTTGTAACTGTACTGTACCAGTGCTGTACTACAACTGACAAGCATTGACTTTTTATCTATGAGAAGATTGTGCCCTACTGCAGCACTCTAAGTGAGGCAGGTTGAACCAACTTCTTGTATTCGTTTTGCTATCTGTGCAGAGTACCATGCCAAAGCAGGGGTTAGCTCCTGCAGGTTTAAATATATCTTGGATATGTCTTCATTAGCAGTGGTCACAGTGACTAGAATTCATCCTTGACCAGACATTGACACCTGCATCTGAGCTAATCACTTGGTGCTCCCGAAGTTATTAGTCTCCTTTAAAGTCAGTGGAGAAAAATGGGCAGGTTTAGAGCAACATTTATCTTATGCTAAAGTAGGCACTGGAGATAGGTGAGATGAATCACATACTACTAGTGCCTCTTTCAGTCTGTCAATTAAAGCAACCTAGGTGTGAGCATTGACCCTGGAGACTTCTTGAAGAAAATGTGATGAATCTTCCCTCCCAAGCTACAGAATGAATGCGCTTAGAATGGAAGAGTTCCTCCCAAAATTTTTAAGTGGATAATCCTCTAACTGTTTTCAGGACCAGTGAAGGTCCTGCTGTGTTTGTATTAAGAAAGTTAGCTTTCCTCGTTGGATAAAGCACAAGGTTGTCTGTCAGAATGGCTAACCCACAGTGCATCAAATGCACTGACATTAGGAATCCAGAAGGCATGACTAAAGACTAATGTTTTGCCAAGGTACAGAGCAGCTGAAGTCACACCGGCTCCCTTAGATTCCTCCGATCTCATCAACAGGCACAAAGGTATAGAACAGTTTTGTATAGTCAGGTATAGGTTGTACAGAAAGAGAAAAGAATGATTGTGTCAGAGAGGAGCTTTGTGTTTAATTTTCTATTACACACCTTTTTATACCTTTTTCTGAAGCATCTACTACTTTCTGCTGCAGGAAAATGATCCCAGACAAGACTAGGATGAGAACTTTTAGTCCAATCTTAGCAGAACAGGACACTTTGAATGTTGTCTGAGGAACAGTTTGCTAAAAGAAATTTACTCCTTCTGAGCTCAGCTATCTCTTCACCTCTCACCCTGATTTAGCTGATTGCTAAAGCTGAGCTAAGATTGCACACATATCAACGGGTCTGCATTTTGGAATTTCATCTGCTTTCCTACTCCTGTGTAGGTTGAATCTTGTGAAGGATATTAATTCTTCACTATTTCTCCTGGCTGTTCAGGCATTGTCCTGTTGCATTTACCCCTGTTTGCTGCTAGGTATTTACAGGCAAACAAAAGAAATTGCTATTCTAATTTCAATTAGTTAATCCACATGACAACTACACAAGAATTATCCCCATTTGGAAAGGGAGCTTGGGGAGTGTGAATAATAGGTAAAGCTCTGTACAAAATCTTTCTGTTTTCCATTTGACACTTTCATGAAAGATGTCTAAAGCAAGAATTACACACAGCACAATGCTAGAAGAGAAAATACTTATTTGTGTGAAATGGACTTCTTTTCTAGGAAGATGTATATGCATATTTTTGAACTTAATTGTTTAGAGCAGAAGGAAATATCTTCATGTAAAAATACAAAGTAGAAAGGCACGTTCCAAATCTTAGCAGATGAGAAATGCACTATCCAGTTTACAGTTCTAGCTGTAAAAAACCAAAATTGAGTGAAGGCTTTCTAAAAGCCATACGCATTATGGTTTTACATTCTCAGACAGCATTCCAAGTTAGAGTTATTCCTAATGTTTTGGGTAGTAGCTTTATCAAATGATGTATTTTGGAGGTGTTATAACCAACATTTTCTTTTTATGCAAAAATGCACAGGAAGACAAGTAAGAAACTGAGGCTTTGAATCAAGCCTGGTCTGAGATTAGGGCAATTCTTGGTGCTTAACCTCGCTCAGGGCAAAGACAATAAATAGCAATGAGAATTGCTTCTTGGTACTGAAAAATAACTCCCCACCATATTTCTTTATAGTGGGAAATATTTCTGGGTCTTTAAATCTGCTAAGTCTCTTTAGATTTCAGCTTTTGTGTCTTTAAAGGCTTCACTTTGATAAATTTTCAACAGTCTAATTCCTGCCAAAATTTGCCAGATTTTCCCTCAGTTCAAGAGAGTGTGACGCTTTGTGTAAAAGTAGAGGAATTCCTGGTTGCTGTGGCTGAGTGAGGCCTCCTGGAGTGAGGCATCCCAAGACATGCTCCTCTAACTTTGTGTTCAAACCCATGTGGCCATGCTCTACTGATCCTGCACTTGGTAAACCAGCGTATCTGTCTCTCTGAAACTTTAATATTCTAATTTGCCTCAGAGGAGTAGTGCTACCATTACTTAAGATAAATCTCCTTTTCCTGTTCCTCTCTCTCCTCTCTTTCTCCTACCTCTTCTCTCCCCAGTATTGACCACTTTCCCAGCAGTCAGCTGTTCACAGGGCCTTGTAGCATCTGTTATCACTAGAAGGGTTTCCATGTGTTTGAAATTAATCTTTCTTTGAGAATTATTTACAGAACAGGTGAAAATATAGTTTGCATTCAGCAGACTAGTTTATATTCCTCCCATATTTTTTCAACCTCTTCCCTCCATCCTTTGTTTCATGCTCCCTCCATGATTTTGCAGTTAAAAAGGTAATGGAGCAAAACAGTCTTCACCAGGTTGTTTTTGAGCTGCCTGCTTTAAGTAGGCCAAGCTTGGGAGAACAGTAACCAAAAACACAAGCTGTATTTTTGTTGTTATTTTCATGAAATGGACAGGGAAAGTGCCTGCAAAATTCTGGTTTTCAGAATCAGTAATTTTCACAAGATTTTACATAAAAATGATGTGTCCTTGTCATACATGAATAAAAAATGACCAGTGCTTCTCCAGAAAGAGCCACTTTTGTGTAATATCTACTTGTATTAATTAAAATGAAATAATTTGCAGTTATAAAAATCCAGGTTTGTTATATATATTTCTAGTAATTTATCCTAGAATGTTTTGATAATTTCTGGGAAAGGTCTGTATGTGTTCAAAGTCTTGCTATCATACCTCTAAATTCTGATCTACTTATGTGTATATAACCATATGCTCTCTGCCCTAGACTAACAGAAGCAAATACCAGGTGGTGTCTCTTTTGTCAGCTGAATGTTTGGTGGCCTGCATTCCTCAGCATCATTTAAGCCACAAAGACTTCTTGCAGGTGATTTTCAAAAACCTTTAGACTGACTCTTATCCTCTTACATTCACAGCATGATATATGCTATAGGAACACAGTTCTGCAAATATACTTCTAAAATTATTTGATTTTTTTTTTATTTTTCCTCAGCTGTAAAACTGAATGCCTTCATTACCACATGGCAGTAAAGACAGTAATAAAGATTTCTTAAAAATAATCTAAAGGAGATTGCTATATACTAAAATAAGCAATGTATTCAGTCCCCTTCATCTTAGTACTTTGATAGACAAAAATGATTGATGGGTCGCCTTGGGAAGCTAAGAAAATCGCTTCCCCAAAAGTTTAAAGGAACTATTTGAGATTTTACAGTTCTCTGAGATATCAGTTTTTACATTCAGATAATTTTAAAAAATTGTTAAAAGGAATAACTGGCTCAAAATAAAACCTTTTTCTCTTATGGTTTGAGTCAGTGAACTGGTTCAGGAAATTTCAGAACTTTTCATGAGAAAAGTGGAAATCAACTTTGTATTTTAAATATATCGAAAAGTTATTCAAAATTTTGAAATGTCAGTGAGCTCCAGGGGAGGGGGTCAATGAGCAGAGTGCAGCAAGGATGGGTTTAATGGTAATGAGTTTACCCTAGGTTTCTCTGTTCTTTTTCCTTTTACATCTTCTATATAAAGACCAGAAAGTCCCCAAATAAAATCATAATATTATGTAATAAGTGAGAATTACTCCAAATCAGTGAGATATCAGTGAGAATTACTCCAAAAAGCCCAAGTTAAACTGTCATGTTGAAGTAGAAATTGAAATCTTTTTGAGGGAGTAAACTCATTTTTCACTATATTAAATTAATAATTTATTTTATTATTTTTTCTGATACAGAAAAATGTATTGAGTCTTGTTGACTTCATGTATTAAGCAGTGAACGACCCTAATTTTGTAACACTAGTTTATTTAAATTTCATTTGATTGCCTAACTGAAATAATTAAGATGGATAGATGTTTCTATCTTTTCCTGAAGGGACTATTGTGGGTAATATCCAGGACAGAACCAGAGGTGAAATGAAGGACTGGCCCTGAAGGCTAGTCACTGTATGACTGTATGAGGCTAGTCACTAGTCATGAGGACAAACACAGAGAGAAATTCTTTTTTTTTTTTTTTTTGGTGTCATTCTCCAGTGGGCTTGAACTTGTGCTGTCTGTGATATTGTGTTCTTAGGAGAGAAAAGTTACTTTTTTGCATGTCCCCACCAAGATAGAAACAAAAATTTTAGAGATGTTTATAAATTTCTGGTGGGGATAGATCACACTGCCCCCAAGGTAAGACCAGTTCTATCTATAGTGTGTGCTCTCCAGATTTTGACAGTGCAAAGAGATTCTATCACCTTGGTTCCATGTACATATACATATACATACACATAAACATATACATATACATATAAAAATATACATTAAATGTTTGGAGAGCATTGTTTGTTATCAGTTCATTTGTTGGGTTTTTGTATTTGGTTTGTGTTCTTTTTTCCCTCCAGGAGAGATGTCCTTCACATGAAGGACTACTTTTTACATTTTTAATGAGGTCTTCAAGAGCTTCACTGCAGTACATGCAGTATGTACCTACCACAGGAACAGTGCAAACAGCACAGCCTGAAGTAGTGACTGGAGCTGGAAGTATTCAAGTTTGCCCCCTGTTTGTTGCAGTATTTCCATGGCAACTGAATGCTATAAGAAGGTTCTCTCTAAATATATTGCTTTATATTTTTTCTCTACTAGTTATCAATTACTATAAAAAATAGTCTGCTGTGATGTTTTGTTTATTTACACTTATGCACATAGTTTGTATTTATTTTGTTATTATTGGTAACATCAATTTTAATGGCTCAGATTACCAGAGAAGATAGAAAGGTAAATGATGAGTCACTGTGGCAAAAAAGTAAAAGTAAACTCTGCCTATGAGAAAAAAAGTCAGGGTGAATATGTATATCAGTTAGTATCAGACAGAAATGTTTTTGTTCATACAGATTTATTTTTCATGTCCAGTCAGCCATTTGCTGTTAACTGTCCTCTGTGATCCTAGCTTAGCTTCTATTCAGAGACCACAAGATAAATCAGATGTGGCAGCGAGCTTCACCTTTCAGTGTTCTGTGCCACATGTGAGAGCCTGGATCCTTCCAGTCAGACAGGAAACACTGGCGATGTGAGCCAGAAATGACACATCAACTGAAGTTCAAGGAGTACCATTGAATTGTGCTCTTTATCTACTAAGAAAACAGCTCCACTGGTGTGACGAGTCTTAGGTAATGAACCACCACTGGCTAGCTGGGCAACATCCAGCCCTGCTGTCCTGATTCATGACACTTGCTCAGCTATCAGACAACAACACGTGCTGAGGATGAAAATCATTTAATAAAAAGGAGAATGGATCGCAACTGGAGTCCCAGTCTGCCATGTGAGGCAGCCAAACCTAACACAGGAGTGAGACATGGCTCCCCATTCTCTCATGTGCCATGTATGACTCAACTAGGCTGATATAAAGAGACTAGTTACAGGGCCAATCACCCACCTTTCTGGTTCATATCACTGATATGAGATAAATCATCTTACCAAATAACTAAGAGAATTTACCTTTTCATTGTGTGAATTATCTCCAGACTCAGAGATTGAACTGGTTTTGTTGAACTATTAGATAAATAAAATGGAACAACACTCCAGAGCAAAAATATCTTTGAAATACAGACTGATTTGTGTATGATTTAAGAAAAAAGGCTTCAAAAAATTTTTCACACCCTTCAGATGTGCTTGAAATTCGTAGGAGAAATTTTATCTGACCAAGATGTTGGAGCTATGCAGTGGTGTTCCTCAGGGGTTGATATTGGAACTAGCGCTGTTATCAACTTTGTCAAGGACATGGACAGTGGGATTGAGTGCACAGTCAGCAAGTCTACCTACAACACCAAACTGTGTGGTGTGGTTAACATAAGCAGAGGGAAGGAATGCCATCCAGAGGGACCTCGGCAGGCTTGAGCGGTGGGCCTCTGGGAACCTTGTGAAGTTGAAAAAGGCTAAGTGCAAGGTCCTGCAGCTGGGTACAGGTACAAGCGATCACAAAGCATGGTACAGGCTGGGTGGAGGATGGATTGAGAGTAGCCCTGAGGAGAAGGACTTTGGAGTGTTGGTGGAAAAGAGGCTAGACATGACCTGGCAATGTGCTCTCACAGCCCAGAAAGCCAATTTTATCCTGGGCTACATCAAAAGAAACATGGCCAGCAGGTTGAGGGAAGTGATTCTGCCCCTCTATTCTGCTCTGCTGAGACCTCACTTTGAGTACTGTACTGCATCCAGCTCTGGGGTCCCCAACATAAGAAGGTCCTGGACCTACTGGATGGAGTCCAGAGGAGGCCTCAAAGCTGAATCAGAGGGTTGGAGCACATCTCCTGTGAAGACAGGCTGAGAGAGTTGGGGTTGTTCAGCCTGAAGAAGCAAAGGTTCCAAGGAGACTTTATAGCAGTCTTCCAGTGCCTTAAACAGGTCTACAAAAAGTTGGAGAAAGGCTTTTTACAAGAACATGTAGTTATGGAACAAGGATGATAGTTTTAGATAAAATATTAGGAAGAAATTCTTTACTATGAGGGTGGTGAGACACTGAAACATGTTACTGTAGCAAGACATTTTGCTCTTGGAATGTGGTCAAACAACTCTTTCTCCTTGGCTTCATAAGGAGTTTTAAATCATAAACATAGATCAGATACCTAACCTTTAGGTGCCCAACTGCATTGCTGTGCAATCAAGATCATAGCAGTTGTTGAGTTGAGAGGCCTATTTCAAATTTAATCACTCCTGGACTGTGATTAAAACTGGTTTATTTAGTTAATTTTTAAATATCATTATAATTTAGCACCAAAGACCATACATTTGTAAGTAAAGATTAACAGCAGGATGTTTTTGCCTTTTCATTTAAATAATTGCTAAAACTTCAGTTAATGAAATAATAATGCAGCAAGGTTTGTTGTAATTCAGCTGCAATAGAAGCAGCATGTGCAGTGTGACAGCTCCATTAAGAAATGCCAAATTGAGTCATTATGATAATTACTACCATAAAATACTGACCACCCCCCATTTTAAAGGCAAGTTTAAAGTTATTTAGGTCAAACTAATAAAACACAGAAGTTGACTTCTGTCAAAACTTTGGCTACATTAGTCAGTATGTTTTTAAAGTATGTTGAACCCAAAAATGGGCATTTTCTGTCTTGGCTTTTCCCTCAAATGTAATTTAAATGTATTCATTAAGAGTTATTTGTCTTGCCTGGCAACGGTTCATCTGGAGTGGCTTTGCTGCAAAAGTGGTTCTTTAACATTATTATTTAAAAAATCCCAATGATTAAATGTGGCCCTCAATGATCATACAGTATTGGTGCCATGAGGCTTTTAACAGGCACCACCAAATGGTCTTCTTCATCAATTGAGTCATTCTCCAGGGATTCTGTGGGGTTATGTAAGTTAAAATTTATTCAAAGTAAAATCACAGTCTGCTTAAATGTCCAATGGTTCCTTATACCCCTTTTTTATTGGAAAAACAAATCCAAAGATAATACATTCTGTAAAGAAGTGTTGTGCCTGGTACAGGACCAAGGTGTGACAGCTCAGCCACCACCTAAAGCTTCATCTGTGCCCCCCAAAAAACACAGAATTGCTCATTTCAGCACACAAAGCTCTTTGGAGCAGTGGACACTCTAGGAAATCTGGCTCCAGCAAGACAGAAAGTACAGAGCCAGAAGTGACAAAACTTTCAGAAACAAAGGCATAGAATAGCATTTGCACAAACTGGGACCTAAGACAGGAAAATGAGAGACCAAGAGAGCCCTACAAAGGCAAAAGCAGGAAGGAATGGGAGTATAAGGATCACTTGCTCACTGACAGTATGGGAAGAATGAGGCATCAGGTGAGCTAACAGGGATCAAGTCCATTTTGGGACTACTCATGTTAACAATTTCTAAATGAACCCAAATATAGTGTCTTTATGGCTGCTTTTATCCTAACTTCCCCTAGAAAGGTTTACCAGCAAATCCAGGCAGAATTAGAATCTGTCTCTTTAAGTGTTGATGAGTGTTAGTGTTTACACCATGAAGGTCATGTGAGAAGGAATAGGTTTGTGTTTATGGCCCATGCAAAGGAATTCCTGCCAGAGACCAAAATTGAAAGGAAAAACAATAGAATCCTAGCATTTTGGCAGGTTTTTTGATGGCATTCAAGCTTCTGTATTGAATTTATTTCTATCGCCCTTTTTTTTTCTGAAAAGAAATAGAATAAGGTATAATACGTGGGTCAGTAATTTATGATGTACATGGATACTTACAGTATAAGCAGGACTCAATGCTCCTTATGCATGGTATCAGAATTTGAATGTTAACTTAGTGTCTCCACTTTTGCAGCTACCAGTTCAGGCAGGGACAGGATTCATTTATTGTGGTAAAAGTAAAATATTGTTGTATTTATCCATTCTTTCTCCAGTTTTGCATGCTCCAGTTTGATTCTGGAAACACTTTGAAATAAATTTCTGATTTGTAAATCGTATTTAACCACTTCTGCAATATGTCTTGCACTGAGTTGAGGATCCTGTGGGAATTCTGTTCTCTCTCTGAAATTTTGGAGTTCAGAATAAAATGTACCTCTCTCTAACATAACAATTTTCAAACTGTCTCATTCCAGAGGGTCTGAAAAAGTGTAATTCTCTATCTTTCTTTTTCAATCTGGCAAGAACAGCAAGCATAAGTTGACATTAACACAATGCACATTTTCAAATATTTACTACTTTTTTTTTTTTTTTTAACTAAACCTTCTGAGTTCAATTAAGGCAAGGTTTGGAGTAGCTCCTTCTGCTCCTAAAAGCTAGAGGAAGGGAAAACCTTGTTGTGTTATGGAATGTTTGCATTGTCAAGGCGGCAATTCAGAAGGGGATGGGAACATGACACCACATGTTTTGTAAAAGCTCTGGCTGTCTTCATAAAAGTCAGAAACTATCCTGTGTTTTTGTCCTCAAAACGCTGATCACTCGTGGTTGTACTCTATTCTGTGTTTCAAAACCTAATCCCTGCATATTTGTGAAGGAGTGGAATTAACCTGACGTATTCAAGACAAACGTATATGGATTTAGCACTTGAAAGTAGTTTAAAGTCTAAAAACTCTCCTTAGTAAGAGCATTAATTTTTATTCTTATTCTTATTTTTATTCTTATCAATACTTGGCACATTTCTGTGCATTCAAATTACAAATAACCATACAATGCGTTTTATATGCCTCCAAAGAATGTCTCTGCCTAGCAGGTCCGTCACATTACCAGAAGCCTTTCTTTCGCCTTTCAGAGCACTCCTCTTTTCCCCTTGTTACTGGCTCCAGCAGAGCCCGTCCCCTTGCCCTCCCTGAGCCTCGCTGGCTCCCGGCTGCAGCGCGAGCTGTGCGGCACCGCCGGGACACAAACCCGGCACCGCGCTGCCACGAACCCGGCACCGCGCTGCCACAGCCGCGATGACAGGGTGCCACCTTCTGATTGCTTCAGGATGTGCATCCCACGCTGGGAACTTCTGAAGCCCCCTGAACAGATGAATCACTGACCAAATAATATTGTTTGCTCGCCTGGAAAAATTCACGGGACCTTCAGTGACAGGAGCATCTATATTCGGATAGTGAGGAAACCTCCTTTTTTCGGATGCAAGGCTGTTTGGAACTAATAAAATGTCACAATTTTGAGTTATACTTAAAAATTTGCCTGGTACTTACAGGATCCTCAAGTTTCAGGAATATTTTCAAAGTTCTGTAGGAATTTATGGCTTTGTTATTTTTTCTGTATCATCCTAATTTTCCTTTTTAGCTTTTTTCCACTATAATTTCATCAAACAACCATGGTTGAATGATAAATCTGTAGCAACATTCTCTATAAAATGTGCTAAGATTTTGTCTTCTGTGTGATCAGGACAAAGGTGAAGGAGGGATTCTTGCTAGACATCATTTCTGTTTCCCAAATAGAAGACATTATAGAAGTCATTATATTGCCCCTGTCGGTAAGATCATTTCATATGAATCCAGCTTCTACCTCGAGCTTCTCTTGGATAAATCAATAACAATAAGAAAATTTTTGCATCAGAGACTGTAGGCATGGGTAATCATTTAAAACAAGCCATTTGGAGCCAAATGGGCTTATTTGGAGCAAATTGTATGGTGTTTTTTGAGTTATTGATATGTGCTAGAGTTTGGTAAATTTTCAGATACATGGTGTTTGCCTGAAAGTGATAATAGTATAAGCCAAATATGCTAAATATAAACATTCTTATGGAAAATTAACAGTCAGCTACAAACAAACACCACACATTTTTAAAAACATCCAGTGTTTCAAATTTATTTTTGAGAGAGTAGTTTCCATGCCTCATTCTTTTCAAAGGCTGTAATTTAAAATAACCTTGATGGGAAATTGCTGTTTTCTGTCCTTCTCCTGCTCTGAAAGAAGGAGGTTGCAGCTACATACAACTCTTGATGGCTGCTCCCCTGTGGGGCCTGTAGCAAGGGGTAGGCTGCATGGCTGGTGTGGATTTGGGGTAACCCAGCTTCGTCACCACGGGAGGAAAGTTGTTCAGCTCAGCAGCACTTGGCAACTTTCAGTGCCTTTCTTCACTTAGCAACAGAACAGTTGTCCTCCCTTGCCATTCCCAGAGTTTCTTGTCCTCTTGGCTCTCCGGTTTCTGATTTGTGGTTTCGTACTCTTGGCCATGTGAGGATTTAAGGGTGTGTGGTTCATGAGGTCTGGTCAATCCTGAAAACACCCTCTGCCTTCAGTTACCATCATCAAATATCTACAGAATCAGATCTGTTCTTTTTTTTTTTTTCCCTCAAGGTTATAGCTTGTGATATATGTGTACATTCCACTCTTTATTTGAGTTGATAGGCTCTTCTATAGAGTGCAGTGCCATGGGCTAATGTCTGTCCAAAGTGACATTTCTCTGTTTTTCAAAGAACCTTCAGACTCCTTTTGTGCATGCCAGCCACACAGAGCTCACAGATAACCTCTCCCCTTATAGTTCTCTACCTTGTTTACTGGTCTGTAAACAGACTGGTCTTTGTGAAGACCAAAAGCCCCAGCAAATAGACGTGCTCTATCCTGTGGCTGCAGGAAGTGTCCTGCTGTTCTCTTATAAGAACATGCACCCCTCACAATGGAAAGCAATATGCCTTTTCAACTTATGTTCATCCCAAAGACATTGTTTGTGGAATTCCTGGTCTTTCATTTAATCAGTCAGCTCCCAAGTTCTTCCAGGTAAAAGATACTGTTTCTGAAATCAGGGAGCTGTGTGTAACACCATTCAGTGACCTCTAACAGTGCTTCCAGTAAGAGTCCTCCTGTCATTCTGTGCTTGCAGAGAAATTCTCTCTTTGTTACAAGTATAGAAATGCATTACTGTTATATATAGAAATGTAGGTAGTACCAAATCCCTCTCAGTCTAACTTTCTGGGTAAGCTTGGGTGCCCTAAGAATGCAAAGAATCTACTGGGAATTACTGAATACCAAAGCAGAGCAATTAATGGTTAAGGCTTTGTGTAAAAACAGAAACTTTTCTGCCAATACAAAGGGAAATAATTTTCTTCTTAGAAAAGCTGTCTTTGATAGTAAATCTAGTTCATAGTTCAGTAGCATCAGTGTGTCCAGTTCTAGACTCCTCAGTACAAGAGAGACATTGAGCACCCAGAGAGAGTCCAAACAAAAGGGCCAAAAAAAAAAATCATTAAGAGACTGGAGCATCTCTCCTGTGAGGAAAGGCTGAGAGAGCTGAGACAGACTGTTCAGTCTGGACATGAGAAGTCAGGGGTATTTTATCAGTGTTTGCAAATATCTGAAGGGAGGGTGCAAAAAGGATGGAGCCAGGCTCTTTTCAGTGGTGTCCAGTAACAAGAGGCAACTGGCACAAAATAAACTCAGTAGGTTTCCTCTGAACATTGGGAATCATTGTTTACTGTGAGGGTGATAGAGCACTAGGACAGGTTGTTCAGAGATTGTGGCATCTCAATATCAGTTTCCTCTGGAGATGGTCCTGGGCAATGGACTCTTGGTGGCCCTTCTAGAGCAGTGCTGTTAGACCAGATGCTCTCCAGAGGTTCTGATTTCTGTGATCAATGAGATCACATTCAAAATGTATACTGTAAATCCTATTTTTGCATATCTCGTTACTGTCATCACTCTACCTTTGTAGACTGGTTGAAGCAAAAGGGCAGTCAAAATCAACATAAGAGGTGTGAAAGGAACATTTATTCAGATAGACTATTTCATTTAATTATATAAAGAAACTTCATTATAGATTGCAAAAATCACTCTGTTTCTGGTGGAAAAAAAAAAAAAGCCCTACCATCAATTTATGTAAGTTCTACTTTTGTGAGATTGTCCAAATGATTGGTGTCTGCTTTTGATGACCAAATTGCTGGAGCTGAGTTATGTCCATCTGAGTTATGTCCATACTGTTTCAAAGCTGTCTTTGAAACAGTGTTAAATCAGTTGAAAAAAAGAGGTGGGCTTTGTGAAAACAAGGAATGTTCTGATGTTCTCACATTTCCAAATATCAAATTTTTGTCATGATCATTGTACTCTGAAAAGGTACAAAAAAAAGTTATGACCTCCAGAAATAGTGTTCTATTGTTTAGGCTAACTCAAAAAGTTACAAAATTGCAGATGTGGAAGAAAGTTAAGCATTCATTAGTAAATACTGACTTTACTTGCGCATCAGTTATTTTAGACCTGGCCCATGTATTCTGGTTATTTCCCCACTCCTCTTTTTTGCATGCCTTTTAAATACTCAGTCCTGCCCCAAGAACTTGCTCACAAATTTCTGCTAAGCATTAAGACAATATTAAAACTTTCTGAGGAAACCTGGCACCACTTTGTTCTTTATTGCAATCAAATCAATCTCAACAGTTCCTGATCTTAGGTGGGTTTTTGCATGATTTTTAAGGAGAGCAAAGAGCAATGAGGAATACTTGAGCCTTCATGCTAAGTAGAAGCTAAAAGACTACAGGCGATGTTTGGAACTTATTTTTGATTGTGTTTAGCAACAAAGTATAAAAGCCATTCGGTATTCACATGATTATAGAATTATTCCATCTCCTAGAGATCTAGTTGTTGTCAGAACACCTTCTCCCTTCTATGATCTGGTACATTAGCAATAATCTAAAACATATGTATGTGTTGACAGTTGCCCCGCTGTTTGAGGGAAAGCTTCTCACTTACATAAGGAGGGACCTTCCCTACAGAGCTTACTTCCTGCATTTGCTGCAAAAAGCTTGACTTAATCACCTTTCAATTACACCTACAACCTTAAGTTCTCTGTCATGCTTCTGGGCTTTGTATCTGTGTGCTAAATTTTGGGAAAGTAAAAGTCAAATCAGAAGTCTTGGTCGGGTAGTTTTTAAGGTTACATTATTAGCATGTACATTTGAAAGAAAGTTACCTTTGTTTGCTACATATGATATTCTTAGCTTGATCTAATGTGTTGTCTCTGACCGATTTGAAAAGAATCCTTTAGAAAAGGATTGAAATAACATTTGGAAAAGCACTGGATCATTTCTGTAAATTTTTCAGTTATGCAAAAGCTAACTTGACTGATGTATGCATTTATGTGAAGCCTCCCCAAAGCTTCATGAAAAGAGCAGAGAAGAACCAAGATGTTAATTTGACAAATATTTGAAAAAAGTCAATTTGTTTATACAGAAAAGTTCCATTAAAGCATTAGCATTTTAAATAGCAATGGAAGTTTTAAAGCAATGCTACAATTTTTCAGCAGTTTTCTAGATTAAAAAGCCTACCTACTGCATACATGATTTTGATTAGAATCTGATAATCACTATTTAGTATTTTAATAATTAGAAAGAAGCTTTTGCTTTTCATACTGACAAAGTCAGTATATGAATAATTAGTCTCTGATCTGAGTCACTCAACACATCGACATTGCAGATGTCGATGAAGATCAGATCATAAAGCAGATCATAATCATCTCCGAAAAATTATCATTAAATCACCCTTTAACAAAAGATATCATTATATTTTTAAGGTTTCACTGGGAACTTGCATTCATTTGTAAAGGCATTATCTTAACATCTGTCTTTGACAGTATACATATTTGCTGCTTAGCAAACCATGAAAATTACAGACAGTGTGGAAAAATCCACATCATATCAGATATGGTCTCTGCCTGGGATTTTGAATGTCAAGAGGTTGCTTTTATATTTGTATCACTGCAGGACCAGCCTGGAATATTTGAACCACGTTTGAAATGATTAGATGTTGTACAAGCAAGGGACAGGGGCATAATTCTTATTTCAGCACAATTATAAATCCATATATATAAATCCATTTCCTCCACTTATCACTTCTTTACTATGACTTCTAGTAGAAGTTGACCCAGATGAACTTTATTTCATTATTACACTTGGACTTTTCATCTGTATATTCATAATTTCTGCCTTTGATACTTATTGCTAAGTGCAGATATTGAATGTATTATTGGATTACTATACTGTTACAAAGCCGTTTTGAAATTCTTCCTCATAATATCCTTATGGATTGGCTGCTGATCAAGGTTTACCTTCCAACTGGTTTAAGAAGGCATTTCTTGCCCTCCCAGTTGCGTAGTGGTACCTGGCTGCTCCGTGATGTCACTGTGATGCAGAGGGACACAGGTCAAATGAAACTAAGCCACTTATAGCAGGGTAACATTCAGCCTGAGATCTGTAATGTCTGTTGTTTCCTCTGCTGCTGGCAGTCATGTGAGCTTATCTGAAAGCACCATCCTGACTGAGTTTGCTTGAAAGTGTTGCTTTGAAATATTTCCACTTATGAAAAAACCCTACGTTTCATTCATTCCCTTTTTGACACACAAAGCAAGCTCAGACAAGCAGTGCGACTAGTTTTTTTCTGAATCCACTATCTTAGGAAAATATATTCTTAGTACTTGGCTGTGTGTTTGCACTGCGTTTGCTGTGGATTGCGTGGAACACCACGCAGATGCGATAAAAACCTGCCTTAATTCTACAACTGGTTTTGCTTGTTGTCACAGTGCTGTCTTTACTGAGACTAGGGAACAGCTGCTGGATTTGCTTTCCGGCTTTGTTCTCTTGTTCCGGACCCACAAGTGGGCTCCAGGTGGCAGCACGGGCACCTTTTCAGAGCAGATGGAAAGCTTTGGCAGGGAAAGGTTCTCATTCAAATTATTTTGCCTTTCTTGTTCCCGGAGGAAACTTGTGATGAAAACACAGCCTAAATTTTAAATTTTATCCTTTTTAGAGTTTTATTCATTAATACTATGCTTAGATCATCTGTGTCAGCTTTCATTTCTCGAAAACATGTTTTCTCACTGAAAACATATAATTGCTGAACTAAACTGAGCTAAAACTGAAGATAAAGGTATTGTGAAAAGTTTCCATGTAAGTCAGAAAATGAATTGATTTAAAGCAATTTAACAATGATTATTTTATTTTTCTTCCCCCCCTCCCCCCATCTCAGGAAGTTCTAGTCTTTTTATTGCTAAGTATAGAAGTTCTGCTCTTTGCAGAAACACGAGACTGGCAGAGGATCCCTGGGTCCTGAAATTCTCCATCTGTAGTTCCAGGTACGGTGGCATATATGCCCTTAAAACAGCCCAAACTATTGAGCCATGATGACCAAGGAGCACTGGATGTTAATGGTGGGGATACAACAATCCCAGCTTCATGCACTGACCAAACACTTGGATCGTGTTCAGATTGATGGGGATTCGGAAAGAGAATGACCAAAGGAAACAACAGCAAGGGAGTAATATAAAGTATATATATGGTAATCTAAGGTGATATAAAACTGCTGGTAATGGTTGCTCTTTACGTACAAAAGACAGCTGTAAAGTTACAGCTGTTAAAAGGCTTTAACAATGGTTTGATGCACTGAGAAAGGAACTCTGCATTTCAAATGCTTGTGTGTATTGTTTTGAACACTATATGGTCTCCCTCCTGAGCATAATTTTGATTTTTACATGTTATTGACTCCCTTTCAAACACTCTGCAGGAATCTGTGCTCCTCCGTGAGTCAGAATTTGCTCTGAGTACCTCCTCGCATCTCCTCACTATTACCATGAGCTAGCTCAGACACAGAAATGCACATTTTCCGAAGCATGCCTGCTCTTTCTCTGTTCTTTCTCTTTGAATGGATATAAAATCTGGATGACAGATTAATTATTGAAAAGCAATGTCACCTCTGTCTTGTTTCTGTTAGCATCAGAAGAGACACATTTCATGCAGTTTTACACGCCTAGAAAGTAAAACCTTACATAAAAATCAAAGAAAGCCTTTATGTACACTTGGAAGAGGCAAGCAACTCAACTCTCTTTTTGGTTACAGAAAGAGAAACGAGCAGGAGAAAAGTGTCTGCTGAGGGAAAATATAAGACACTAGAACAGAGAGAAAATACAGTCTTTCCTTATCACAGTCTGAAAAAGAAGTCTAAAAAAATTGAACACATTGAATTAACAATACTGACTTTCCTATTACGAAAATAATTCCCAGTTTCTAATTCCAGTTGTTACGATACAGATTGTATTTTTCCACAAAGAAAATAATATAGATGTGAAACCCTTAAAATATCAGGGTTTTTTTCCCAGGGGAAGAAGTATTAAGTCAACCTGCATGAGAGTTAAAAATATGAAGGCTAAACACAAATATTTTGAGTTATTTCTTCAGAAAGATACATTTTGCAGTCAAGTAGCTCTTGAATCAGGTTCATTAAATGAATCCATGCTCCATTCATTAAATGAATTAATGTGCTCTGTTTCACATGTTGGACCTTTGCCTGCTTCTATTTGGGGTAGTGCATTCTGAGGGCTGTTCTCTGAGCTAACCTCACACATCATTATGGGCTTTTTTCACCTTACAGCTCCAGAAAGAGCTATCTTGGTTTCTTCTGACTCTTGTAGCTCTTTCTCTGTGGAGAACTTTCCATCTTGTATACTCTCTCTCAGGATTAGTACTCAAATAAGGCCTAACAATCAGACTCTAATGATTGGCTTTACCATCTGACTTTGTTGTATCAAAACTGCTTTTGACTTTAGTAAGTAGATTTCCTGAACCAGAGCTGAAAGACTAATTCTTAATTCTGAAACCCTTCATTAACTAACTTCATGGATCTGCAGATGAACTAATTTGTCTTGCTAGCAGACCAGAAAAAAATAATAAGAATTTTCTTTTCTGTGCATGTGTGCTCCCAGAGTCTCTCTATGCTTAGTTTCGACAAAGAACCCCCAAAATGCAAAAATCAAACCGTCTATTGAAATCAGGTTTCTTTCTATTTCTCTCATTTAGGTTTCAAGCATATTGAATAGATGCTATATTCTTGCAGCACTTTTGGTGTGGATTCTAATCAAACCCCATATATCTTTTGAGTGAAACACGAGTTGAGGGCTTTTTGAAATGCTGTAATGACAACTGGGCAGAGTGAAGGACAAAAATCAATGAAACGGAAATATTCAGTCCCATTAAAGACATGACATAAACACAGTCTGATTTCCTGCATTTCTACTAAACTAGTCATCTGCCTTACCTACGTCAATAATTTTGCATGGGTTACAAGCAGAGCTTTCAAATTATTATCGGCAAAGCACTCTTTTACTTTTTTTTTGGATTGCAGTAAAGTCAGAGACAACAAAAACAAAAATATATTTGAAAGGCTTTAAGATTGTCTGCCTTTGCATTCCAGAGCCTTGGGGAGCTGATTATTTTCCTCTTTCATGCGTGCGAAGGCACTGCTAGTAGTGGCTTAGGACAGAGGATTGTTGGGACCAGCTGACGGACTCTTCCAGTGAGCTTGCCTGGCCCTGATGCCCAAGTACACACCTCATGCTCTCCTGGCTCCCATGTTCTTGGTCTCTACAGCCAGGGCAGCAGAACACTCCTGCTACAGTCAGTCAAAACCCAACAAGCAACTGGTGATAAGGTGACAGCTAAAATGATAGAAAATGATTGACACTATGGGTAAAAGAGCTCTTTCGATCAAACTCATTTTTGGGAAAGAAAGATAAGGGATTGTGATTGGATTTGGATGGACATCATTGCAGAGGTGTTAAAAATACCACTCATGTTTGTGTCATTTTGAAGGAGTGATTTCCCAGACATATACAGAAGAACAAATAGCTTGCGCAGAAGGACTGTAAGTCATGTTGGTTTGCAATAGCAGGGGCTCAGTGACCCATTAGTCTGTAATAGCTTTGTCTTCCTAAGGTGATCAAGAGTGAAACTAGCCCAATTTCCTTATATAGTGAAGATAGATTATAGTGAATATAGATCTGCTGTGCTGTAATCTGTATCCCACAAATGGCCAACCACTCTGTGTGAAATTCCTTAAGCGGTACTCAAATATGGCATGGTCATTAACAAGGAGAAAAATAAGTTAACTTTTTCAAAAGGTAAATGTCTGTGAGTTACAGCCTTGCTATAAAAACATGCCTCTCCTAGAGAATAACACCTGAGTGCCTGCTCTTGGTTTGGGCCAAACATCAGGGAAAACACGTTTTCTTACATCATGCAGTGACTCCAGAGCTGCAGACTAAGATGCAGGGGAAAAAAATTCAAGTTCAGATATTTCCTGAGTTGTTAATCTGAGTAAGAGAAAATAAGTTGCTAATTTGCATACCAAAACTTACCCAAGAAAACAAATCCTTGTGTATTAGCTTTCAATTTCTTGACATGGAAATGCTCAGATCCTTGTTAGCATTATGTAAAACTCTCGCAATTATTCTCTTGAGATCAGTTAAAGATTCAGTGGTCTCTGTTACTTTCCCCATTTACTCTCATGACAAGGCACAAGTTGGAGAACTTCCCACATGAACTCAGAACTTCTTTGTTGCCATAGTAGATGTTGGAAATGCATTCCTTCCTGACCGGAGATGTTGAAAGATAGATATCCCAACTACTTCTGGATGCACTGGTTTAGTACTCTTCTGTTGAAAAAGGAGTCTTTTATTTCTACTCAAAATTGTCTAGCTTCAATTTTTAACTGCTTTTCTGGCCATCTTAATGAATATCAACTTTTCTTACATCTGTAGACAGTATAAAAGACACTTCTTAAATATCTCTTGTGCCTATTTTTGTTATATTCTCAAGCATAGTAGGGCATGCTTTACAGAATTTTCAAACTTTTTTCTAAGTGGGAAAGCTACAATATACAAAAAATTTCAGAGAATATACAGAAAATTTTAGTAATGAACCCATTAATGAAATTCAGAGAGGTAAATTAAATCACCCAAAACTACTTGATATTTGCTGTATTTCTGCATCTAAAGCCTTTATTTGCAGAAATAAACTGAGAGGAAAAGATTCCTGATTTATCATGACCCCAGAGTCTCATTTACCATCCTTCTCTTGAGAGTACAGTTCAAAACCTAAAATGGGCGAACGTCATCTTCTACTCTGAGATGCTCAGCTTTACCTGTTTTTCATCTTGGATCCAAAGGCAACTAGATTAGCTTGTCCTCACCATTACTTCTAGCTTAGCTGGAAACATATCAACCACTCCTTGTTTCTCAGTAGCCTCTGCTGTTCTCCCTGAAGGTCTGTGTAGTACCTTACCCTTTACGTTCTTTGCCTTTGTCTCTACATTGTTTCACTAGAAGTAATATAAGCTATTAACTAAAAGTGAAAGACATTTCACTATACAGAGCATAAATTATATGTATTTCTAAAAATTATAACAGCATTACAAAATTTTTTCTTTTCCACTCAAGACCTATCTTATGACAGAATTTCATATTCAACATTCATATTCAATGGCAGCAAAATTTCGCTTAATTTTCCTGGGAAAATAGAATATAACTTGGGCATTGGGTGCAAACTAATTCCCGAATTTCCCCTCCCAGTTCTTCTCAATAAGGTAAATAAGTAAGTCTGGGTCACTTGATACACTCTGCCCTAGTTCTGCTGCTGGGGAGGGGGACTGCAAATGCTCTGACTTCAGGGAGACTGTCAGATGCAGATTATGAATTTTAGACTGAATCAGCCTTCTAATTATAAAAGCTTTTAAGATTTTCATAGAAGTGTATTAGTCTCTGCAAGTCTTGAAGGTGAAATATTGTGACATTAACTGGCAGCTCTATTCACACTGAAAGTTATTTATCGCAGTAGTAAAATTTAAAGAAATTACATGATTACATATAACTGAAAAATTATCATACCCCTGTGGTTCTGACTATCTGGTTACATCCTATGCCTTGAAGTCTCCCAGGTGTGTTTTTATCTAATAATGTTCAATTGTTTGCCTTATTGATTCAGCACCATATGTCAAATTGCAAAGGGAACAACAACGAACAGAAGAGTTTATGCCTACAGGGGGAGTTGCATGTTTATATATTTCAACTCTGTCACATATTTATTGAAATATTTAAGATTCGGAATTGCAATATAAATTTTCTTTTGAAAGCTTATGTTTCTCCAGATGATTTAAAGAGCATGGAATTAGCTTTCCAAGGCCTGATAGTCCGATTTTAGTGGCAGTACCTTTAGTTCCTATGGACTCCAGATAATTGCTGAGCAGATTTCTTTTTTTGTTAAATTCATTTTTATTAATTAATATTACAGATCCAGGCTCAAAGCCTGTAAATCAAATTTGTACAAAGAACTAAAAGCTGGTTTGATGTCTCATATGCTGAAAGTTCTATTCCCCTGGAAAAAAATTAATTTAGCAAATAATTCTCTTATGGGAATTTCTCTAGGACACATTCTAGGAAATTCTGGTCATAATTTGTACAGGAAACATAACCCACCTAAAATTAAAAACAAAGGCCCAGCCTCACACACACAGTGTACTTTAGCCATGAGGAAGAGTAGATCTTTGTAAAAAAGGCTGCAGGTCAGAGCAACCCAGCCGTGTTTTTTCCGAAGCCAAATTTATCATTCTTCCTGTGCACCACAGAAAAGAGGTTGATCATTTGAGTATAGAAGGGACCAGAAAGTGTCTGAAAGAATCTTCTTTACATGTTACCAGTTATGGTAAATTGTGCCTGCATAATCTCAGAAATGCAGGAAAGAAAAATGGAAAGGGTTATGACTAATTCTACAGAAAAAGGGCCATAGCCATTACCGTGCCACATGGTTTCTTTTTGGTAGCAGCCATGCTTTGAGTCTTTCTGCAATGCAAAATATCTCAGAAAGAAAGCCATTGAGAAATATTTAAAAATGGATATACAAAACTCAGTGATATTTTAAAAATCTTAATATATTTGTAAAATAGAGAAAGAGTACTAACCTGTCATTTCACAAAATATGATAATAATTATTTTTTGTAGCATGCACATAATATAATGAAAAGTGCCACAGAAAGAAAACATGAGGAAATCAATATTTGTGTCCTCAGAGAATGACATAAATTGAATGAATTAAAATAAAGCATGAAACTGCTTACTGAAAACTGGCTGTAAAACTGAATGTTGAATGAGTGCCCATTAACTGAGCACCTTTTGTTGTATGCTGTAAATGAAGACAAATTTCTGGGAAAATGTAAACATAAAAGATGCCCAGCAGGCTCTTCAGTCTCCCCATGTCCTCAGGGCAGTGAAACGGATATCAAGTTGGCAGGAGACACAGCAAGATAAGGAAGAGGAGGTCTATAGCAATAAAACTCTAAATCTTTGTTATTGCTTTACAGTTCTCTGTTATATACCTATTGTACCTGAGTTATATTTGCACAGATAATTTAAATTCTTCCATTTAATAATTATTAAGTTCTTGACTTTTTATTCTCAATAATGTTGTGTGTGCATGTGCACACACCAGATTATTATAGTGTAAATAACTGCAATGAACCAAGCAGCAAATCATAACCAAATTTTCCTACAAAACTAATTCTAAAGCTGTGTAATCTCCTCCTTCAAAAAAAAAGGATGTTATTCTCTCCACTATACAGTCTGTCTAATTCCCAGGCCTCAACTTTCCATTATAAGAATATCAACTTGTTTATTACAATATTGCTTCATATGTTGAGAATTTAATGTACTCAATGGTGAAAGCCCCTTCTACTCTTTGACATACCAACTGAAGAAGTGAAACAGCTGTGAATATATGATACAATGCAAAAAGAAAAGGAGGAAAAAAATCCCCCCCAAGCCAAGGAAAAACGAAGATAGGGGAGAGAGACGACTTCTCTTGGTGAGAAACTCTGACAACAATGCAAATCTTAAGCACCTTTTCTCTGCTTCCACAGCAAAGGCATGATGGTGAGATACATAGAGAGCCTGTAGCATCCTTCTCAAGTCAATCCGGAAGGTATTTTGCTGAATCATGTTGGAGATCAAATTCAGCCCTGAGACATTCAAGTAACACCTACCCCCAGCCACACCACATGTGTTTATACATCTATTTTTTGATTAGAAGTGAGTTGTAAGCAATCAGAAATTTTTTGGTCACCATCATGACTACTTTTGATACCCTGTTCATCCAAGTTTAATTAACCTTCCCTTCTCTTATCCATGATTTTCTACTCTATCCCTAAATTAGACTGTGAATTCTTTGGAATAGAGAACTTACTATGTGTTTATTTTGTGCTGTTTTGCAGTATTGCCAGCAAGTCCAGGGAGGTGATACTTTCAACTCTACTGAGAACCAGTGAGGGGAGTATCATGTCCGGTTGTGGGCTCCTCAGTACAAGAGGGACATGAACGTACTGTAGAAAGTCCAGCAAGGAACCATTCAGTTGATTAAGCAACTGGAGTGTCTCCCATGGGAGACATGTGATGGTTAAGCCTGGAGAAGTTTCAGGGGAAATCTCATCAATGTGTATTAATACCTGAAGGGAGGGTCCAAAGCTTTTTTCAAGTCGTGAGGTGGCAGCACAAGAGGCAACGGGTATAAAATGAAGCGCAGGAGTCTCCTTCTGAACATCAGGTAACCCATCTTTACTGATAGAGCACTGGTATGGGTTACCCTGGGAGGCTGTGGTCTCCATGCTTGGAGATATTCAAAATACACAGGGACAGCTGGGAGTGAGCAGCAGCCATCTGCACAGTGAGATGGAACCTTTGATTTTGTCACACTACAGAAAATTCAGACTGCCTTTTTGATGGAGGAAAGCACATTGTCGTGAGCTCTAGCATGGCAGGCTGGGAGTGATTGATGAGCATCCATTGAGAGTTCCCGCAGCCCTTGACTCTCAAAGCTGGGCTTCAACCCCACCTTGAACATCATTTCAGGGACATGTGTCCAGAGGTGCCCTGGCCATATGCAGAGGGAAAAACCCAGAGCAGGTGAGGTGAGAGCTGCTCCAGCACCTGCCACAGCCTTTGACCCCTTCAAGAGAACACCACTGATGAAGGTATGTGGAATGTGTTATGATCTTGTAAGTGGGGTTTATCATTTAGTGTGCTAAAGGAGAGGTTCCTCACAGGTTTCTTTACGCAGTAGGGCCATAGAAACATGTGTGTTGTAATCAGCATGGCACAGGCATATGTAAGTTAATCTTTGAAGGTGCTCTTCTTTCCCAGTGTTCAAGAGCTGAACAAGTTATGACAGAGGGAGATGTAAATGTTGGAAATCTTTCATTTTTTGTGCTGTGCCCAGGCACATAGTGCCAGCAAGAAGAATGCGTGGCTATTCTGCTAGAGCGTGTTGCCAGCTTGAATCTGGCAAAGGCTAAACGCAATGCTGCCCTTCACCTGGTTGTTCTGTCTTGTCCTATCTCCTAATACAACTGTAGTGGGGCTGTTATTTGAGCATAATGCCAATAGTGATGCTCAGAACCAGGTAATCTTGGCATGTTGGTAAAGCTGTTCTTTCAAACAGATTCAGAATTTCTCTGTGCTTTTCTAACAGGAATTATTTATCCTTTAATGAGGGATATGTCCCCTTTAATCTTGTGGTCTCCAAACATCATGAGGAGATGGTAGAGTTTCTTCAAGAAAAAGCAGCTGATGAGCATGCTGAAGACCAGCATGAAAGGTGATGGTTTTTTCAAAATGGTACACGAGTCTCCTTATTCTTCTGCAAGTGTGACTGAGGAGAGGCATGGCAACGAGCTTTGAAAAAGAAGAAGGAGCCGCACGGAAGGATTTCCCAGTGTGTCATGTGAAAGGGAAGATTTTCTCAAACCGTTTCTGTTTAATTAATCTGTCAGTGCCCCGGGTTAGCTGAGACCCTTGTACCTGACTGATCTGTTAGCATCTCATTATGGAGAACCTTCATGGAACAGTCCACTGGATTGGATGGCAGTTTGACTAACATTTTTAATCACATGCAGAAAGAAAGACCCCCTGTCCTGGGTCTCCACACTTTTAATTAGTCTGTCAGTGCCCCAAGAAAGATTCAGGGACAAGAGCATAAGAGGGACCCACTCCTGGGTCTCCACGGTCGAGTATGTGATCCGCTGCCAGCAACTGCTAATGCCCTTGAAGGACTCACACTTAAAATCCTTTTACAGAATAAAATTCATTTATTATTGTAATAGAAAATGATGGAAAGATAAGGTTTGAAGATTGCCAATATCTAGCTGCGAAAACATATTTGAAGCAATATACTAACGAGCTCTAATTCCCAACAAAAGCTAAATTGAGATACTCAATGAGCACTCTTAGAGTACAGTTCTTACCCAATAGGAGTTCCTGTGGGGAAGAAGACAGGTTCAGCCCATTAACAGATGCCAGAACTTACAATGGAGTCTTCCCTCTCTTCTCCCCATTTTTACCTTACTTTTATACTAATTTTTACCTTTAGGTGGAGCTTGAGTGACTCTAGGCATACATCATGTTCAGCGAGGGAGGTCATATACCTTGGAGATGGATAACATCAGTATTAACATCTGAGGTAACCTTTGGGGCTGGAGGTGGGCATCTGTGATCTTGCCACAGTTGCTGGTTCAACACTAGGAAATCTTTTTCCTCCCTTGGCTGACAGCTGCTGTGCAGCTTATCAGCTACAAGGTATCTTGCAAGGATTTCAACAGAGCCTGGCCACAGTGCCTCCACTCTGCTCCACCCTCCGTTTGGGCCCCCTTAGCAGCTGTTGTGTGTTGGAAGTCGGGCATGCTGACTTCATTCCATCCAGGGAGTAGCAACCGCATCTACTCCCTTTAATTTTCCATATTTTTACAACTGGGTAACTTTCCACCCTGCTCCATCCTCCATTTTATCCCCCTTCAGCATGTAGGTTGACTAGAATTTTTGTAACTTTCCAGCTTTCTTTAATTTTACCCTGGGTCTTCTTCCCACACCAGTGTGACAGGTAGTAGCAGGTAGCAGCTGGCTGCTCTCATACCTCAGGTGCTCTCATACTTTCCCTACTGAGGAGTGTAAGAAAGTGTTGTCTGTGGTGCGCCCTTCTCACAAAGATCCAGACCCAGACCTGTACGGAAACCTGCCATTAGGTCAGCAGCACTGCTGCTCTGCAGGAGAGGGTATTTTTTATGAAGATATATTTGCTGCATAAGGGTTGCCAATGGAAGATTTGGGAGAAACAGGAGCAATGTTTTCCAAGGGACAAGGGGTATGAGATTAAACATATAGGGGTTCCAACTGCACGTAAGGAGAAAACTTCTCACCATGAGGATGGTCGGGCAGTTGAACAGTTTGTCCTGGGAGATAATGCAGCTGCCATCCATGAAGGCCTTGAAGAGTAGTGGAGGAGACCTGAACAGTGTGGCCTCATAGCTGAGTCTGCTTTGGGGAGGTGGTTGTTCTGGATGCTTCCTGAGATCCCTTCTATGCAGAATTCCCCCTTGCTTCCATATATTTGGCCTCACGTTCACTGTACTTGTAGGAAAGGGGAAAGAATTGTTTTGGGAGTAAACAGGAATTAAAATAATTCAGAAGCATATACATTTCAGGTAAGCTATTGGATGCTTTAGGACTGCTCTTATGGTTGCCAACACTCGCCAGTGATATGAATGCAATCCAGCTAGTCTTTTAGCATGGTGATAATTTTCTTACAACTCTGGCTTCATGACTGTGGGTTATATTTGCATGCCTACACATGCTGCTAAAATGGTTTAATGCTGTCATTAGAGGGGCTGAGTTGTCAGAACGTCTGTGCTGATTTATGAATCTTTGTGCTAACAGCATGTAGGTTTAATGATATGCTGAGACCTTTGTTGAAGCTAGGCTCAAGAGTGGATGTGGAATTAGAGGAGAACTTGCACCCACAACATGCTCTTATTATTCCCGCACGTGTTGCTAAGCTCTGCTTAATCCTACCGACCAAGAACTACCTGCTTTTTGTGAATCTGCCAGGGGATTTGTAAATTTTTGTAGTGCTCACCATGGAGAGGTGGTTTATCAGTTTAGATTTTAGCCATCAGGGCTGAAATCCTTCACAGATATCAGTATCTGCACATCTAAAGAATGAACATACCTGCAGCAAATATTTCATCAGGTAATAATTGTGCAAGAGGAAGTGGGGGTATGTATGTGGGGTGTTACCATTTCCTAGTTAACAACAAAAATGAAGAGGTTGGGTAAGGAATGGCTGTTGCTGTCCTAGTCAAGAGTCTATGCATAGGTGAGGTTGTTTCTACTAACTTTATTTCCTCACTTTCTGTGTATATCCTTAGTGAGCTACAGGCAGAAAATGTGGACAGTGAAAACATGGAAGAATCATCTGCATGTGATGCAGAAGACAAGGTAATTCTCAGCAGCTCCTGTACTGTGGGGACTCCTGATGTCCCATGCACTGCACTTGCTCAGGACAGAGAAGGTAGGTTTCTTAACTGTGGAACTAGATGGTCTTTGAGATCCCTTTCAATGCAAACCATTTGATGATTCTACTTAATCTATGTACCTAAGAAACATACTGGAAGAGGAAAGGCAAAAAATCCAACTGGAATACACTACCCAGACGGACATTTTTTCCTCCTGTTTCACCTAACAGTGATCATTATTGTTATTATCAGAAGCATCAGGTAGAGTAGTGATTGTTACTGAGATCTGTGTTTGGAAAAAGAATTTCTACATAAAACTTTACACAAACACATGTTTTCAAACTTGGATCATAGCTAAGTTTGCTTCACACTACTGCACTGTGAACAAAACAGATGCAGAGTTATTTGAGAAATTTGAATAAGGATGAAGGGAAGCACACTGTAATGCTACCTAGGCTTATGCCTATAAGGTGGAATTAAGTGAAAAGTGTAGAAATCTGTCTATACCCTTTATAAATGTACTTTTTTCTGGCCCACAGTTCAGGTTCCTTCTATATAGCCTAAACCTTAGAGAATAAATACAATACCATAATAGATGAAATGTGATAGCTGAGCCTTGGTAAGTATTGACTTAGGAGTTCTGAACCCCAGGCAAAGGTAAGCTAATTCAGCTGTGTTTTGTGCACTGAACAGGATGAAATAATGTCCAATGCTTCCAGAAGTGGTTGCATGAGCACAAATTCTCTAAGTAATATACTATTAAATCATAGTCATTTATTTGTTCATCTTTCCTTAGAATTACAGATTTTGAGCCTGCCTACCTGAAAACCAGATAAATCAGGTAAAAATTCTTGGCATTGCTTGTGCATTTAGTTGTTTAAGAGATAAGAGTATCTAAACGACAATAGGCAAATCTAAAGAGTCTTTTTTTTAATGAAAGGGTACCTTTAGATAATATAACTCTGAGTTACTTTATTCAGGCATCTTTACCCATGTGTAAAGAGACTATGCAAGCAGGATAAATACTGTTTAAAAGCAATGATTATTAGCTAAAAGGCATAATTGTGAACTGTGGTTAGTAAGCAACTGAACGCATCATTATGCTTATGAAAAAGTTTTGCTGCAAGGCAGCCATCTGTCAGGAGAGGAAGTTTTAGACCTCCTTGCCTCCTTGAGTAGGTCTTCAATGCTCCTAAGTTGCCATCATCTCCCAAATATCTGTATTTTCCTTTATGATTGTATACTTTGCCATTTTGGTGCTCATTATTGGAATATTTGGGGTACTAATAGTCATCATTTGAACAACCCAATCTCCATAATTCTACCTTTTTTAGTGAGCTCTTTCTCATAATTTAGCAGTTTCCTCTGCAGTAAAAGCTAAGATTAGATAGCTTGGGCATATTGGAGCTGGGCCTTGCTCCTGATCTGTGTAGAAGGAAGGGTTTTACCGAGCGTGCATCTCAAAGGGCTAAATGAGATTGACAACAGTACACCAAAATTGTTCTATTAAAACCTCCCTTCTTTGGAAGATGGTATCCGCATTGGATGTCAGCTATGTTGGCAATTAAAGCTGCTACTTGACATGGAAACAAATTACTGTTCACCATCATTTCATGACAACGGTCTGAATGCAGACTCTTATTCCAGTGCAGGATTGCAGTAAGTTAAGGTTGACTGTGCCTCTAGAAAAGTCTTCCTGACAACACACTGGTAACTTCACAGATTTAACACTTTACTAAATTTAGGGTAACAAGAAGAAACAGTAACTATTTTCTGAAAAAAAAGATTCAGTGGAGAAAAATTTAATCTTCTGTTTTGCTACATTATTGATATATTAATACGTTTTTCTAGTATAATCACAAAATCACAGGTAGTTCTTTATACGTAATGGTCTGTAGCAGGATTTTAATTTCACTGCAGTGGCTCAGAAGCAATACCTCAAATGTAGGCATATGTTTTACTGGTGTAATTATCTACTGATCTGCCTTAAAACTCATGCACTTTTTATGTTTTCCTTAAAAAGAAGTAGTCTGTCAAAAGCCAGTTTTTAATGTATGGATTCAAAATGAAAAAATCTGACTTCTTCAACATAATTTTCACTGGAAAATAAGTCTCTAGTATTTGGAGTTATTAATTTCTGCAGCTCTGTCTCAGCTTTTTATTTTAGTAATGTGATAGACTGCTTATTTTAGTATCAGAAGACCCAAGTCTTAGGTGAAGCAAATCAAAATTCTCTTCAGGGGAGTGCAAGAGTTGTGGTCATGGCAACAACTTTCCAATCCCTTCACCCAAGATCTGCTGGTTATCAGAATAGACTTTCATGTTACTTTAAGCAACTTAATGCTAGAAGCTGCAGTGAACTTGATCCTAGCTATCACTTGCCCCTTTCCCCCATCTGTGATGATGTTCACTGATGTTTTGAACAATTTCTTCAATGATCTACTTACACAGGTTTCTAGTAGAATGCTACTCTGCTTTCAAGTTCAGACTACTGAGAATTAAACGGTGGTTCACAGACAGCAAAATTAGTGTAGCTTGGTTTGTCAGTATGTGGAGATCATGATGGATTCCTTAGTGTTTTATAACAGCTGAACTACCATAAAAATGAACAGAGTCTGTCTCCTCTTCATGTACTTCTTTCCTTGTCATATAGATTTTCTTTTACTTATAGATGCTTTTACAATATGTTATGCAAGAGAGAAAATTAGGATTTAATCAGTAATCCAGCTTGTGTTTAAACTTCTAAGAACATGAGAATGATCCTCAGCTCTCTCAACAGTGAAGTTCAAAAGTTTTTGCTTATTAGGAATCAACTGCCTGTCACATAGGCCAGTGTGTGTGAATTATTTTCAAGTAATTTGAAGTGACTAGTAAATCCATTAGGATAGATTGAACTGTTTCCAGTACCCTAACTCTTAGCTCCCTACAGGCTTCTTTTGATCCATATCTCTCAGGAATGTTTACCTTTTGACCATACCTAATTCTCATTCTTGCCACTTTACAAAACGTGAACATGACAGGAACTAAATGTCTGTAGAGTGTTAATGCAGCTGTTTGACAAGGAATTGAGTACTAGCAGCAGGGCTACTCCTTCTGTCTATAATAGGAATTATTACCATGAGTGCTGAGGCAATGATTTTATGATCATTTGAGCTGACCTTATGATTCCTGCTTTTCCTTCAGAGAAGTGTTCTGACATGTGCCTGCATATTTCTGTTTAAATAAAGACACCTACAGGTACCAGCACATTTTTGGACATGTACGTGTTTGTCCAAACTCTCCTAGCTCCCTGAGTCACACATATTATGTGGCCAAATTCTTTGAGATGCCGATCTCCTGCCTGGGAGTGGTCAACATGTACAAAAATAATCAATGACACGAAGTGTTTAAGAGCAACAGAAGAAAAAGCGACCAGAAAAAACCAAGCTTGAGAAACCCAGGTTCAGATTTTCTTGACATTAGAGGTAATTTCAAGGTTGTAATTCTGTTGTTACAAACATGGCTTGCAGAAGTTGCACCTCTCCTCGTGGTGGATTGCTGTTCTGTAGGTGTGTTGCAACCTAGGGCATCCTTTGGCTGTGACAGTAAAACCACTGGAAGCCTGTACTCTAAACTGTTCTCTTTGAAGGTTTGTTCTTTAGTTTTCTGACCATGGATCACTTAACTACTCTGGTTTCACAGAACTTTACAAATAGTAGCATTGGCACAATTTCAGGAGCAAATAAATGACTGAGAGGAATGAGTTGAAAAAAATGCAACCTTAAACTGTACACTATTTCATCCTAGGTTTTGTTCAGAAGCTCATTTCTTTTAAAAATCTATACAGAATGAAATATAAACAGTGCATCTCCTTTCATGTTTTGATTACAATGAAACCATTCAAAGTGGTACAGGGATAGAAAACTGTTCTTGAGCCTATTAAGGCCATTAGTTGTCACTTTAGTTTTGTTTTTCTGCTGATGGTGTACCCTTTCAGCTTTCAGTTTTATGCTATGTGTATACCATGAATCCAAGCTTTTAATTAACTTCTGTTCAGTAAATAGATATTCAGACATGGCTTACCGCTGCAATTAGAAGATTAGGGTTAGATTTGAGCCCTTCTGTTCTAATTAAAATACTTTGAGGTCTGTTGTGCATGCATTAAAATATCAAACAATTGACAGACCGTAAGGGAAAAATTGATCAATTATCAAGATGGACAATATATGCTACCTTTTTTTCCCCCCCAAGAGTTAAGATTTATTATGGCCATTAGAAATACAGATCTTTATATGTCTATGTCTTGGAATTCATTTAAATTCGCTGTTCCTCAATGCTGTTCTGCTTGCCATAAGACAGAATTATCAGTGACTTCTTCAATGGAAGGAACTGCTCAGTCTCTTTCAACGGAAATTTTAATCTGGGAACAAGTGACTGGTGTTTCCCACATTAAGGTGTGGAGGAGCATCAGCAACCTCCTACAGTTGTTGTGCTTGGACTGAGAAAATCTTACTGAGTGCTCCACATATGTGATAAGGGTCCGCCATGGAAGTTAAATGTGCCATAGAAGTCTAAATACTGAAGAATAAGTGAACAATATACAGACATGTTTTTTAAAGTGAAATTTTGGTAAATATCCAGCAAGTTCTAAACAAGCTTATCAAAGATACATAACTTTATAATTACTTTTTAAAACATATCATGATATACTTTAGAAATGGTTAGATCTTCTGTAACCAATATGAAAGTGAACACTATGTCTACTGCTCAAATGATGGGACTTTTATATAATTCAGATTTCCAACCTATCTGGACTCATATTCCTGTAATACTAATTTGTTCCTCTACAATTAAGAATCCTTTTTACTTCACTTTCAGTGACCCCTAGCACTTTGATGGAATACTATTGTGTCCTATCCCAGCTATAGCTCTACTACGTTACACTAGCCAAATGATTTTTTTTCCAGTTGCTATAAGATGGTCTCTCCATCTACAGATCAGCCCATTAGCACTTCTCAGCACTTATTCCAGCTTCACTTAACCTTTTCATGGCCAGAACTGTATGCAGCTTAAGATATCTCATATGAAAGCTCATCAGTACCCTATAGAATGGAAATAGTATTCTCTCTCTACTTTAATGCCTCACCAGAAGCATCCTTGGATCACATATGACTTTTTAATGATTGCAATATCCTGGTGACTCACAGTCACTCCCTGAGATTAACTACATTACACAGGTCTTTCTCTTCCTCATTCTTTCTAGCTGAGGGATTCTTGTTGGGTTTATAGCAGAATTTTATATTATTGGTTCTCAGGACCATGACTGTGCGTTTTATACTATTGAATTTTGTACTATCGAATGTAACAAAAAATGAATTCCATCTGATTTTATTCACTTGGTTTTTATGTTCACTTCCAATAAACACTGAGCAAACAACTGAATCTGCATGACTTTCGATGAGTACTTTTGCAATCCGCTTGCTAATATACATATATATGTCTGCTAACAGAACTTGTTTGCTCAGCTAATCAGGGAATGGCAATAACACAGTCTGCATAATTGACCCAGTCATTAGTCATGATGCTTCAAAGTTGGTAAGTTCTGGAGATGCTGAAACTTATTATGAGCTCCAGCCTGGCCACAATAGTCAATAATAAAGCTCTTATTGTCTCTAGTGAAATTGGAAGAACTTTTTTTGATTTTTAGGATCCACTGTGAACATTTTGTTTCTGTGTATCAGTCATGTAGAATTTCCTGCTGTCCTAGACTGTAGATGTTTACCCTAGATTGTATAAATGGGTTTATACAACAAATTCTCAGTATTATTGGTTGTTTCCTTGCCTTAGTGTTTAGAAACAGTTCATGCTTTAGAGAGCAATGTTGCACTTCAATATCTGTTTTTTATGCTTCTTTACAAAACAATAAGAATTTGGCCGGAAAGTGTGTGAATACAACTAATTCATTCTTTATTCTGCTATAAATTGTATGTTCCCTGTAAAGGCTATTTTTGTATTATTCAAACATATTTTGTGCAAATATATCCCCATCTGCTCTGGGATAACAGTGCCCAATTTTTTTTAATTCATACAGTAAAACTAACAAGTGTTGCCATAACTAGCACAAGATGATAATGACCTGTGGTTCCTGGATGGTCTAGATAGGTGAACTAATTTCTCAGAAAGCCTGTCTGAAAAGTACCACATACTTTAAACAATGCTAAAATACTCTGCACTTCTGTTAAAAGTTACCTTTTCTTTCTTTTTTAAATTTTTTTTTAAATTGTTACAAGGCAACAAAAATCTCTGGAAATATCAATCCATAACAATCCAAATCCTAACTTCAGTAATTGTGCTTGACTATGGAGCAGTGGCTTGAATTTGGAATGAATATCTGCACAAGTTTACCAAACTTGGTTCAAGTCCTTGAAGATTTTCTCCTGATTAGGCAGGCTTAACTTCAGAAACTAAAGATGGTCATCAAAGTGTACATGTTCCCCCCATACACAGTGACTGAATATGTGAGAAACCTGTGATTAAAGGCAAACATTTCCTATCTCTTTTTCCTTAGCTGTGCAGGTATGAAAATTGGAAACAAGATCTTGTTTAGGTAGGTCCTTACTTGCTTTTTTTTCCCCTCTACTTTTCTTTTTTTTTGTAGAAAGCTTATTCCTCTGGCCCTAGTTGAAAAGAGATGCTGAGGTAGCTTTGCTGAGGAAAAGAGTAAGCTGGGACAAGGGAAATGATTATATATGTGCAGGAGAAAAATTTGTACCATGAAGTAGGAAATATTGGATGTTTAAGCAGATTGAAGATGGCATGTGTCTCAAGAAAGAGATTAAGGGGGGATGGTAAGGATAGAAAGCTGGGGAGATGGTCTGTTTGACTGTTAAAAACCCTGCATTTAGGCAAGAAACCGTGTATTGGGGTAGGAGGAAGACATGTGTGCAACAGATATGGAGATGGGGTAAGTCTTCGCCCTTGACAGTAGTTCGGTGTAAGTAAAGCTAGTTTTCTTTTCCCAGTGGATGTTTTCTTCACATTATAAAGTTAGGATCTGTCCACACTGAGTTCTCTCTTTAGTCCGTGTCAATGACCCCAGCACAGTTTTGGGGGAGAAAGTCCTTGGTTCTTGTCGCGGATAAATTGCTTCGATTTCTAAGCAGATTAATTTTATTTTTTTTAAAAAGCCCTCTGAAGCTTCTCTGCTGTGATTGAAATTCATCCTGATTATTTTCAGTTGTCTAGGAGTTATTAGCACAATCTGTTTGGGAATATGCATCAGGGAGACTTTTTTTTTAATTGGTCTTCTGGAGTTCAGACACCTGACCCAAAAACATAGCCTAGTCTAAAATAGGTGTTAGAGGCTATGTTTACATAACTTGACGGATTTACAGAAGCACTTGGGGAGCCACATTTCATACTCATTACCAAAAATAAGAGAAAATTGGGTTGAACAGCTGTTTCAACTTACTGTAGTTATTTCTAAAATACATGGTTAATTTTTTGTTACTGTTATCATTTAATGCTCTCTTGTAATGATCACAATAACTGTGCCTTTCCCCATATGTTATATTACTTACATGATCAGCCTCATCCTCTCAGCAGCTTCTGCAGAACGTGTTGAAAGTCTGCAACCATAGGCAAATCCCTCTGGCCCTAAAACCTGGGTCCCTGCCTGACTCCTGCATTCTGGCAGCTCCAGGTTGGCTCAGTTGCTTGGAGTGTTCTGATGCCCTCATTGTTCTGAATTGGAGTAAAAAGCAGCTCAAGGTCATGGTTTTTCCACACAAAATTAGTGGGGCAAAATCCAGTCATTTTGCCAAATGGAACTACTTGCTGTTGATCTTTCCCACTGCTCAGACCCCAAACCAGTCACAGCAGAAAACTGTTGTCATTGAGCACTCTGTCCTGTCTTGCTTTTTGCCCACTATAACTGGGGCCCTCTTAAGCAGTGGATGTCATTACTTATTTACTATATTGTGTAAATAATATATTTTCACACTGGGTGAATCCTTGTTGTGCAAAAATACTTTTCAAATGAAAACTTGTTATTTTAAAATGCGCATAGAGGCACACGTGTCTATCTATTATCTCTGTATTTAGTGGTTTTGATGCCTTGAATTTCTTCTTTTGAAAGACCATCAGCTATACTTGGTAATAAAAGACAGAACATTAGTGTTCTCTTTGCAACAAGAATAACACCTACTCTACAGAATGACAAAATATATATTAAGATTTGCACAGCACTTTTTGTTTTTAATCCTAGTGCTCAAGCTGTTGCTGAAATGACTGAGAGAGTTGGAGTTGTTCGGCTTGGAGAAGAGAAGGCTCCAGTGTAGGAGTTGTGTTTTAGGGATGCTGGAAGAGGTATCCTGGGAAATGAAGTCCTGAAGTACTCCAGCAGACATGGGCAGTGAGATACCCTTGGTGATTGGTCAAGGGAGTCACGTGTTACTATTCGAACCCATATATAAGCTGTTGTGTCATTTGAATAAAGAGGATTTAATTGCCGAACCCACAACCAACTAGCTGGGTCTGTGTGGGTTTATTTACTTATTATATTAATAGGCAATACTCCAGGAAGACTTATTGTAGATTTTCAATAGTTATACTAAAAAAAGGTAAATTTAGACTAGATATAAGGAAATTTTGTGATGAGGGTAGTGAAACACTTGAACAGGTTGCCCAGAGAGGCGGTGGATGCCCCCTCTTTGGAATCATTCAAGGTCAAGGCTGTATGGGGCACTGAGCAACCTGGCCTAGTTGAAGCTGTCCCTGCTTACTGAAGGGGGATTGGACAAGATGGTCTTAAAAAGTCCCTTCCGAATCCAAACTATTCTACGATTCTGTAATTATCTAATAATACAGATGTCAGGAGAGGGAAATACATGCAGAAGAGTTTGATTTTATCATTTCCCCCTAACTAAAGCAAGTTATTACTTGCAGTTTGCTGGCATTCTTTGATCCACCTGTTTGTTCATTTTACTGCGGTATCCACTGTTATTGATTGTTCAAGATGAAAACTAGAGAGCTGAAAATATATCTCCTAGTTGTTGTAGTGGGCAGAAATTAAATTTGAAATTCCTATTTAGTGCTTCAGCTAAAACAATGATTCTGCTGTCCCCTGCCCCCATATATTCCTGTCACTTGCAGCAGTTTAATTGATGACTCTCTCCTTTTTAACATACAGCTCAACTTGTGTAAGTAGGTATAAATGAACCCCTTTATCAGTCAAACAAACAAGAAAAAGCATGGAGACCATGGGGAGATCCATGTGTGTGACTCTCCAGAATTTAATTGCCATTCACTTTTTGTTTTAACAGTAGAAGAAGGGGGGAAGAAAAGCACCCTAACCAAAGGCAGTACTTTATTAATCAGCACAGCATGTAAATATAGAACAACAATTTTTTCCTCAGACTTCTTAATAAGCATAGCATATAAATATAGAAAACCATTTTTCCCTCAGACTTGTTAATTATTCCAATATATCCTGTCATGGAATAACAATGCAGCTGTCTCTTCCTGTTGCTATAGAAGTTGCCCAGTATAAGCATCGTGGCAGTGTAATCAGTTTAGCTCTCTTTAGCCATCAGGGAAAGTGCAAAATAGAGCACTTCTGGTTTGAATTTTTTATTTAAGCAATTCCATGTTCATAGACACACATGTGTAGTATCTTGTCAAGACAGCACAGCCTTTGAAGGAGAGTTGATCACTGCCTGCACACAGCTCCTACTCCACACTGTAGACCAGAGAAACCACAGGTCTATCCAGGCTTGCTGCCTACAAACCCAGGAAGAAAATAAAGCCATCAAAGACCAGGGAAGCACAGACACTAGTTTAACATTCCAGGTTCCACATCAAGTACCCCACAACAGCCCATACTTGAACTTTACACTATGAACTCAAAGTCAGTGGTAGCTGATTTTTCAGTGGTCTTGGGTGATAACTGGTTCCATAGTTCTCCCAGTGTGATGGCAATATGGTAGCAACATAACCTAGCGTCAGAGTCTTAATGCAAAGTATCCTTATGTATGAGTTTTGGCACAGATGCAAAGAGGCAGGGAAATAACAGCATCTCGCACTGATTCCATTACTTGATTGCGCAACTAAAGTTTTCTGTGTGGCTACAAGCTTCCATTTGATAGAATTATAGAATCATAGAATCATTTGGATTGGATGGGACCCTAAAGATCATCTAGTTCCAAGCCCCCTGCTTGTGAAAGGACCTAAAGAATGCAATAAATTGTCTCAAAACACTGTCAAATAAGGAAATTACCATAAGATAAGCCACGAAGACAGGAACTTGTGATAAGACCAGATGGCAACAACAGGAGCCAGGCCTGATAAGGCAAATGTCAATAGCCTACCTGAACAAATATTCCCACCACTGAAAACTGTGAGAAAGGAAAGCATTAATTACAGACCTAAATGAAAGTGAAGATTTGAAATTAACAAACCAACAGAATTCCACTGTGTAAGCCGTGAGAAAAAAACCAACTACTGACACCCATGCCATCCCAAGTTGTGGGAACAACTGAGAGGCCCTGTGAATATCCCCAGAAGCATGACTTTGGGACCCTCACCACCAAAAAGACTAGAAGAAAGACACAGCGGGATGCTGTTGGAATCCATGGGGTGGTGATATCTTTATCTATTTACTTAGTATCTCTCTCTCTCTTCCCCTATCCCCCTTGTCGTGTGTCCCCCGTCCCCCCCCCCCGTTTCTCTCTCCCCCTCATATTTACTGTTAAATAAAACCATGACTTTGGCATATAGTTTCATTTGCACCTTAGTTTGGACAAAGGCATCTTTTAATAACCAGATCCTAACAGCTTGGTTGGTGGGTCTAGAGTGTTTTAAGCTCCCATCTTCCAAACTTACTCTTTGTATTATGGATATTATGTTCTTGATTAACTTAAATGAGTCAAAGTTAAGGCCACGAGTGTATTATCTCAAACTTTTTTTTTTTAAACCTCAACACTTGTTTTGTGGACTTTCAAACGCCTTTCAGAGTAGTAGTTAAAATACTAATTTTTTTCTGGTTTTGGTTGTTTGAAAGGAACTTTCAGAGCAGTATATGTAAAAGAGCACACCTTTATATGCAAGATAACTATGTAAGATTACAAAACTGTTGACATTTTAGTAAAAAGTATTGTGCCAAAATTGCACAGAAGCCCCAATTTCAAATATAGACACAATCTTAGAAGGTATCTCAATTATATTCCCAAAACTTTTGTTACTACATAGGTATGGTGGCATAGATTGTATTGCTACCTAGTAACTATAGAATTATTGCAAGAATTTCACAAAACTCCCATGACTACTTATGGCAAGCACAGCTAATGGCTTACTGAACTTCAATAACAGAAGTCCATGTGAAGCATGCAAGCTGAAGTAAGAGGTTAAATTGTGGAGATGGGTGTGATCTAGACTAGAAACTCTTACTTAGTAGTGAATGGACAATAAAGATAACCTTCTAAACTCTTCTTAGTTTGGACTCCATTTATTGATCTTGTTAATGAAGAATGGAGATATCCCAAGCACATTAAGTTTCATCTTACAAAAAGGTAGCTGTCTTTGACACAGTCTTTGTACCTCTTCCTTTTCCTTTCCTTCTTTCTTGGCAGTTCAGTTAAAAGTTTGAAATCACTAAAAGATGGAGACCAACAATTTTTAAAATAGTATTCTTCATTTTTCAAACAGTATTGGGTTCCAATATGGGTTTCTATGAAAAAAAAAATCATACCATAGCTGCTAGGAAAAAGTATTGAAAATTCTTGTTTATACAAGCCCAAACCGCATCAGTTTCACAACAACAAAATACATCCAGTTTCAGAGTTTTGATCTTTAAGCTATTTTCTTGTTTAACAAATGATGTGAGACCAAAGATAGAGAAGCCCTAGGGAGCACAAAAAGCTTTTCATTGCAACTTCATTTGAACTGGATTTGGGATAGGTTTTCTTTCTTGCTGTGTGCTTTTTCTGATCCCAAGAGCGACTCGTATGCAGTTCTCAAATAGAAATAAAAAGGTGCATATGAGAGGTTGGGAATTAGGTTTTCTCAGTTTTTGCCAGATGTCATATTTGTTCTACTTCTCTTTCAATGTTCCAGTTCCATCTGGTATTGACAATTCTTTAAAAGAAAAGCAAATTGAACCCCTGTTTTCTCTCTGTCTTTCTCTCTGGTTGGTTGTTTTGGGTTTTTTTGTTCTTTCAGTGGTTTTTTTTTCCCAATTTTAAAGGTAATCTTGCTGAAAAAATGTTTACTGTTAAGGTTGTATGCTAGAAGATGAGGACTATTTGCAACTGAGAAACACTGAATAACACAAGTGTTTACCCTTGGTGAAATATGTCTCGAGAGGTAAGAGCCCAAGTGACAAAACATTATTCTTGGCCAGATCTGGTTTTTGCCCCTGCTTTATTGTCTAGATCCCCTGCCTGGCCTGGCACATGGGTGCACGGCGCGGCCCCTGTCCAGCCCGGCCTTGGGCACTTGGTGCAGCCCGGTCCCAGGTGCGGAAAGGAGAGAGAGAGAGAGGGAGCTTCGCCGGCGTGCACTGTGCCCTCATGGGAGATGAGAGGGAGAGCCCCAGAGCACACAGAGAAGACGGACAACTCTAAACCTGGGCAAATGGAGCTCATGTAGCTCCGTAAGGCCATCCATCTAAGAGAAGGTCACTCTAATTAAACCTACGTCCTGAGGACCTCGCTGCCACCATCCAAGCTCTCTCGGCCCTGGCAGATGAACCTTAGGATTAAAGGGTGGGTTCAGTTCCGTGCACACTGCGTCTCACCTAAAAAATCCGCTGTGCAGGCTTGAAGGCCTTACCCACATTTGCAAAGCCCTGTAGTGACATCTTCTACAAATGCAGTCACACAAATATCAAAAGACAAAGGCATATACACCTGCCTCCAAAAGTGTACCCAAATTACCTCTAGCATGCTGGAACATCAGAACCATGCTCGATTCAGTGGATAGCAGACGTCCTGAACGTCGCTCTGCCCTAATTGCCCATGAACTGTCACGTCTCAACATCGACATTGCTGCTCTCAGTGAAGTTCGCCTTCATGAGGAAGGCAGCCTTAGAGAACATGGTGCCGGTTACACACTCTTTTGGTCAGGTTAATTTTTAGACACATTATGTATAACTCTGCCGATGCTTTTGAGAAAGCACGCAGGATCACTCTCGAGGAGAAAAGACAACACAGAAAGAGTCCAACCTTGCAGAATGTACCACCTAAGGAGTCTTTCTGCTGTGCCTTTTGCAACTAGACGTGCCTGTCTCATATTGGCCTTTTTAGCCACCAGCGTGCTTGTAACAAACGTGGGTAAAGCCCTTCCCAAATCTTCGTTCGCAAAGCCCAGCCATGATTGCCTAGATCTGCTCATTATAGAAAAGTAGATTTCATATTTGTCCAGCCCCACGAACTACTGCATATCTTCCTGCGGTCTGTGGCACCTACCTCGGGCAATTTGGCAACTTTCAATAAATGGCATATACATGACTATCTGGGTCCAACGCTAGCTTCAGCAGTGGATGATCAGCCCTACATGGTCATATGAGAAGGATAAACTTCCAGTACAAGCTACTGAATGTTACAGAAACTTAAATCCAAGCTAAGCCTGGGAACTGCAATTCTATTAATGTGACTATAAGTGATCCTGTTAAGTATAAAGGGGGTTTCAGTTTAAATCAAATTAATTGAAACAAATTACATCATAGAATTGTAGAATATGCTGAGTTTGAAGGGACTCACAAGGATCATGAAGCTCGACTTCTGGCCCTGCACAGGACACCCCAAGAGTTACACCCTATGCCTGAGAGCATTGTGCAAACACTTCTTGAACTCTGTCAGGCTTGATGCTGTGATCATTCCCCTGGGAAGCCTGTTCCGCTATCCAACCACCCTCTGGGTGAAAAACCTTTTCCTAATATTCAACCTAAACCTGCCCTGACTCAGCTTCAGGATGCTTCCTCGAGTCCTGTCACCAGTCACAAGACTGAAGAGATCAGTGCCTGACTCTCTACTTCCCCCAGTGAGGATGTTGAAGTCCACAATGAGATCTCCCCTCAGTCTCCTTTTCCCCAGGCTGAACAGACCAAGCGTCCTCAGGTGCTCCTCATATGGCTTCCCCTCCAGACCCTTCACCTTCCTCATGCCCCCCTTTGGACTTCCTTTAATAGCTTAGTGTGTTTCTTTTGTTGCAGTGACCAAAACTGCCACAATATTCAAGGTGAGGCTGCCCCACTGCAGAGCAGAGCATGACAATCCCCTCCCTCAACTGGCTGGCGATGCTGTGCCTGTTGCCCCCCAGGACACGGTTGGCCCTCCTGGCCCTCACTGCTGACTCATATTCAGCTTGCCGTCGACCAGGACCCCCAGGTCCGTTTCCGTGGCACTGCTTTCCAGTATCTCGTCCCCAAGTCTGTATGAACATCCAGGGTTGCCCTACCCCAGCTGCAGAATCCAGCACTTCCCTGTGTTGAACTTCATATGGTTGGTGAATGCCCAGTCCTATAATTTGTTGAGGTCTTGGTGCAGGGCCTTCCACTTGGTTTTGGGCACCAGCATCACTGCTCTTTGAAGATGGGACACTGTTCAACATACACAGAATTTAATGTGGCTGATCCCAAGAAAACATGATTAGAGCAGGTGGTTTCTGATGTATTTTTGTCTAGGTGACTGTGATTTGCTTTATTTCTTCAATACTTGTGAATCTTGGTATTCAACTTTCTGGACCTACGAAAGTGTCAAGTTTTGCAAACTCCCATGAACCTGACATCTATTATCTGGAAATAAACATACTGGTCATGAGCAAAGCAACACAAATTATCCAGCTAAACAAAGCCGAGTGAATGGGATGAGAAGACCTAGCTTCAAAGCACAGAGCATATTTTCTTATTCAAGGACTGAACTGTATATTTCCATTGGCAGCATAATGACACTCAGTGGTTGATCATCAGCAAGTATCTATCTCCTCCTCATGGTAATTTGTATTTTTCCATTCCATTGGTCTATAATTCCTATAGCTTCAAATTTGTCTGATTTAAATATAACATTTTTAAAAAAATCTTTCATCTACCGATACAGGTAACTTAAAGCTACTAAATTCTTAATTAAATATTTGAATATTAATGTTCAATAGCTGTTAACTGCCAAGTAACTTGACATTTCCACATATATATATGCCATATATGCTTCAGAGGAATAGCTTCTTTAATTGCTGATAATCAGGGCTGAAGAATAGCACAGCATATGATTCAGGGGGAAATCCAGAAGACTAAGTCTTGGATCATTGAATAGCAGTTTAATGAATAGTGCTTGTGACACTTTAGGGGTACATTGTAATGTCTTAAAAAGTTTTTCCAAAGTCAGAAGAAATTGTTCCTCTTAATGCTGGGTATTTTGCCAGGATATGGAGCTGGAGTAGCAAGCCATCCCTTGATGAATAGTCGATGTCAAACTCAAATTATTTCTCAGAAATTCCTTTGTTTGTGATATTTAATGCTATAGCTATAGCTTTTCCAAAGCAGCCGACTGAAAGACTAGAAACCCTAGCTGCCCTTTGATTTTTCATGACACAGGCTCTACACACTATGGTTTTCACTTTAAAAAACTTAAATTACTGATATTTTATCAGCTTTAAAAACATCTTAAAACTTAGTATTGCTAAATTTTTTTTAGAGACAGTTTCTCTGTGGTTTCTTTTCGTAACAAGAAAAAAGACACGACGACCTTTCTGCTTAACTGTTTGAGACAAAATCAATTTGTGCTCCATCTCCTGCAAGTGTAATTGAATGATCACTGGCCTGAACTCTAAGTTGCATAATTGTAATTAATTATATCACAATTGACCTGCAGTTCTGGTTATCTCCTTTATGCCCTTCTCAAACTGGGACCAGCGTAACAAACAAAAGATTCCTACACTTTTAAATTCAAGACCTAAAAAAATCACTTTCTCTCAACAATAGTAAAGATCATACTGTAACTTTCAAACATCAGCTTCTTCCTACCATTTTAAAGTATACTGTTGCTTTGCTGAAGCTGCATTAATGCAGTGTTGGAAAGCAGAAGAAATTGAGAAACCCTGTCAGGACAGCATGAAGAGAAAGCATAGGTGATAGCCAAGTAGAAAGCTGATGTGGGTAATTTTGACTGATGCCTGAACGTGACTGATAAACAGATGAAAGGCAGGAGGAACAATGTCAGCTGCTGCTTAAAATAGCCTGGAGAAAATGAGTACAGTAGGATGTGTTGAGGATGGGTCAGTGCTTTGATAGCATTGCTAAATCAATGTCACAGACTTCTGATGGCAGTACACCAAAGGACTTAAGAAGTCACAGAAGTCAGGTTTCCTGTTAAGCCAACTTGTGAGTTTCCTCATTATTAAACAAGTCCCATTTTTAATCAAAGGATAGGCTGCTATACACTTAACCCTGTATTTCTGCAGCTTTGACATCTGGTGGTATGTCCATTTTTAAAAAGGAAGCATACTCACTGCCAGTTTAGATCCACTGTTATCTATCCACTACTGAATTATTGTAAATCCTTTTCAGAGTTACTTTTTTGTAGATCTCATATAGCTGTTCTTGTATGCAATGGAAAATCCATAGCTTGTGAAGCATCACTGAAAAAGAGAAATACTCAGAATTTGAAAAGGCAGTATTCTGTATTTTTGTCTTTCTTTCAGGCATCAAAGAGAAGCTATTAGTGTTTGATGAATGATGAACACTCATATGGATAACTTACGATTTCATGACTCACAACACCTCAATGGATAGTACTGCAGTTTCCATTGTACTGCCTACAGTAAAAATAGAATACCTTTTAAATTAAGGCACAGGACATTCTAATTTCATAAAAAAGCAATGACATATCGGCGGAAATGCTCCTGATCTACACAGTGATAAAAAAGAATCTGGCCAAGAATTTTTATACATTTGTTTAACCACCTTTGTTTACTGTATATACAAAATGTAAAAAGTACAAAGAGTTCAAAATGACCTTGAAGACAAATATTCCTTCCTTTTACGCTGTATTGCAAACATAAGGAAGTACAAACCAGAAAGGTATTGATAATATAAGGAAACATTATTATCTCCCAGATACTGTACTTCTAAGGAACTAGTTTGTACCAGTGAAATATGGAGCTGAATCCTCACAGAGAGACTGGAGAGGGCAATTCTTCCTTATTGTGCTCCCTGATGGGCAGCAGTTGCCTGGTGACTGTGGGTATGACACTAGTATGGAAATCTCTCGACTGTAAATGGTGCTCATATGGATCTATATGAAGCATAGGCATCTTTCTCCAACAGCAAGCTTTGGAAAATTAAAACATTTGAACAATCTAAAAATTTTACAGATATATCTCAATAACATAGGAATGAATCAAATATGTGGAGCTACTAAACATGGTATGGTATGGTTGATAACTTCATTTTAGCTTGTCTGTAGTCTGTTAACAGCAGCTTCATAAAAAAGCCCTGGGCACTTACAGTGACCAAGGGATTGGATTTGGAAGAAAACCCCAGAAATTTGGCTTTGTTGGAATAATTTTATATCCATATTCAACACAGAATAGAACACAGTGTAGTTTGGCAGAAGCACAACACTGTATATTTTATTTCAGGACATTTCATTGTACGTCTGTAACAATTTTAAAATAAAACTATGTATTTTCGAAGGGGGCTTATAAGCCTGTGTAGAGAATTTGGGATTCAGTCAAAAATATTTTGGGACAGTGTTTTGTACTTTCATGGTTAATCTTGAATGCTTTTTTGTTCATAGCCTGTTCATTCTTTTTTGTCTGCATAGTGTCTCTTTACTTGATCAACAAGACTAGGCCTTTATAATATTGGAGAAATGCAATGATAGAAAGAAATGTTTATCTTGCCCTTTCTGATTATGTGTTCCAGAAACTATAAAATACTGTACTGAACTACAGATAATAGTATAAAATGAGCTATCTAGGATGGTTAAATCTAGCTTTCTAAATCTGTCCTTTCAAATAAAAAGTTGTATATCTAATATGACAAGCCTGAGGCATATTTTATTGTTACAAAACCTAGTTTAATATGATGTAAAGCTCTAATATTTTGTTTCTATCTCAGTAACTTTAAATTCTTTTAGATGCCTTGTTTACTGATAATAAAAAAAAAATCTTTATACTCAGATTGATTCAAATGGCTTTAAAGAATTCATGGAATTATATCCTTACATTTGATGCAATGACACACTCTGTGGAAAAGTAGTTCAGAACTTTCACATTAATCCTTTGTGTATCTTCCTTAACAGACTTATTTACCTGAAATTTAGGAGATAGTTCATCGTTCAAGCCAATGAAAAGATCTCATCTAAATTTTCTGCCTCACCTGAACAGGCTGTTTATCTCTTGTATTTGAAGATCTGCCTATTTAATTCCTTTACTGATTACATGGTATCTGGTATTAGATAATTCCTGCACGTTGTCATGTTATGGACAATCCTATATGGAGGCATGAAACAGTGTTTTGAAAGGACACAAGTACATCTGTGGTGTTGTGGCTTCTTTAATATTTTTAATGTATTTTAGGAAATGCTGTAGCATCACTGACTGGATCTTGTAAATGTGGACTGTGATACTCAGCCTGGTAGGGACTCAATTTGTTTTAGAACATACATATTCTGCAAAACTTCAAATGAAAACTTGTGTCTGATTTTCCTTCCTTACTTTGAAATCTGAGTTCATTCTCTTTTTGTGAAATTGTTGAAAATTCTGCTTTAGCTAGTTAATTATTTTAATAAATAACACAATCTTTTAACCTCATTGCTCTATTACACTGTTTCTTCTGAGCTTGACAATGCTGAAATACACTGAATTTAACAACTGCAATGGATTATTATGGATTGTGGTAAGACACATTCTCAAGAGAGTCAATAGAACTTTTCCCCTGTCAGTATGCCTCAGCAAGTGAGGGAAAGGCAGTAAGGAGAATAAAAGTGTCTCACTGACAACTTGTTACAGTGAATGCAGTCTTTTTTACCTTCTGGGTTTATTTTTCTGGATTTCTCCTCTGTGTATGTATGTCACAAGTTTGTTATTTGATGTATAATTATTCTACAAGGTACAACAGTTTGCTATGTATGCTCACCTGAGCTTGCATTGAAGGAACTATCAGCTCTGTCAAACCGGAACTCTGCCTGGGTAAGTGTACACTTCTCAGTAGGATCAATTAGCCAACGTGGACTATTTGCTGGTTGGATGTCTCTGTTTCATATATACAGACATCTAACAAATGGGAGAGACTGATGAGTATTTTAAAATAGGCTGCACTGTGGATTCTCTTTCATTTCATTTATTTGCCCCCAGAAAGGAATCTACACAGAACAAAATAAAAGTCTCTCATGCTGCAATTGAATTATCTAGCTAAAATCATGCTTTTAATCTTAACAGAAAAGAAAGGATTTAGTACATAGGAAAACTATAGGAACTTCTCCCACCTGAGACACACAGAAGGAGTTTCAGGTGACAACTGAAGCACTCATGCATCATGTATCAAATTCAAAACTCAGTAGACATATTTTGATTTATGTCAGCTGGTCTCAGGTTAGACCTCTGACCTGAACCTATATTTCTAGAGAGTTTGAACTTTTCAAGCTTGAACAACTTTTAATAGCATCAACCCCTTGACCTAGAAGTAAAAATACACTTTCAAAGAAAATGAGAGCAACCAAGAATGAAGAAATCCTACATCTGTAGGGAGACTCATGGCATTTTTTGCTTCTGGAATACAAGTATTTTTACTTCTATAAAAGCCCCAGTGATTGCAGTGAGTTGAGTGGATATACATAACTGAAGGATCGAGGCCCACAGAAAACAAATGATGGAAAGGAAAATGATTATGAATTTTTTCTGTGTGAAGGGTTGTTGTAGGTGCTTGGCTGTTTAGAATGCAAGCATATGACTGCCAACTGCAAAGGAAGTTAAAGGGGGGAAGCTCTAGTGAGAATTAGCAATAACAGATTTTTTATTAAAAGGTTGGTATTTGTACCTGTTTCCATCTGTTTCTATTTCACTAGTCATATCAAACAAACTTCTGACTTTTTTTGATCTTTTGTTTAATATATCACTGTCTTTGCCTATCTTACCTAGAGTTTGTACATTAGGACTTTTAAATAGAAAAGTCTGTTCTGATAAGTCAAGGGTTCTCTAACTTAACTGGGCAGTTGGCATCTCTGTTTATGGCTTTGGAGGGAATTGGAAAGCATATATGTTTGATGAATTGCCATAAATGCCCAGTGGCTCCTGCAGCAGGAGTAGTTCAGAGGTGCAGATAGCTGGTAATAAATAATTAATGGACGACAAAGCAATATCTTTCTTTTCTTGCTGGAGCTGGAGTGAGCACACAGTGCAAGCCATAAACCAACTTTGCCTTAGAGTTGGTCTTTTCCATTCGGTCGGGTTTCTGTACTGATTACCAGCCAGAGGAGATGAGACAACCTGGAAATAATGGTCCCCATCTTGTATCTCCTACAGCATCTGTAATCGTTACTCAGCTGAATAGTCTTCCCACTTTAGACAAGGGGAATGCTTGGATGCTCAAGGGGGTCTTTCTACGTGTAAGATCTGCAGTGTAGGTAGAATGATTCTTTCCCTTCTCTCAGTACTTCTAAATTATTTCTGTGTAGACAGCTCAAAAGATTTCCCTTTGTTTCTCTCTTGTCATTTTGTTGTTTCCCTGTTTATGAGAAGAGGAACTTTCAGAGGCTTTTTGATAATGACTGAGATAAGGCTACAGAAAACTCTGGACCACATGGCTCCCTGAATTACTCCATATGCAACATCTACAGGTCAGCTGAGCACTGTCTGACAGTACTTGCTGCCAGATGCTTTTGCAAATTCACTCAGACAAGAATAAGATTCCATTGGCATATTTAAGCATTTAAAATTATTCGCTGAAAATTAAGTACTGGGGGGTTGTCCCCCAAAATATATATTTCTCTAATCTCACCACAAGGACACTGGTCTAAAAAGGCTTATTTTCCTCAGATGGAAGTCACAATGACATGGTGATCCCTTTGCTTATGATTTTTCAAATATGTTTTCTTAAAGGAGCCTGTGTCACCAGCCTTGAATTTTATTGTAGTGGCAATCTGTTATTCTTGCTGATGTCAGTAAAGGCTACTCACAAAGTAATGTACTGTGGTCTTACACAACTCTAGAGAAAATCCTTACTTCCCTCTAAGGTCACCTCCTCTTTTTGAGAAGTGAGTTGTACATTTATGCTCCAGCCAGAGCACAAGCTCCTGCTAGTCCCCAGGAGAGTCTACCCTTGTCTGACATAATCTCAGGTGTCAATTATATCTTCTAAGAATCTGTTTTGAAGAAATAAAGATTTTTTCTTATTGAGTACCCAAACATATTAAAGTCTCTTTTGCTTCATTGTGACTTCTCAATACTGTCCATATCAGTTCTGAAGGACAGGAAGTAGCAATAAAACAGTGTGCTCCACTGGGACAATGAACATTGTTAAAAATTATTAATAGGATTTAATGCATTCATATTTATGAGTACATATGTAATGTGTCTTGACTTTTCAGGAAGGACATGTGAGTAACACTGAGAAACTTATTTGATGCAAAGGTATTAGTTTGAAATGTACTTTCTTGGGGAATTTTGCTAATACTCTTTGGAGTAGTTCCCCTCAAAATACCAGGTGGGGATGAAGGATAAAAGACAAATAGCTTAAATTTTGCAGTCTTCTTTCTGATAATGAGGGACATTGGGGACATCTATAGACTGTTTTCATTTGAAAATTCCATTTCACATGAAAAACATTAGTGATTGCTCTGTTTTTAGCAGGAAGTCCAAGCTTGATTACCACTTTCTAATGACTGTTAGCAAGTGTGGTTCAAGTTTCTGTTCTGTTTTCTGTACTTTGAGCTTTGCCTTTGTCCCTGGAAGGAATTCTAGCACAGTAGAGCTGTGCTAACTGCTAACTTGGACAGTCTAACTTTTATGAGAAACCAAGCACACTAGGAAAAGACAAGGAAAAGCTTCTAGCTGACTGAAGCAACATCAGAGATGGAAATGGGCATAGATGGCTGGATTCCTAATGGAGTAAGATATCAGGGAAAAATATTTTCAGCTGTTTGTATGCTGGATTTACATTTGCTTATTTGTTTAAGCATGATACAGGTTTCAGGTGCTCTTAGGAAAATCAGTTGATCTGTTGCATATAGATGTGGTAGCAATATCAAGATTAGACCCCTGAATTTACATGAAGTCTTTCTTGTAATGAAAGGGAACTATAAAAATTGAACAAGAAATTTATGCATGTTACTTCCAGAAGTAGCAGTTCTGAGTAAACAGCAGTATTTAAGAGTGCCACATTGTAAATACATCAATATAAATAAAAAGTAAATCACAGCCCTTTGGGCTTGCTAGACAATGATTATATTGGTACATCAAAGAAACCCTGGGTTCACTCAGCTGAACAAAATTGCAAGAAGTTGTCCCGCTATTTTTACTGCTAGGAATTGATTGTATAACTACTGTAAAATGTTTCAACATCCTCTACTCATGGTGAAGGCCCAAAGCCAAAACAATTATGCTCTGACACATAGTGTAGCTGGGGAATACCTGGGAAGGTCGGATTCTGAATAGCTGAGTATACCTTTTGCATTTCTCTTGAGGGTATGATATTCACACAGTGGTGATGCAGAGGACATACAGGAAAGGCAAGGAGGACTCAAAGAGTTCTCAAATGAATAAAGCTCCTTATCATCTGCCTGCAAGTGCCACTGTTTTAGGTAACAAAACTGCTTTCAGCAAGGATTAGTATGTTTTCCTCAGTGTTTCACTAATTGACTTTGGTGCAACCACTCTATATCACAGAAGTTCACTTGTTGCTCTGCCTGTGACAGTGGGAGCTATGCTGTGTGAAATCAAAACCCACCAGATGCTAGAGGAACCTTTCATGCATGACAAACACAGACACAGCATTCTTACTCTGATTCAGCAGGCATGGCAGTGGCTTCACTGAAAAAAGAGAAAGAAGGCAGAAGCATAAATAGTTTGAGTCAAAGGGAACTGTAGAAACAGGAATCCTTGGAATTTACCCAAAGCTCTCCTGAGTTGCTGGGAGTCTTTCCCTTGGCTTTAATGAGCACTGAATCAAACCCTTTCTTCCAATGGGTTTACTTCTTTCTCTAAATCTCCTTGCCAGGAATGGTCTTTAAGACCATGATTACAAGAAACAATCTAGGTAGCACATAAACATGTTCACATGCTCAGTTTCAGTGAAAAACTAAGTAAATGTTGAAATTCTTGATCATCAAATATATTTTAAATGCTCTATCATGAACCTCTGTAACTCCCTGATATCTAACAAAACCCACAGATTTAGATGACATCATAGATCAATATGGGATATGAAACTACTTTAACATTAATAGTGGACCAGTTCATTCAACTGACTTAACTGCATTGCTCAAAAGCATAAAAAAATACAAATAAAAAGGAAGCTGTAAATCAAGTGATCTTTCTGATTTTTATTTTCCATCTCCTGTTGATACAGAGCCTATTCAGGATATGATGGTGTTTTCAGACTTCAGTATCAACAGGTAGTCACTTACATCAATATTCTGACATCCAAATAAATGGACTCTGAATGTCAAAAATCAAACATATTTTTCAGACATTGCGGATTATTTTTTTTTATGTCCAGAACCCTTGAAAGGTGGTTTTGTGTACAGACTCCATTTTTTTGTGTGTACATGTGTATGAAACACAGCTCCACAACTTAAGGGCTCTAGAAAGTACTAACCATTGGTTCTGAACTTGTAGTCCTTCAAGTTCAGAAATATTTGGCTTTGAGCACATTTAGAGACCAAAGTCCATTTCTGCTAGATTTGGTTTCCAGTCACCTCAACAGCTGATAAATAGGAAACTTAGCCTCTCTAATTCATCCTATGTGTTATAACCAGGTCAGAGCCTGGGGCACAAGCTCCAGCAGCTGGCCCTTCTTTAAACTCCAGAATTCTCATGCTGAAACCTTTTCCTGTTAATCCTAGGTTTAAAAACTCAGCCATTGTCAACATTTTCTTCTGTGGAGTGCTTCAGATACTCCTCTACAGAACTGTTTATACAACCTTCGGGAGTTTTTTCTGCTTTCCCATTACAGGTTTTCTGTTAGCATTTGGCCAATAGGATTTCTAACAAATCAGCATTGACACTCTGCATCTTTTCAAGGAACTATATAAGCATTAAAAATAAAATTATGAAGTCTCCAGAATTTTACATCATTTATTAAGTGAAAATTAACAATATATCTATCACTGGCAATACAATGGGATTTGGAAATTGACACTCCTGACAACTGACAAAACCCTGATTAGCACTGTCAGTTTTTACAGCAATTATTGAAAAGCAATGTGATGTGATGTCATACAGTGTAATCCCCTAATTTATTTCCTACCCATCTACTTCATGACTAGCATAAAGTTTGCTAACTGTTCATCTCCTCTTTTACCTCCCTTTACCCACATCTTTTTTTCTTCCTTTTTGAATGTAATTAGAAGTCCATTATTACTGCAATTAGCTTCAGCACCATGAAATAGCACGTTACCCCATGGCAGAACACTTACAAGTGATGTACTTATACACCTCTAGCAATACAGCATGTTTCAAATTTCTCAGATTATGGAGGATGTGGCCACATTGTCAGTAGGTGCTATACCCATGTGCATACGTGTCATAGCTCAAGACTCAGGGTCATAAATAAAAGCTGTATCTGTGAGCAAGATTTGTCCTTACAGGTGATTCTTTCAGGTGGTTCTGGTTACAGATGAGTAACATGCTTAGCAAAAAGTGCTTAAGAATTAAAAAACCTTTAGACCCTAAGAAAAACATCACAAATACTAGGAGCTGGCAAATCTGGTAGCTCAACAGAAGTGAAGTTTCTGTGGCTCCATGTCCACTGGCTCAGCTAGTAGCAAGGCTGAGTTTATGTTAGGAATAGGCACGTGTGTGCACATAGACACACTACACAAGTACACATACTTGCAGTCAGCCACACAGATTAACACAGGAAAAAACCCACATTCTCACAAAGACAAACAGCATCAAAAACCTTGTCCAGCTTCCCTCTCTGATTGATTGGGAGGAAGACCTGTTAGTGGGAAATACATATATTTTGTTCGCTTGCTTTGATTTATACACACACACACACACACACACACACACACATGTACTGTGGATCCCTCTGGCAGCTCGGCTTAGGCACACAGAACATCACATTGCTGCCACTGGATCCCAGTCGCCCCAGCTGCTAGTACCTGGGTATATGAGCCCCTGTGGCACCCAGCGTCACTCAGTTGCTGGAGTTAAAATCTACACATGCACATATACACATGCATTCTGGGTCCTTCCAGTAACTGCACTTAGATGCCCAGTCTACCTTTAGTCCAGTCCTTTGGATCTCCTGGAAACCTGTTTGCTTGCACACAGAGACACACACTTAAATATGTCTGGTAGTGGGTCCAAGACTCATGACCTTAGAGTTAGCTGACTCCCAGGTACCACAGTATCTCCAGTTGCTGGTGCGGACCTTGCAGTCTCTCCAGTAGCCAATCTGCAGACTATTCTCTCCAGTATCCAGCCCAGACTTATGGCTGCACCAATATGCGGTTCCTGAGCCATTTATGCTACTCACTAGAGAGATTATGCTTGATGCTGACTAATGATTATGCACTAATATTTACACTCACACAACATGAACTCTTGTCTCTCTAGTTGCTGGTACCATGTCCAGTGTGATCTATGGTCTCATTTCCAACTGCTGACACTTAGATATCCACAGATCTCCACACTCACACATCCACACAGAATGGAGAAAATCCACACCCACAAAAATAATTCAAAATGGAGTTTAATAGCAAGACAAAGTGTTAAACAGATACACAGCATGGCCAGACTGACAATGTGTTCACTTGTAATCTTTTATTCCCCTATCCCTCTGTTTCTCTGCACTTGTTCCTGTTCAGGTCACCATTGATCCCTCCTTTTCCTGCTTTTAGTTTGTCCCTGAAATCCCCACCAAATATGTTGTGCAGTCCTGAACTGCTCTTCCTCTGCATCCAGTGTGGCTCCCACACACCAGACTGACTCCTTCGGTTTGTAAGTGACCCAGAGAGCCTCCATAGTTGAATTGGATCTCATTCCAGAGCTTATGGGGCTGATCTGTCACGTGTAATAGCCCTAGAAGATAGCAGGATAGGATGTCCCTTTGTCTCATTAGTTCACTCTCATTATTCCTCTATGCTTTTCTGTGTTTGTGTAGATGAGTTTTTGATCACAAGGAAGTCTAAAAAGATTAACCATTTTTCAATCAAAGAATTGTTAGTTAGTTTGACCAACTAACAAAGTGAAATGGTCCATATCTTCAGCAAGTGCTGACGAAAGTTCCAGAGTAGCTGTATGCTTTTCCAGACTTTCAGCCTAAAGTGATGCTGTCTGGGAAAAAAACGTACTTAACAGCTGCTGCATAATACTTGTCCAGACAGATTAAAGGTACATTTTTGCTTCTGATACAGTGTGGCCATCAGGAGCCATGATGCTTACTACATTGTAACATCCCACTATGTGGAAAAAAAAAGCTGCCTTAAACTTCTGTGTTATTCTTCTGCACTGTTCTTGCAGTAGATGAAACATTGTCTCATGGAATTTTTAATAACTAGTCTGTGTCAGCATCAAAAGTGTGCTTGTATGGAGCACAAAGGAAAAATATTTTACTACCACTCTGCAGTTAAAACCTTGATGCATAATTATTCACAGTGAATAGGATTTATACTTGCAAGCCTTTTCATAAAGCACGTGTCTAGATGATATCTGTACTGAGGAACACTGCATAATAAGATGCTGCCACTTTTCTATTAAAGTTGTTGTGAACTTATAAATAAAAGTTATAAAATACAATATCTGTTTTGCTGAGTGACTAACATATGAACAGTTCAGGAATTAGGCTACTGAGGATAGAGCCTGCACCTGCCTTTATAAAAAAAAGGAGTACGGTGGATGATTCTTCATAAAGAAGGAAAGCATCACTACTATTAAAGAATGAGTGGTGCTACATAATTTTTCCTACCATATTTGCTAAACATCATTTTATTTCTCAGATACACCACAAGTTTCACTGAATCTGTTCTAGGATTAAAACAATATTGGTCAACAAAAACAGTTAAAGGAGCTCTGTTTCATATGATCAGACTAAAAACAGCTTGGAAGGGACTTTTTCAGGCCCTTTGGGCCAACACCCCTCTCAAGGCAGATCTGCTGCTCAGGACTTTCTTCATTCAAATCTTGAAGCCCCCCAGGGTTGGATAATCTCCAGCTTTTCTGGGTAACCTGTTCCACAGTTTTATCACTGTCATGGTGATAAATTTTTTCTTATGTCTATCTGGTATTTCCCTTGGAGCAGTTTGTGTTTATTTCCTCCTCTTCTCCCACTGCAAATCCGCAAGAAGAGTCTGCCTCTGTCTTCACTATTGGCTTGCATTAGGTAGATGAAAACATAAGGTGGAAATGTTGTTTTGTCATTTCCCCTTAACCTTTTCTTCTTAAAACTGAGTAAGTCTTGATATATCCAAAATCTTATTTCATGTTCAGTAGTGCAATATGACACGTACATGCTTGGTCCTCAAATCTGCTGATTGCTTCATAAGAGAGCAGCCTGAGACCTGACATCAAAATCAAATGTAATATGACTTGGGATCTGTTAGAAGCCAGTATAGTGTTGAAATCACTGGGCAGCTATGAAAATATGTGGTAGTATTTCCAGAGAAAAACATTAGTTTCTCTGAGAAGCTACCTGCTGTCTGGGTGTGATATAAAGTTTTTTAAGAATGATTCTTCCATGAGTGGTCTTTTTGCAGACACAGAAAGTTGCCAGTTGTACTTTACTTCACAGAGAGTGAATTGGATCCAAAAGACATGCAAGTGCTCAGTGTAGAGTAGAAAAATGAGGGTAAATGAATGTCTGACAGAACATGCACCACAGGGCAGCAAATCACCATGGCTACTACAGGCACAGATCTACAAGTGACCAGGAATACTTTCATACTAAACCATGTATTGGATTCCAGACTGAAGCATGTATTTATTATGGGGAAAAAATAAGAAGAGCTTCCATTTAATGATCTGAGCCTAACCTCAGAAAAAGAGTCCTGAATCTGGACACAGAAAAGTAGGCGACTACTCTGACCTCTACCTTTACATTGCGGGCTTCCTGGTGAAGATTTCTTTGTGATTCATTCTGAGTCCTGTACTATCCACAGTAATTTTACTGGTTTGCCTGAAGAAGTGCATGTATTTAAATTGTATGCTGCACTCCAAGAAAAAAAATAATGCTATATGTACTGCATAATCTGAACCATAACACTTTGTTCCAACCTGAAGAAAATTTCAGAATAAGCACAGGTAGCAGTGACATTTCCAGATTTATGAAGCTCAAGTTAGCTCCTACTGATGTGGAAAGAAAAAAACTATGAGCAATTTTTCTATGATAGACTGCCCAATAAACACAGAAAGTGTTTATTATTTGTTATTCATGGCTAAGGAATTTATTATGGACATTTCTTCTGTAAATAACCTATAATTTATAACTCTTGCATATCAAAAAGAACTTTTTCACATGACAAATATTAGATACCACATTGCATGTTTGATGGCACATCTTTTCCTGTATAACAGATCACTTGGACTGTTTCACTGGGCTCTGGATACATCTATTAACTTCTAAACAATTATCCTGGTCCTCCACAGTTCTGTCATGCTTACACCTTTGCATTCTCATATGTGGAAGACTTGGGTTTTATTCTTATTTGTTTCTCAATTTGATTTAGAATTTTGAATGAATTCTTATTAACTCTGCAGTTATATTTATACAAATTCTATTATGGATACAGAAGCATAACATCTCATGGAAAGTGATGAACTTAATATGTTTTAAAACGCAGAGCTTGTATGTATTAAAAATTAAATATATAACACATACACTGAATCTACAAAGTGTGCTGATTTTATAAACCATATTATATAACATAGAGTAAAAAGTAGAAAGAAGGAAATGCATTCAAGTTCAGAAATTATAAGTCAACCAAGTAAAATAAATCTTAATTCCTTTGCTCAAGGTTAAATACAAAACATATTATCACTGACCAATTTATCACATTCCTTAGTCTCTTGCAGTTATATTGGAATTTTTCTAAACATATCTATATTCAAACATGAAAAGCCATTAAGACTGAGCTTTGCTTCTTATGAAGGAATAAGCTTTGTCAAAAGCTTTGTCAAAAGCTTTGTCATAAGGTATCAAATTTTATCATGTGCACACATAGCTGAAAAGAATTTATGCAGAGCAGGAAAGAATTTAATAATAACTTATATAAACTTAAGGTGAAGTTTACCCTTGTGCTTTTGTCAGTTACCTGAATACCATAATGTATCTTCCAGTTGCCCAAAACCAATAAATAAATAAATACAATTGTTTTATTTGTGTTTATCAACAATTGGGAACATTCAAAGTAGTCTTGAAAAGAGACATAACAGATGCTGCTTTATAAAACATGTTTCAGAGAAAAAAATACATAGTAAATTTTAATAAATTATTCGGTTCATGTTTTTCCAGATACAATTTCTACTTTTATTATTCACCCTTAAACAGTAACATAATAGGGCATAAGCTTCAACCAGATTAAAAGTTAAATATAGTCACAAATAAGAAGTACGAAATTCCATTGGTACTTCATAAAATCCCATATTCAGAATTAGAATTTTAAGATATTAATTATGAGCTCTTCCCAAGGACCAGGTGATTTGGATTCCACAGACCTGAGATATGGATGGAAAGGTCTGGGACCCTGATACTAAGTGAAGACATTGGCACTGGATAAGCTACCACAGGAAGTAATTGATGGAAGGCACTTCCAGTCTTGGTAAGCTCCAGTCTAACATTGCCTTTCTCTTAGCATTTACAAGGCGGTGAAATATGGAAAGTCAGGGCCTGAGGAAGGTAAAAGGAGACATACCCAGCTACATCTGGGAAACCACAGTGACAGATAAGAGTTCCAGAAGAGAACATCTGATTAATGAAGAGAGAGGCAAAGAAAAGAAAAAAGCAGACAGCTGAAAACTGAAAGAGAAAGCAGACAAAACAGTTCACAAGGAGAGCTCAAAGTGCAATGAAAGTTACAGTGAATGGCAAAATTGCTTTGTAGAAAAGAAGTTCATTGTTAAATTGTCCTTCTCCTGAGGAGAACTGGCAGGAAAAGGAGTCCTTTAACAAAAGATAGCAAGAACAGTCCCACTGGATAGCTGGAATGCACTATAGGTCAAAGTAATATGATTTACAAAACACTAAGGGATAATATTGACTTACAAAACAGCGAGCTAAAGGTCACTTAATTAAATTACCAGGCCACCTAGGATTCTGAGGCAATTGGGAAACACAAATGAAAACCTGGAGGATTTTCTTACCAACAGTAATTAAAATAAGTGAAAAACAAACTTCAAAAAGAATTAAGTTAGCTTTGTCACTTTTTGATAAAAATACATGGTTTATCTCCCCTTTGTATGACATATTTCCTCCTCAAATGTCTGTTTCCCATATTTGCCATTGCTGCGTAAGTGCTTCAGCTAAATTCAATAGATACATTTACGTCAGCCTCTGAATTTGCATCAGGAGTGCACTTTTGAAAGCAATCCAGCGATGGCCTTCACATACCTTGCTTTAATATACATAGTAAAACTGTCTTGAAGCATACTAACTGGATTTCTTTTGGATGAAACCAATATGGAAAGTGCATTCCAGGGATTCATCTAAAGACCTCCAGCTAACAAGCGTCCAGCCTGTGGCACTGGATTAAAGGCAATCCAGTGAAACCACCTTGAAGTGCATTTGGCATGGGCATCAGCCCTTAGCACCAATTGTTGTGCTGCACAAACCTGCTGCCACTGGCCTGCACTATTTGCTAATAAAGATATAGTCTTAGCACGCACAAAAGCAGGCACATATAGTGGATAAATGATAGTATTTTTAGTTTGATATTGTAGGGACTGAAAACAAACTGAAGTTCTTTGCCAATATAGAAAAAAAAAAAAGAAATTAAATTAAGTTTATTTGGAACTCCTGACTTTAAGACCTCATTGTTTGATTGAAAATAAATCATATAGAGAGACTGAGAGACATAGATAAGTAACTGAACATAACTATTTATTTTCTGTGAACATTTTCAAACTTCATATGTGAATAGATTATTTAGTGATGTTTAACATCAGTATATTTCACACTATTTTCTTGAGCTTATCCAGATATTTTAAAAGGGATTGACTGACATTACGGTAATAGGCAAAACAAAAGAAGGAAAAATATTATATGTTCAAGTTAAAGGTTGACTGGCTACTCTGTCCATCTGTTTTTTTCTGCACTAGATTTTTCCTTCACACAGATATTGAAACTGTCAGGGATTATTCTGACAGATGACAGATTCTTCTCTCTTTTAAGCACCAAGGCAATCTTTGCATCAGTTATTGTATCACTCGTACTGTTGTGAGAAGCACTCGAAGAAAACAGGATAACAAAGAACTATCTTTCTAGCATTTTCCATGTATTTGATTCATATCTACAATCAAGAAACAGTCACTGCTGTTATAAATAAGTGCTCAGAATTTGTCGGTCTTATCTTTGGACTTGTGTCAGATGAAAGGTTGGAAGAGTTTGAAAAGTCAGCATCTATGTTTTGCAGGGGGAGAACCTGACTTCTGTTTCAGGAAGGTGGTGGTGCTTTGTGGATCACACTAAGGGAGCCTGATTTTTCAAAGCTTCTAGGGCACATTCATATATTTTTCTAGCCTGGCATATGCCCGCTATGGTGAAAAGGTTTCCTAAAGGACAGACAAATGCTGGTGTAGGAGCTACACATAACCTCATCACATAGCATGGGGTCTGTAACCAAGAAACATGGCAATGACCATGAAATCAATATATTAGAATAATCTCTATGTTGGGTACCACTAATCTGTGCTTTGTGGACATCAGTTCTCCTAGGGAACACACATGCACATTATTAAACAATTTTGGATCAAAAGGCATTTGTGTAGTGATTTTCTTGATCATTGCCATTTACTAGGCTTTGGTTCACATCCTAGAGTTTGTAGACAAAACAGAGGCTGTAAATCTGGACTAATTGGGATACAGTGCGTATCAGCTTTCCTTGACTCCATAGAAAAGTGTATTAAAATAACACAACAAAGAACAGAATACAAATATTTTGTAACACTGTGATGGCACAACCAGACACAAGGTGTAAGGATTTTACATAAGAATGTGAGCAATGTGATCACCACAGGAGTAAAACACGAAGTTGAGAAGTGGTTATTTCCTTATCTATACCTGTGTCTATACAATCTACTATGTCTATGCTTATGCCTATACCTATGCCTATATCTATTTCAGTCCCTATATGTAAATAAAAATGCATATTTGGTACAGAAGTAATAGGTATTTCCATTTATATATAGGAGGTAAAATATGCACAGTGGTTTGACATCCAAATCTGTGTCACCAGTATCTCGTAAGAGTTCTTCTGCTGATCCTCACTACCTTTTATTGCAAACACAGTCTTAATGAACTGTTTCTTTGCTCCAGTAGAGTGATGTAGACACCAGAAGAACCTAATAAGTTTTGCATAACAGAAAATAGAAGAAAAAAAAGAAAAAAGAAAAAAGGAAAAAGAAAAAAGAAAAAAGGAAAAAGAAAAAAGAAAAAAATTTGGAGAAATACCTAACTGGGAACGACAGTCTAGAGCAAGCATTTTAAAAGTTAATATGAATTTTGTTGGTAATTTTTCTTCAAAGTCAATTGAGAACCAGGAAGGTGAATTTCACTTCATTGTTAGAATTAGCTACGTTATGAAAGCTAATTGCAAATAACCTTTCAAAATTGTTTGCCAAGAATTCCCAAGTCTGCTGTAATCAAAACCTGGACAGAGATAAATTGAAAACATAAACAGGTTTATGCCTAGATATAATTCCTCAGGGAGAGAATTAAGGAAGTAAAGATCTTCTAATAAGAATATCAATTACTTCATAGTGGTACCACCATGAAGAGGTCTAGCTAAATGCAGATGGCACAGTGGGATGAGGGGGAATGAGATTTACTTAAGTATATGGAAATTTGAATGTTTAGGCTGATATTAATTAGGGGATGTTGGTATGATTAATTCCAGGTATGCAAGTGGTTTTTGGAGTACTGAAGTTGTCTCCTATATTCTCAGTGCTTTGCATGGGGGATAGGCTGGATGTTAGGAAACACATTTGTAATATCTAATGCATGGATTCCTGGGATTCTTCAGTTTACGACTAAGACATGCCAGAAATGAGGATATATTGTAAAAGTCTGCATGAACTCAGGTTTCTGTTGCTGGTCTGCAGTTAAGTACCCTATAAAATCTTATGGATTCAGAGCATAAAGCCATTTTCTGCACTGAGGTGTTCTTTTTTTTTTTCATGTATTGTTTCTGTAACTTACTAGAGGCAGTGAGGGGAATAGGAAGCTACTATCTGGGAATAGTTCTCCTGGGTTCAGGTACTCCTGGATTCAGGTCAGACGCTGTTCTCTCCTTCATGTGTCCATACATGGGCTCAGGACTTATTTTAACCTATGGATTGCTGCCTTTCATATGCACCAGTAGAGTCTTACCCAGTCCCCATGTTATCTCCTGACTATGAAACTTTCTTCGTTTAAAAGTCCCAACATTTTTTAGTATGTATTTATTGTTATAGTGTATCTCTCTAATGATATCATAATTTAGTAGAAGTCAAATTTCGAATGAACAATTTTTTTTATTGTTTTTTAAAAGACATATTACAGTATTTTTAAAATTACATACATAATAAAAGTAATTTTAATCCAAAATGTTATTTCTTTAAACATCTTCAGAACAGTGATTCTGGGTTTTTTCAGTTTAATAAAGAAGTTGCTTCAGGATTGTTAAAAAAAAAAATCACATAATTCCTCAATTAATAGGAATATTTTATGTTTAACTTGACTTCTCATAAAATAATAAGCAGTTATTATAATGCCATTTGATTTCTTATAGATATATATCTATCTGTTGTCAGATACCAATAATTGGAACATCCAATACTGGCTATGGTCAGAAAACTGTTGTAATAAATCTTTTCTTTTCAAAGTATTTATGCATGAGCTTTGCAAATGTTTTTTTTTTCCTCTTAGAGAGTGAAGGACAAAATGGACCCAGAGCTCAGCAGATAAAAGGCTCTTTTTTGATTTTCCTGAGAATTTTAAGGGCTTGAAGTGCAGTTGCTGCCCATTTGGTTTTCTGGAGCCTGGGGCAACTGTCTATCTGTCTGTCTGCCACTGAGGCACTGTTGCTCAGAAGTTGTATGATTTTCTGCTGTCTACACAATACAGTTAATCTGTGCTGACCCACTGAACCCTGCATCAGCTTTCCAATCCATCTCTGTGAGGAACTGTGAAATGAGCTATAACCAAAATACAGTCACTTTGCTGAGACTTAAAGTTCAGCAGAGCTTTTGTTGTGCTTATAAAATGAATATGTTTTCATATGAATATATTTAGAAATTTGTGTCCATAGACCAATATATTGTGTGTCTGTCTTGTTAACAGGAAGGAGAAGAAAGAGGTCCTATAAAGAGTCTCTATTGCATATTATACAGACTTTCTGGGATTCTAGAAAAAAATACTCTCTTAACACATGCTAAGCAGAAAGAAATGACATTAATTTGTAATTTGCCTTTAATCATGGTGTTGCAAAGAATGAGAAGTACCAGGACTTCATCCATGATTCTTAAGAACAATTTACCAAAAACTGAGTGCAAAGTAAAATCACAGTCTGCAAACACTAACATTTGCCCTCCAAAGGAAACATAAAAAATGGTCAGATGTAATCATAAAGATAAATGCAGATTCTTAGAGCTATGTTCCAGAGGGGACAGGATTGAGGCCCAAGAATGATGTTTATTATGGCTAAGGTTGTGGGGGAGAACAGAGGTTTCCTAAGAGTATATTTGATCGAAACAATAGTTCATTTTACAGAATCAGTAAACAAAAAATCAGTAAACAAAACCGTAAAGTATGATCTACTACTCCCAAGCACTGAACTGAAAATAGCCCTATAATTACTTGAAGACAAAAAATTACCGTAATAAATAGTATTAATTTTTGCATATTTATTTGCACTTTCATCCTTATCTAGAAAACATTCTGGTCTATGTATACCACTCATAAACAAAACAGGGGATCTGTGGTGAAGTCAACAATATTCTTCCAAAATTCCCATTTCAAACACATATTTCCCAGAGAAGTTCAATGTATGTATAACAGATACTAATTACAGGGGAAGATGCATATGCAGTAAGATACCAGCTCCCTAGTGTCGCTTCAGAATGATGATTTTGTTACTGAGAAGTCAACTGCCAAATCATGGTTCATGCTGAATCTGACCAAGCATCATGGCATGAAATTTATTACTTTCAAGGTATTAATCCCCACAAGATCAGAACCTGAAAATAGATTTCATTTTTAAATTCATCTCTGTTTTCCACAAAATCTTCTTACTGTTTGAATACATCACGTAGAGACTTTTTCTGGCTCTAGGAAGTACTTTTAATAAGAAAAGTTTAAGGCAATGAATTAAAAAATTAAAATTTTCAGTCCAGTCTGATTATTTGCTGTTCTATTTTTGAAGGATGAATGCTTCTACTTAAAGCAGTGCTTATTTTTACTATTTACATCTTTCTGTAAGGCACTACGTGGTGGTTTCACCCCAAAAAAATCCAATTTCCAAACTCCCCCACAATTTGCCTCAATGTAAGAGACGTTTTCAGACAGGCATAACTCAGTATGGGGAATTATATCAAAATTTATTACTAACACAATAATTACTATAGAAAGTAAAAAGCAAATAAACACACAGAATTAATACAATCTCTACCACCCCTGGGGTCCTTCCACATCAATCCAGAAGAAGAATCCTCCAGGACAATAGCTAAAGTCTCTCTCTCATTAGGGTATTGAGGAAGGGGTCTTTTATACCCCTACCAGTTGCTTGGCCTCGGGTGAGGTCTCCTCCAGAGCTGCAAGAGAACACTTGCTCCATCAGGTCTTCATCACGAGTTACAGGGGGTCAGCTTTTGAGTCCTTTCTCCCTGTTTTGTGAAGGTTCCTCCCAGAGAGTAAGATGTCAACTCTTCCTCTCCAGGTTGCAGGATTTCTGGTTGTTTGCTCAGTCTTTTATACCTCAAATAGTTTTCATCAAAAGTCCTTACCCAGAAAAAGCCTACTTGTTTTGGCTTCTCTCTATCTCAGCTGCAGCTTCAGCTCAACTTGCCACATAGCAAGAAGGGGTAATTCCTCCCACATTCCTCGTCCTTTGGTTTTCGGTTGCCCTCGTCTAAACCCACGTGGGGCACCTATGAGCCCCTCAACCTGTCTCCATGTTTCATTCTCAGCTCCAGGTCGCCTCCTCCTCTGTCGTTGTGGGGGAGGTGGCAGCAAAATTGCTTGAAGTTTTCTGTCTCCTCTGGCTGGAATCCTTCCAGCTCTGCACAATTGCCACTGCTTCTCCAGGGTCATGACTATTGACCTGACCCACTCCAGACCACCCCTCGGCCCGTCTCTGGTTCGGCTCCAGTGCCGTGCCTGCCTGTTGGTGGGGGGGAGCTGGCTCCAGCCCCTCGCTGGCCTCTCAAGTCTCATGCCACCACCTCTTCAGGGCAGTGGAGGGAAATGGCGAAGAAACCACCCGGGCCCTGGACGAACTAAGGCTGTGGAGGCCCAGGGGCCCCCTGGGTTCAGGGACCCTTGGCCACCCCTCATGGCTTCAATTCTCTTTCTGCCAAGAACTTCCTCCCGGCTGTTGTAATATGCTAATTTTACAGGGGTGAAACACAGCTCTGACTGGTCCCTCAGAAACTCATATAGGACCAACCACTTCCAGCCTCCCCGGGCAGGGGGGCGGGCAAAACTACCACATACTAATATTAGTTACTCTGAGTGTGGTCACTGCCATTTATTTTTCCTGACTTTCTTTGCAGTTCAGGGCTCCTGCTTCATGTTATCAGCTCAGCACTGATAACTAGACAGAGCAATACTTCTCTTTTTTCCTTTGTAAAAAACCCAACATTCAGCAACGTAGGAAACTGGAGGCCACTTCTTTTGACTATACATATCCATTCATAAATCTCTCTTTTCTGAGCTTCTTCACTGCCATGTGTAGCATTTGAATGCAGTAACTTGAACACATTGGTCATAGATGAGCTTTCCATGTTTTTCTCCAGAACTCTGGTAAAAAATATATTCTCCCTGACTTTATACTTTCTCTGTTCTCAGCATACCTGTCTGCATGTCTATGTGCACAAAGTGTCTCATACTATGAAAAGCATTCTTATGTATTATGCTTGTGCAGATGTGTTCTTTGATTTCTTCCAGACTTAGTTTCTCACTCTTCATTAGATGCAAATACAGCATTTGTACTCAGGTCTTAAAGGTCCCCATCTGTGTGCACTTACTCAGGGAGTGGCTCCATTTGCCTTCATGCTCCAGGTCAAATGTGGGTCCCTGGTTCATGATTACAACTTTTGCTAATACAAATATATATATAAATATTATGACCCCATGGTGGTGGCAGCATTAGTAGACAAAGTCAGTAAGAAATGGGTGAAGTGCTCTCAGTGAAGAATGTGGCAGTGTGTCGTTAACAAAATTGTTACACAACTAACATCTGCAACAAGTCCTTTTAGTTTGCTGTGAATTAGCAAGCTCAGACTTGTTCAGTTACTGGCCATGACCAGTCTCACTGATCTTTTTTCTATATGCACACTAATATTACTTATTAACAGCTAGACAAATAAGATTAAGGGGTAAATCACTGCGAATTGTCAGTTCTAGTAATCAAATACTACATTTCTCTCTGTCTATCCCTGATACTGAACCTGGTGGCATACCTTTAAATTCACTTGAAAAATCAAGGTACTCTTCAAGAATTAGGAGTTGTGGAAATGTTAATCCTGTTCACTCTCCATGTAAATTTCTGAAAGTTAAGAGCAGAATGATCTTATGTTCAGGTTAACAGAAGGATAATTGACAGCTGCTATACATAAAACCAATTGAAGGAGAACATTATTTAGTCTCAAAAAACGAAAACAAAGTGCAGCAGAATACTCAAAGAAGTATGAAGCATTATATCTTGACCTATCCTTTAAATATACATATAAATGTAAATATGAACATTTATATATATATGTGTGTGCATATATGGTTTGCCCATAAATTAAAGCATTTATTACTTATGAAGTAACGGTAAAGAAAGAGGATCTCTAAAAGCTGTTGTACATACAAACCATAGTATCCTATTGATCTGATAGACAGCTAAAAGTGGCTAGAGAAGTTCAAGCTAATCATCCAAGATACCCTAAGTCAGCTTTCTCTTTAGCTGATGGAGAGAGATGAGCATCTGGAAAAGACATTTCATCTCAACCTTGTTGCTTTTCTCAGGATGAGATGAATCACCCTCAGGAACTATCCAAGAGAGTTCCACCAACCGAACAGAGAGCTCTGATGGCTAACTTAGGAGACTAAAGCCAGATGAGATGAACTGCTCTCTCTGTTAATGGATTGCTGACTTTGATATTAATTTAATTGTACCTCAAATAGAAAATGTTCTAACAAGCCATGTAGTATAAAGACAACAGCTCCCAGAGGTACCTAAACTATTCATCTAGTTTGAAACTTGACTTGTAACAGTACAGAACCATTTGGCATATGAATTATGACCTTCTCAAATGATAGAAGCATGTGACTCCTAAAAGAACACTAGTGAATGAATCAGATATGACCATAATGTACTGGAAGAACAATCTAACACTTTTGGTTTGCTCTTACTAAGGTTTACTGAGTGCTCGTGTAACTAAATTAGCTTTATATTTGCTTTTTTATTAGGGAAGATGACATTGAAAACAAACTTCCATGTAACCCGCAAGTACTCCACTGAATTATTTGCTTCTTACATCTATAGTATGCATTCTATTTAACACCAGACAGCAACTTGGCATCATTTCTCTCTCAGTATGGATGAAAGTCTTAAGAAGTGTAGTATTTATGTATAAGTATTAAATGCATTGTTCAGAAGTTAGAAAGGCTTTCTTATACAGAAGCTCACTTTCACTTTACTGATTTTTTTTTCCATCAATGTCCACACAGGATGGCTTTTTGCAAGCGTTAGAGTGCACACACTCAACATACCATTTTTAAGATGTCAAGCAGATCGTATTATTCATTCACCCATGAATATTTTGATGGTATCTCTGTGTACTTTCTCAGATGAGCTATTTCAGACCCTACTCATCTCTATTTATAAGGCACCTCACACAGTTCTCATCTGATTCATTTGTACTTAGTGAATTGTTACATGCAAGCAATAACATAACCCTCCTCTACCTCCACAAGTTTGCAGTATGATAGACAAAAGAAGAAAGGATGAGCAAGTATAGCAAGAGCAATTTTCTATATATATATTCTACTCTGGTGATCCAACTTGCCCCACCATTCAGTGGATAAAGACCCCTGTGAAGCCAGCTGACCTGGCTTTGCTGTTCAGGTTCAGAGTTCAACGTTCTGATTCAGGAAGTCCTTGCCTAAATCTCAAGAATGTAGCTTTGGTCCATTCATGCATGTCACGTGATGCCTCTGCACCGACCTGCGTCTCCTTTCTGGGATGGCTTCTCTGTGAGCTTCTCTTTAAGTGATTTTCAAAGAGGAGAAACTCATGAAAACAGCATTTTGGAGAAAGCCCCAAGTGCAGTAACAGATGCTAGGCCAGCTGCAGCTCCTGCCCTGTCCTTCTCTCCATCTGGAGCATTCTTATTTTTAGAAGGTCATACTTCTCCCCTTCCCCTTCAATCACCCAAAGATATCATTATGCAATTCAACTTAAATACACAGTCTAAGCTCACAGGGTAATTCACTGAAGATGTAGATAGTGTAGATCCTAAACTCTTGTAGATTGTCATAGTCGGAACAATTTTCTTTGCTGATGGTCCCAAAAGACTTCCAGATTCCCATGTTGCCAGCTGTACTCCTCTACCCCCGTTATTGTAGAGCACTCATAAAGCAATGCTCTTCCATGAGTAGAAAGCACTAGACATACAACATGAGCTCTGTCTTCCAAAGTCCCTGCACCTCACAGCATGCCCCTTTCATGCTGCACACAGAAACTCCTACTCTTCTTACTCAATTCTCAGCCTCTCTCTTTGGGACAGCAGTACTCACTGCCTGCTTCCCCAGCACCATTGCTTCTCAAGCATACATTGGCCTTCACAGGCCCCCAGCACTGGCAGTAATGTGTAATGGAGCACTGCTAACTTGCTACATTTAGAATTCTTTTCTTGGAAGAGGATCTCAAACCCACAGAACGGTTTAAGTTGCAAGGAACCTCTTGAAGTCACCTAGTCTAACTCCTCTGCTGAAGCAAGGTCATCTAAAGCAGGTTGCCTAGAACTGAGTCCAGTCAAGTTTGGAATATCTCCAAGAACGGAGACTCAGTGACTTCTCTGGACAACCTGTGACTGTGTTTGATCATGCTCACCGTGAAAAAATCTTTATGTTCAGATGATACAGACCACTCAGACAACATGATCGAGAGGTAGGCAGGAGCTAGTAAAGAGATGGATCCAGATTTTTAAATTTTATGTATTTTTGCTGCCTCCGATGTAGATATTTACAGCCAAGCTTGTTACATTCACACTAGCCAACTTTTAGAGTCAATGGAAAGAAACAGACAGAAAAGTGATGCATTGGACTTGTGATAATGTCCCAGAAACGCCTGTTTCTTTCCATACTCTTAATGGGAATTGAAACAGCTCCAAGTAGACCCCCATTTCATAAATTTTCTGATAGCCAGAGGTCAAAGGAAATTTACCTAAGCTCTTAACAAATGAAGACATCTGTTATTTGGATCTGGAATTTCTATGTGTCAAAATAAGTCTTATTTTCAGATAGAAAAGCACTTAAGCCTTGTCCTTTTATAGTCAAAAACATTTTATTTCAAAATAGTTGATTAAGTTGGAAAAAAATATAAGTCTATCCCTACTTTTTAGCAAAGATCTGTTATTTGGGTAAGAGTAAAAGAGTGTGAAGAGAATGCATATTATGTGTTTTGGCAAATCACAGAAAATAATAAATTTGTTAATTAAACTTTCAGGTCCACCAAGAAAAGTGAAAGTAAAAAACACTCTTATCTGTATATTTGTATGCTTAATACTGTGTGAATTTGTTTCTTTTTCTGAATTTTCATCAAAGGATGAATTTTTCAAATTCATTATTCTGCAACGGTTGCTGTCTGTGTCAGGAAAAGGAAAAATGTGTGAGTCAGACAAGTCAGAATAACATCAAAGTCTAATTCTGGCATATGAAGAGGATCTTGAGAAGGACTTTGCCTTTAAGTTGTGCACAAATGATAGATGAATTGCATGATGAATGCATTTAGAATAATCTAATATTTATGAAAATTCATTTACTGTTCACACATTTTGAGTCTAAAATATTAATATACAAAGCTTTCATTGAACCATTCTTATATGGTTCAGGCTTTCAAACATTCAGTTCTTCTGAAGTGTCCCATGTCTTTTATAAGTATGTTGTAGATGAAGACATCTATAGATATCTATAGATAGCTGTAGATAAAGACATTACTAACTCTTTTTCCTGCTGAAGAGTGAATATATTTATGTCTTAATGATGATACAGAATCATCGATAGTCCCTTGGCAGTAAGTTGTATTTATATCCAGTGCAACATCTATTAATTAGGGTCAAGTTGATCTCTGGCATGTCATCCAAGACCCAGGCAGGCCAAAGAGTTTTCTGCAAAGCAAGTAGGGCTTGTCATGCAGCTCTGCAAAGCAGTCTTGAACATGCTGCTCTGCTAGCAGAGGAAATAGCAGCACTTAATTGTTACAGTTTGAAATTTGGATACCAACAGAAAAGGAACTGCTAGGATTAAACAGGAAACCTTGGGCCACAGGGACTAGAAAAAAACCATCATCTAAAAGACCAGACATGATCCACTGACATTCATTTTGTGTGGATTGTCCTTTTCTCCCCCAGCAGGAAGTAGAGAGACTTTGCATGATTCTATCAGATATCTCATTGTTTTCTCCCTCCCTCTGTAAATCCTTTTTTCAGTAAAAGCTGTCCACCCTTCCCCAGTATGATCTTGTTTTCTGGAGATATAAAATCCTTTTTCCCCCAAATGTAAATACTGGATCCAAGCAATGTAAATCCATTTTCCCCCTTATGTCACCCCTGTTACTGGAAAGGCTAATAGATTGTGGAAACCCCTTTTTGGAATAACCCTCCCTCCTCATTAGCATGTTAAGCCCCCAAGGCCCTTAAATAGCATTTGCATGTTCAATAAATCATTCTAGCTTTTGCCCCCATAGCTGGGATCATGATAGCTTTATTAGACCCTTACACTTATGTCCCAGGGCCTTCCTGACTTCTGGATGAGCTCTCTATGTCTAGTAGGATACAAAGTCCAAATAAGACTTTCTTGCTCATTGAGACTTCCGTCACTGTTCTTGTTAGTTGATACTCTATATGAAAAGCTGGATCATTAGTTTTTCCTTTAGTTTGTCATACAAACCAATATTTTCAGGAAACTGGTAGGGTTGTTAATTCTCTACCATCTGTTTTGATGTCAAATTTAGAATTAGGAATAGGTAAGTGCCCAGGATGGGAGAAGTGCTGGTATGATTTGGTTTTATTTTTTTGGTGAGAGGTCGAGGGTTTGGAAACTTATTTGCATGTATGTATATAAATTACGTATATATGTAGCCGTATAAACATATACTTTACATAAAATGCATGGATGGTCTCAGAAGCCACACTCTCTTCTTAGGCTGCCAAGAAAAAACACGTGTTGAGAAGGGTTTCAGACATCAAGCACAGGGATTTGTCTGAAATTCTCTGTCTCTCCAGACAATGGACACCTGAGCCAGGGCTACTGCTGCAGACCTGAACCCAACTACATCTGAAGCCGTACACCACATTTCCTGGGAGAGATGAGCAGGATTTATCTCACATGCTGCAGCAACGAGGCCTGTCATCTCATACCAGTAGCCTAAGGCTTGAGGTCTGGGTCTGTCTCTTACATATGGAGTTCAAATCTGTCACTTTTCTTATGTGGGTAGCTGAGAAATACCGAAAAGCGAGTTGCATTTGTGTGGGCAGACAGGGTAGGATGGGGGGGGAGGCATCGCTATTCCTTCTATGATGGCAAGGTTTTTCAGAAGGAAATGAGACATTTCTGGTGCTGGGAAGGATGCTGGCAGCCTGCAGCACAGTTCTTCAGGCATGAAAAAAACACCTGTGACCCGGTTTCTCTCTTCTAGATATATCTGCTTTTGAGAGGTTAGAGAGCTTCATGCTATGGAGCATTTGCTTTCCTAAATTAACTGAGGCACATGGGAAATCCAAAGGACTTTGTGAAGGACTTTGTGTAGCTAAAGATCACTTGAAGCTGAGGAGTTTGTCAGGATCTGCATCCTTCTGTCATGGTTTCTCTTTGACCAGCAAAAGCTTCCAGATGAAGCCTCTGAAAAATATGGCACCGCTCTCTTCTCAATCAGCTCAAACATGGCCAGCTAATGAACACACATGGTGCTGCGTGCCTTCTCACATAGCCTCTTAGAATCATAGAATCATTTCGGTTCGAAAAGACCTCTAAGATCATCAAGTCCAACTGTTAATGCAGCACTTCCAAGTCTACCACCAAACCATGTCTCCCAGTGTCACATCTACATGTCTTTTAAAGACCTTCAAGGGTGAGGACTCAAGCACTTCCCTTGGCAGCTCTTGTGCTTTTCCTGGGAAGGGTGACCTTCTGAAATGCAGGCACTCCTGCTGTGTGGTGCCAGGGGGTCCTTTGACCCTTACAGTGCCCTGCTATGGGGCTCAGCCCTGTCACTGCCTCTCATTACTGCCTGCTCAAGCAAAGCTGTTGTCTTGGTCCCTCTCAGTCTAGATGCTGGGATTTGGATACTGTCTCCAGTGGGCTAGAATAGCTTATCTCACTTGCCACTCAGTACTTGAATAAGCTGCCTAAAATTAGATGGTGCAAAAAATTTCGTGCATGACTAAAGCACCAGTCTTTTGAAAGCTCCCTGTTGTCATGACTCCTTTAGCAGACTGTACTGTGTCAGTGATATTATAATAGCTAATAAAATGTGGTTTTCATAATTTCTTGTTAGAGGAAATACCTTAGCAGAACTAAGGTATTTGTGTTGGAAAATTGAATCACAATGTGGCAGTGTGATTTTTTTCCCCTGTGCAATCATGTTGGCTCACCTGCTTAAAATGCTCTAAATATTTCTCAGTGTGTCTTAAGAATGCATTAAATGCTTCAACTCACTGGAGGTAAGCAGCACATTTTTTTGGTCTTCCTCCTAGAGTTTTTAAATGTTTGGAGACTTTTTTTCCGTGTTTTCTAGCTGATTTGTATTTATTTTTAGTCCCTTTAAAATGTCATTCTGATGCCTCTAAAAAAAATCCCATCTATTCCTTGAAACCTTTCAGAAGACAGAATTTCTGTTTTCCAGAAAGGTTTGCATAAGGGTGCTTACAAAGAACTTGTTGATACTTCACACCTACTGCAACTTTCTTGGAGACCCTGGAATTTCTCCACTAAGTGAAGGGCTTGTGCAGTCTGAAAAACACAATTATCTTTTTCTCTCTCTGCTTTGACTCTATGATTCTTGACTTATGAAGGAGACAAAAATTTTTGCTGTTTTCAATCTAGCTGCTAATATTTACTTCTAATATATTCTTTTAAGCTGAGTGGAGTCTCCTCTTACGAGAGTTCACTTCTAACACTACAGCACAACTCAAAGGAGTTTTTGAGCAAGCTCAAGAGACACACCTGACACAAACTCGTGATTTTTGGACCATAGCAAAATATATGGTGGCTGTAGACAAACCAGACATGGGCAAAAATTGAAAAACCCAAACAAACACTCCTTCCCTTCAAAAAAAAACCCCACCAGGCAAAATGTTCACAGAAAAATATATATCAAATCCTAGAAAAGAACCACATGCATGTTCAAGCCAGGTTCATGAGAAGGAAGGACTTGTTTCTTTTAATCTGCTTCAGTAGATTTTTCCTTAATTTGGGAAGGTTTTTGCAATGTGTGGTTCAGGGTTTGTTCTTTTTTGTTTGGTTCGGGGTTTTATTTGGGGTTTTTTTTCTGGTTTTGGGGTTTTGTTTTGGTTTTTTGTTTGGTTGTTTTTTTGGTTTTGTTTTGGGGGTTTTGTTGTTTTTTGTGGGTTTTGTTTATTTGTTTGTTTATTGTTTTTAAAATTAATATGGTTCTTCTTCATCACAGAAATTAATCATAAAGATCATAAAGATTCAGGCCTAACAGGGTATACTTCAAATGCAGCAGAGTTTTATGATGTCAAAACCCTAAATTTTTAATAATAATCTTTAGCTATAGGTATAGCATAAATATCATAATGGGGATTCATATATGCAGTGCTACATCCCATTTTGTTAAATATGAAAATAAATTCAAAGTGTGTTCAGAGCCCATGTATAACTCATGCTTTGCTTTAAAAATATTATTTCTAGAACTGGCAAATTTGTTGACTCCTGATCTTGGAGACAAAGTAGTATTTGTGGAGGTTTTCTTGGCTTCCCACTTTCTTGCATACCTTCCTTTGTTTTTCTGTAAATTTAGGCTTCCTCCTGGTGGAGCTGAGACCCTAATCTCAGAAGGCCAAGGCTGGCTTCCCATTCCTCTGTAGGATGCCAGAGGGAGGCTGCAGCCTAATGAGTGGGACATTGGTGCCCTCTCCTTCCATAACCACCAACCTAGGGCACAGGATTCTTCCTTGAATGTCTTTCCTCAGTCTCCCATGACAAGCAGCAGTGTCCCGTGCACCATGTTTTTTGACATTTAGCTGTGAATAGGAAAGGAAGGAAGAAACCATCCTTTTGCAGAGCAGAGCACAGGTAAGTTGCACTACTCCAGCTATGATCAGGGAGCCAGGAGAGGGAGGCCAAACAGAATGAAGCTAAGCAAGTTGGCTCAGAGCTCAGGCGCACAGGAACAGGATAGTTACAGTGCAGTTACAGTGCAGACTGACATAGAAATCTGGGATAACTGAGGGCAAAACTGAGCTAGTGCCTCTTGATTTTGTTTGCTGTGGCACAGACTTTCTCTTGCACGCAGCTGATGTATTAGTGAGGGGCTCAGCAATGTCATTTGATTTTCACACATAAAAATAGAACAATTTCTTGTTAGAAAAACATTTTTTTGTGTGAGTCAGGCAGGAGGACAAACAGAACTTGAGGTCATAGGGTTAATTCTGACATAATTCCAGTGGCATAATGATAGTTTATTATCCCCACAGTCAGCAGGAGTTCTTGAACAAAAGCCTTGAAGGCAGCAATAAATCAGCTCCAATTGCATTGTCTTGATTTCTCTGCGTACTTTGCTTTATGCTTACAGGCATAGCTTTCTTGAAGAATGGTTTGGTGACTACTGTATCAGGGAATGAGAAGCAGAATGGATGAGATGAAGGAGATGGAGGGTACTTATCAGCCATTACAGACAGAAGAGCTAAACCAGAAACACTTGAAGGTGCTTGAGGTTCCTCAGAAAAAAAAATATATATTGATGAACTGTCCACCTGTTACAACACAATGACAGAAGTTTCATATTGCTGACCTAATCCTTTAAGCCCTCTTTCCAAACTATCTTATAATTAATGAGTTCCTGTGTCTCACTTAGGCAAGATTATGTCTTTAAGGGAGCTTAAATGAGGAGAAGATTTTCAGCCCCCCATATTTACACGAGACTCACTTGCTCATAAAGGCAACTGTTCTTGTCTGTGCAAGTCCACTGTTCTTGTTTGTGCAAGTCCCAACTTTGTTCATAAGAAGTACATGTAGACTAAGGATATCTCTCTATCTCATGCGAAAATCTTAGGAAAAAAGTCTGAGGAAGAAATTCCCTTCCTCTCAATGAGAATTTCTAGGGAAAAAAGAATGAGAATCAAATCAGCATTTCTTTAAATTAAATTCTAAACCTCTGATTGTTCCTGTGTGCTGAGATAAGCATCTCTTTGCTGACTATATGAGAAGCTGAGAGAGATGAGACTGTGAGAGCATGTAGGGCGCAGAAAGAGGAGTGCCTAAATCTTATGGAATTCATAGGGCCTATGCCCTAAACTGCACTGTAAGCTTCAGCAGATATCTAAATATTAATATTCTTCCTGTCTGATTTACTGGTATATGCAATTAAGTACATAAAATCTTTCTGTGTATTTCTGTGCAAAAGTACCCCATGTCCTAGGAGATGACTCTCTGGAGAGATGAATTTTTAGGTCTCCAGATCCGTAGTGCAAGATTATTCAATTGCACACACCATCATGCTAACTTTTATGAAAGACATGGTATATAGCAAAAAATGTACTTCAGTTTCATTTTAATATTTTTCTGTGTTTATTTCAATATCTAGGACTAATTTATGGTCATTTTAGTACTCAGGGGACATATGTTTTTAATTTAATTCTAAAAATTAAGCACAAAAGCTAAATTAGACACAGTTGGTAAAGTAATTCTTGGCAGACATGAATGCATAGATGTGAGAGACTTTCAGTGTAGCAGTTATCTAAGCTTTGAAAGCTGAAGTTAAATCCTAAATAAATACGACTTTCTCTCACAATAGGCTCAGAACATGTTGAAAAAAATTGGGATTTGATACATAACAGGCTTATACTGTGAACAGAGATGTTTTCATCTAACTAAAGTTGAGGATTATAAACTTTATTGGAAAATAACTAAGTTCAATGAGAACTGCATTCTGAAGTCTCTCATCTCTAATTTTAAAATTGGAAGTATCATAATGTAAATTGATTTAGTATTACTTTACTTAGAGGATAAATTTGATTTTATTTATCAACATTACCTGGGATTGTCACTCAAGTGACCAACAATGGGAAAATTCCCCGGGAAAATTCCCCAGGAAAATTTAAAATCCTGAAGGATTTTGTGTGTGTGTGTGTGTGTGTGTGTGTGTGTTTTAGCAAGTAATTTTGACCCTTTCCCTTCTCTCTTTAGAAAATAAGCTTTGTGGACTTTATGACCAATAAAAATAACTTCCACCAATAAAAGTAATGAAACTGTAGCATTGTGGAGAGCACTAGAGGTGAACATATACTATGTCATCGGCTTAAGTGGAGCAAATCACGTTTATATAAATACAAAAGTGACAGTAAATAGAAAAGATAACTGTAGCTTGAAGAATAACTATTTCTGCGTAAGCACTAGGGACTTTAGATAAAATATTTCAACAAGCTACATTAACTTAGTATTAATTTACTTAGTTATCTGACATTTTACTACATGGAAGGTTCTGAAACAACTGAAAAATGCAGAAAGTTTTGCTTTTACCAAAGGAGAACTCTAGCAGTTTGATGACTTTTTTAATGTTTTCCTGAAACCTTTAGCTATTTTTGATTTACCATAAGGCTGTTTCACTGGAGTAGTATTACAGAAAAAGACTGTGGAGTAAATGTAACAGCTCTCAAAATACAGAATTGTCTGCAATACAGAACGATTTGTCACCTTGCTTTCAAATTGTTTTTTTCAAGGTGAAAATTTAACTTTACTGCTCCTCTGTTCTTGCAGGAAATAAAAATGTAGCATGTTATTAAAGTGGGGCAAACATAAATGTTCACATTAGCTACAGTTCTTCCAGAGCCATTACTGTTTAGGGGGAAAAAAAAAAAAAAAAAGGAAAAAAGAGAAAAATCCTGCCGATGTAACCTTGGAGGAAATACTTCAGACATGCTATTGTGCATTTACAGATAATCTCCACCAGATGGCACAAAGAAACAAATTTAAATCAACCTTGGCATGGACTGTTTTATGGTCACACGGAATGGGGTTAGGCAGAAACAAAAGGAAAACTTTAGGAGCAGAATGTTCAAAGTTCATAGGCGTAGGAAATAATTCTCATATAAAAAAATTGCTGAAGGCAGACATTATAAACCATTTATTCACAAGTTAAAGGAGAAAAAATTCTCAGAAATGTTTTTGATTGGTAGTGATTTTGAGATAGAATTCAAGTCATCTGTATTTGATAAATGTGTATACACAGATCCATACTAGATAGAAAAAAGTTTACATTTCACTAGGAGAAATGGAATCAGTCATTTGGAGCTAAAATATTAACACTGGATGTCATAGAATAATGTAAAATGCATATGAAAATTCTTTTTACAGATCTTTCAGCCTCACTTTAATTATAAAGCCAACTAACCTTTGCCTTTAAATCCGTGCTTGAAACACTAAAATCTAAGAGATCCACATCTATCCAGCATTTCTCAACATCATGGGTCTCATTTCTCAGTTTAAATAACTCAGACATATTTGGTCCTGTAATACAAAGAAATAAGAATTCTCTGCAACTCTACCTATATTAGAATAATTATTATTCATTTAATTCCTTCCTTCATTCTCACTGGGCTTATAGTTATCTACCACAGTAAAATCCTCGATAGATTAAATCCTTTCTGTTTGTGGATTTTGTAAATTCTCCACATGTCCTTATCTATCAATAAGGATATAATAGTAGAATTTTGTATACATCTCAACCTCCAGCAGTGAAAACCAGATGTTTTTGACTTGTTTTACATAATAAGTTCTTGCTGGTCTATGAAGTGAGGGGAAAGGGATTTGAAATATCAATGAATTACAAGCAGAATGATTTGAATGCAAATTAAACATAGATGCATACATATGCACATAAACATACACAGTTTGTTCTGGAGAGTTTCCCGGGTTGCTTATTAGACTTCAAATGTCATGACACACGCTGTTTTCATGGATGTGTGAAACTATTTGCTGAATGTGGCTGGAGCAGCAGTTGTAACTTCAAATGTATTGTTCCCCTCGGATCACCCTAATTATACAAGCAAAAGGGTCAGACTGCAGCAACTCCGTTTGCACTTTAGTCCCTGTGTGGTGCCATCTCCTCCATGCAAAGAGAGATGATGTCCAGCTGTGTCAGGGGATCACAGTGTGGCTCCTTGATGCCAGCCAGATGTAAAAGGCACCTTCTGCAGTGCTGCCAGCTGGGCTTACTTAAACCCCATGCTTCCTTCCATACTTAAGAACACTAATTTCAAAACCATCTTTTACAAACTCTTTTGGGTCCTGCTATTTTCTGATCAAAGCACAGTAGTTAGCACTGTGAGCCCCCCCCCCGCCCCCAACTGTGAGCAGTTCTCAAACACCTCATGGAGACAGTCCTCAGTATCTTATTTACACAGTACTGCCCTGGTATTAGTAGAAACCAACAGAGCTATTTGTGGATTTAAGGTAATACTCAGAGACTCTCAGATACCACCAGATAAATACAAGATAGTGTGACCTAGAATTCAATCAGTAAAAAGCTCTGGTTTGGTATGTTCTTTCAGAGAATTGTATCATACGGCCTTACCTTAGGAGACAGTTGGGGAAATGAACAGTTGTTCTCCTGTTGAAAGCTGGAATCACAAATGTACATGATTTGGAGGTACAAAATGATCTTGTCAGAAACAATCAAACACAAATCTCAATTTTTAGAGATTTTTCTTGTTCTTAGATGCATGACACAGACTATTCCACTCCATCTGGCAGCTGAAAAACAAACAGTTAAGATCATTCATTTGCTGGAAACCAGATGAGTATTGTCATTAGTCTTACTTGGCAATCAAAAATATTGCATGCATTTGGTCATTTCTAGTTTAGTGAATAGAATTTCTTTGTCAATTTTCAACTATGTTAATCACAGAGCACATAAATGGACACATGCATATAGGTATATATGCATACGTGCACAGTTTATATATTCCTATACAGTTGAGATTAACTGACTTTAATATTGTTTGTAAAGTTTCTATTTCAGAAATGCTAACTTTTGGTAGGAATTCTGATGCAAATATTACCACTTGATTTGTAGGAAAATGAAATGGATGCATAAATCTTTCCTGGTTGTCCTTGTGTAAAAAAATTTGGCTATTAGTGTTGGTAAGTCAGTATAGGAGTTCATCTCTCTTTGTAACATGTCTCTTTGTCATCATTCTGGTGGCTCAGAAAGTGTTTGAAATCTTCAGAGACTGATGGTGGTTTTCTTTAACACATGAGAACACCATTGTTGAACAATTTAGAGTTGCAATTTCTAACTTGTGTTATTCTGACTGCCCTGTTGAAAGAAATATCTGAGCAATACAAAGGACTATATTGGGTGTATAGAGAGCATCCCTGAAGTATTTTTAAATTGTATGTGTTTGTAGTGGTCCCAGCATGTCCTCAGGATACACTGTAAATGGTAGAGGACACTGACCAGAAGATACCATTGCTTCAAAAATCACAAATGGAGACAGAATGTATTACTGTCATAATCAAAGATGTATTACTGTCAAATCAAAGAAAAAATGTAGAGTAAGTAACTCTATTACCTGGAAAGAAAACAAAGAATGGAATATAGCATTTTAGTCATCCATTTATATTTTCCAAGATTTCTTATGTTTTAGTGGAGACAAACTGACATACAACAGTATGTGTGTAATAACAGTGGTAAAATGATGCCCAGCATTACTTGACAAACTATGAAATCTATCTTTCTCCAGTAATGTGAGAAGTCCTCAAGCCCAAGTCCTAATTATATTTTAGATATTTTATAATGGTGTGAGAAAATGGAGCAGTGACTTCACTGTTTTGAGGACAGTGTGGACTGATTCAATTTCCATCATCTGCTGACTCTGAGTCGCTTAGCAATTCTGAAACAGTGTAATTCCCAAAATAAATTAAGGACGTTAACTGCATACAGGAGGACAAGTCTGTTCTTAACAATATGAAGCATCAAGCACAATTTAGAGATGGAACTCAAAATTATCCTGCATAAATCTGAATTTATCTGTCCTCTGTTTTAACAACAGATGGTCCAGAGTCCCCATTTCTTATTCATGGGCTTCTTCACTCCCTCAGTCCCACCCCATTTACTCAACTCAGGAACTCTTTTCCTGATGGTTAGCAACACACAGGAGATAGAAACACATTCATGGCTGGGGCAGATAATAATTATGGGGAAGAGAAGGAGAATTTGGGTGGAAGGCCTTTTGACTGGAACTCTATGCTAGCTAATACGACAAGTTTTCAGTCATCTGGCTATAATCCACTGGATGCATTTCCAGAAAGGACTGTACAATTTGCATTAATGTTATGTGCTTAAGGGACCTATTGCCATTCTGGATTGCATCTAACTAGAGACATAAAGTATCTCTAATGACCTTTACATATCATCAAAGTATGAAGAGATAAAGTTTTGGCATAGATTTTTACCTGTGTGGCTGCAAAATACTTTAGCTGAAAAATAAATGTTATTCTGAACAGCAAGTAGTCTCAGCTGTAGCTCATAAACCTGAAATATTTTCAATGGATGTGTAGTAACAGGCCTTAGAGCTCTGTGGTTCTGAAAGAAGCATCATTTATAATTAGAGCTTTTAGCCTTCCCTGGCCTTATTAAAATACAGCTTTCTTTTTGCGTGTCTCTGAGTGACTTTCAGGTAGATATTAAAGATCTCTCACCTCTTCTCATTTTCTTCCTTTCCTGGGGAATGTCTAGAAAATGGAGAACTCAGGAGATGTGTATTTTTTCCACCTCTGCCACTGTCCTTATAGGTGACTTTGGGCAATTATCTGTAAAGAAACTGAAAAAATTCCAGATGACCCTCATAACGTGTTTTGAGATAAATTAAAAGTTCCACACATCAAAGTTCCATATGTCCGTGCTACAGACTTAAAAGGTTAAACACTTGGTGAGTGAGACTGCAGTTTTTGCAACCACAGTTGCAAATAAGGAATCATTGATGACCTAAATGGGGTCCTTTGGGATTTTTAAGGAACTTGAAATACAGCAATTGGCACAAGTATTTAGAAGACAGGCCAGCGCTGAAAATGAGAGGTCTCCTCTGCAAGGTGATCTGTAGAGCAAGAAGGCTCAGTGCAAAGAAAGGTGTGATTTAATTTGGCCAAGCACCAATACATACCCCTCAGAGCACATCCGGTAGATCAGCTTTAACAAGCAGGGGGGCCTCTGTTCCTAAACTGGCAACTCAAGTTGATCTTAATGGGTAGTCAGTTCAGGATAGGGATAGGGCTGTCGTATCTAACCTCCTGCTCCCTTCATTTCTCAGCTTCTACATGCAGAAATACACATTCACTAAGTAGGCCAAGGCAGCTCCACATTTTCCCTATCCTTAACAGATGATTTTAGAACATGTCCTTCTTCTTCTGTTATGTAAGTATTTCTTGGGGTGTATTGTATATACTACCCCAAACCAAACAAGCAATTACACAATCTGTTGGGGAAAAACAAAAAAGCAAGCTTGTACGAATTTATTTATTACTCTCTTACAGTTCATTTTCAGAGTATGATAGCATAAAGGTGATGTAAAAGGACACTTCTCAAATTACCCTGAGAGGATTTTGTTAACAGCAACCAACCGAAGTGAAGAGATAAAAACAAATATTCAGTGATGTCTGCCTGATGATATTCTGCTTCTACTAGCATGTGAAATGAGAGGTGGAAGAAATTAACCTAGAAGAGGAGGAATGACAGCAGATGAGAAATGAAGCAAAGCTACAAGTACTCAGGCTTAGCTAGCAGCATATGTTGGCTGAGAATTAAAAAGCGACGTGGGCATTTCAGAAAGCTTGGCAATATAAAACCTGAAGCTTTGTCATCCATCTCTTTAGGGAATGGGGTTCAAAATGTGGGAGTATGTGCTCAGATGTCTTACATGCTAGATAAGTGAAATTAAATGCCTGGATTGCAATTCCCAAGAGGAAGCCCCAGGTAAATATAAAATTGTATCTCAATGTGGATCGAGATATTTGTGCAAGATTCAGTGTCTCTGTGAATTTGGAATTAAGAAATAGGCTTAGGAAACCAGAGCCTATTTTTGTTAAACTGATTGTCATAAAGGAGGGTTTTGCCTATGTCTGTACTAATAAGTAAAACGACCCAGAACAGCCATTTGCCCAGAAGAGCGTAAGTTGTTTCACAACATGCATTTATTTAGCTAACCTCTTTTATTGTATTTCTTTCTTGCAGAGGAAAAAAAAAGGGATCTCATTCATTTTAACTATTAGAAAGGACATCTGGATCATCTTAGACCTAAACCTGGGAAATCTCAGTTTGGTCAAAAGATGCTAGGGTGCCAGGGAACATGCTGGTAAGTAATGGGTATGGATATTTAAGTCCAAATGCATACCAGACCTGTTCCATTGCTGTAGATACATCTAAAATACTTGACAAGGGAAGAGGAGATCCATTTTTTGGGAAATACTTGGCCAGGAGGGATTTAAGCTCTGTTCAAAACTCAACAAGAGGGTAATAGCTAAAAGGCAGTCAGACTTTCTTGTATTTGGTGCTTGGTGCTGCATACAAAGCAGTTTAAAATATATAAGAACAGAGAGTCAAAAGGAGACTAGGGAGAAAGAAGGTCAAACCCTCTGACTAGAATACTCAGCTGGAAGGCAGCTGCCCCACTGGTCAGTTTTTTTAAGTTACACTTTTCCCAGTTAAAAACATTGCGGAAATCAAGGTTTCAGGAACTAGGACCTCAGATTTCCCCAGTGTTCCAGCTACATTTCAATTCCTTCTTGCATGTCTACCTTTATTTTTTAAATAAGAGGACCCCAAAGGGCTTATTGCATTTTATTTCTCACTGCATTCTGTCATTCTTTTTACTTTCCCTCTCAGAAAGTATAGTAAGAGTAGGTAGCTAATACAGTACAGACCATCTTCAGAAATAAATGCATCATCATTGGGAATCCAGATATTAAATCTTTAGTGTCTGGAAAGAATGATTAGTTTTTACAAACTCTTCTATATATATATTCTGAATGAGAATTTACAGAATTTCTCCTAACAGCCCACTTCTCCATTTAGTGCCCAGTTCAAATCTCATTACTCTTTATAGAAATATTTCCATTGACTTCTCTTGTGGTTTCAAATTGACAGGATTCAGTAAGGCTCATTGAAAATAGCAAAAATTTCTGCTCTCATACTGTGCAGTTTGGAGGCTGGCTTTTTTGGTTTTTTGTTGTTTCTAATGACTTTAGGTCAACCACATCCTCTCATGCATTTAATTAAAGTTTAAGATATTTCTCTGTTGAATGAAATGCTGTTTTCATAATTTGTATGGGCTTCATGCTTCTGAAAATAGTTGTCTAACATAGTTCTGTTTTATCTGTCACTGAGACTTTTATCTGTTTTGTTCTACAGTCCTTTAAGATGTGCTATGCATAAAAATAAAGATTGATTACTCAGTATTTTTTATTTAATAAAACATGCTCTTCAAAAAATGATACATAAATGTATACATATATATGTACACACATACATACATATTACTGGCAATATCATATATCTTTTTGAATTTAGTAGATCCAGTAACTGTTATACTTTTCTAGTGCTTTATACACAGAAGACGAATTTTAAGTTCACCAGATATCTGTAGGCAAACATTTAGTTTAAAAATGTTGATTTTCTTTCTAAAAGGAAGAAGTGTTAAGTGTTAGAAGGAACCTGTGTTCAAGGAGTGGGGTTTTTTAATTCTTTTGTGTTTCTTTTTTAATTACTTCTGTTGCTGCTGCTTTTACTAATCAGCTTGTTTTGCATCATGCTAAACAGCACAGCTGGAAAATTTGCTCACTGACTAAAAGTGTCATGTGAGCAGAGAGAGTGGGCACCAGTGAGACTGCAGTGGAAATGACTGCAAAGAGATTTCAAAGGTATTATAAGAAGGCAACAATTTCTTGGCATTTGGGAATGCATGAGGAAGAGAAGAACTAAAAAAAAAAAAAAGTGTGTGAAGATTAGAGAAGGAAAATTGTATCTGAGAAATAAGAGCAAGAAAGGGAGAATATTTATTTATGCCTGGGCAGTCAGCTTATCAAATTTAGCTCAATGGCTGTGGAAGTCGTCGTAAAAGTGGAAAACTTCCACAATTATCAGAAAAAAAAGAAAGGAAAGAAAGATAGGAATAGATGATAAAGCAGTGGTTGGAATCTATCCCTACAAGCTGTTATAAAACCTGCAACAGAATTAAGGTTCCTACTGTTTTAGAAATAACACCTGTGTTTTTTAGGTAATGAATTGTTATAGGCCTGTAGGCAATAGGCCTGTCTGGAGCAAAGAGCGACTCAGTCTTAAGGCAACAGAACAACATGCACAAAGAGAGAACAGAAAGAAATGATAGTACTTTACTTACCTTCTTTTATACCTGTACATCTGTTTTTCTGTATTTCTACTGAATCCAATAGGTAGCATTACTTTATAGCATCAACTCCTGCACAGGTCCACTGCCACAATCCCTCTTTCTTGACAGAAGTGTACCAATAGCTCTACCAAGCGAGTTTTTGCTGTATCCATATGTTTGGGATATAAGGAAAAATACAACAAAATAACATAAAACAAAACTGAGGGGAAATTGAGGCAATTTACTGTGGTTTCTTTAGTACAGGGGACATCAGCAGGACTGCCCATAATTCACATTTCTTGACATTTCCTATTGCAGGTCTCTGTTTTTGTTTTCTTTTAACTTTACCAGACAGACCATGAAGGTTAAGCTTTTCTTACCAGCTGCTGGGCATGGAATGTTGTATTTTGTTTGCAAAATTTTAACATTAGCTTTTTTTTGCAGCTTCTGAGAATGAAATGAAAGGGAGAGGAATATTTTTGCTGTGGTAAGTAACTTCTGTGCCTTTGTAATAAGATGATCTGAATCTTGGCACACAGAGTGTGGAAAGCTGATCAGGTCCAGTTGTTCTGTCAAGGATGAAGCTTGCACTATCCCTGAGAGAAACTTCGTAAATTTGGCAAATTTACAGGGCTTAGAAAAAATCTCCCTTTGCACGTTCTCAGCCGTGGCTCTGGAGGATACCAACGTAGCACCTCCCATCTGCGTATGTCTCCAACACAGGTGTCTGGGCTGAACTCAACCGATCTGCTGCTGTTTGAATCTCTTGGGAAGGTATGGGAGGCTCTCCTCCATGAATGCACTCTGCTTCTCCTGCTGGTGCCCCCTCACTAGGAAGGAGAGATTTGACTAAAAAAAGCCAGAAAAATGCTGGAAACTTTTGGTATGTCAGAGGGAGTAGATTAGGATAAGGAGCTTGCAAATAGTAGCCTAGTAGCCCACATCAGGATTTTAAGAAGGTTCAGGAGACTGAAGGACAGACTGGGAGTGAGGGATGAAAAGTGGAATTGGGAAGTGGGAGACCAAAATCCAATTAGGAACTAAAGAAGAAGTAGGACACTGAGGGACAAAAAGGCTAGCCTGAGGCAGAGGAAGGCATAAAACTCACCCTCCTTAGTCTCAAGTAAATTGTGTAAACATGGAGAGGTCAGGTGATGACTCTGGGGAGAAACTAGAAAGAAAAACTTGAATAGAAGGAAACTGGTGCTACACTGAGGATCCCTGAAAAATAGATTTTGAGTGGCAATGCAAACAGATGTGTATTGATTGGTATGAGCACCTTAGGTACCCCAACTGGGCCAACCCAAAAATAAGAGGTCAGATCAAGGGAGTATACAAGAAGAATGAAATGAAAGAGCTAAATCAAAGCTGGCTTGGGACAAGAATAGCCTTCAGGATATGGGGCAACAAGAATATGGAAAGACTTTGCCCGCCAAAACATACCTGCTTTCTTATGCAGAAGAGAAGACAGCTAATGTTTTTGAGTTGTGACCTGAGCTACTGGATGAGGTAGAAAGGTTAAGGAGTATTAGAGAATCAGAAGGGGAAACAGGTTTGTGGAACGAAGCTCTGACTTCCCTGAGATGGGAGCAGCTACCAGAAATAATTCAAGATCAAGGAGATCCTCTTTTCCCCAGCAAGGAGAATGGTAGCAATCGTAAAGAAAGGAGCAAATGGAGGGTAGTCTATGCTCAGAGTGGCAAGCAAAATCTTTCTTCTCCCACCTCAACCCACCAGGTAACTCTGCACAATAGGTCTGAGGCTTTGTACACAGAAGGACAGCCAAAGGATGAAGTGAATGAAGGTCCAGTTACACCAGAGGTGTCATCACAGTCAAAAAAGTCAACAGCCCCTAATACAACCACTTCCGAGAGGAAGAAAAAATGGGTTATCATTGTGGGTAATTTTCTTCTAAGGGGAATAGAGGGCCTATTATGTCAACTGGGCCTGGGTTAAAGACCTCACCAAAAAATGTTCTAGCCTGACGCAGCCCTCAGACTACTATATGGTAATGGTCTTTCACATAGGGGAAATAATATATGAGCTCTGTTGAGGAAATACTATGAAACCCCATGTGAATCATCAACTTTTGTATTAATCTTCACAACGAGATTTTATTTTTTAATGTCTTTAGTATTTAATTCCTCTTCCTTTTATTGTGGGTATTATTTAACCGTATGGTTTCATTAGTGAAGCAAATTACTTGTTGAGCTTGGAAGCCAGAGGCTTATTTGTTGAGAAGAAATAAATCTAAAAACTACAGAGCAAATATTATGTATAAACACACTGAGTGATTAAAGAAAGGACAAACTTTTTTTCAACATACACAAAAATAGCTATTTTAATACCTGTCTTACAGTTCAGGTACTTACAAGAGCATTTCCAACAATGTAGGATGATAAGCAACAAGTTCTCTCTCAATCCAAATATTCCCTGGGTTTTGGACCTAGAGTTTTGGTCTAGCCAAAAGGTCACCTTTTTATTTTTGCACTTGAAATCATGGAAAACATGAAGAAAACAAAGAAAATATAAAAAATGGGGCTCAAAAATAAAACACTTAATCAAATAAATAACATGTCAGACCTTAGAGTCCACTGACTGTGGAGGATGTTAACAGCTTTGGCTGTACTAATATTACTTCCACCAGCAGGGAGATTTCTTACAAATATGATCTTTCAGCTATTTCATTAACCTCACACTCCCACACTGAAAATTGAATCTTAAAGGTCATGTTTAATGTGTTCAGTGTTTTCAGATCATTCTAATCCAAAACCTCAATTTTATTCTTGTAAAGTAACTCTGCTTACTAAATTTTAACCTCAAATCTTTTATGCTTTAAGTACATTTTTATTAGAATATTTAATTTTTCCTCTAAAGTATTTGGATTTTTTTTTAATGGCATGACTTCCCATAGACTTCTTTTCCTCAGTCAGTAGTATTTTTTATTATAGACAAAGGAACTAATTTTAGGAGGAATCTATCAGAGTTAGTACCAGCAACTGTTTCCATAAGTCATTCAGAGATATTTTTAATATCCATACACATGCACAATTGAAATATACTAATAGTAGAAATTTTTTTTACATAAATCTGTTGGATTTGCATGGCAAGGATTTGGTAGCAGGAGTGTTACATTTTCTGTGAGAAATTGTCAGAAGCTTCCCCCACATCCAGAGCCAATGCCAGCTGGTACCAAGACAGACCTGCCACTGGCCAAGGCTGAACTCACCATCCACAATGGTAGCATCTCTGGGATAAGAGAAGGGGGAAGAAACTGTGCAACAGAAGCCAGAGAGAGGAGTGAGAATATGTGAGAGAAACAGCTCTGCAAACACCGAGGTTGGTGAAGGAGTGGAAGGAGGTGCTCCAGGTACCAGAGCAGAGCACTGGTACCTGGAGTGGTGCAGCCCATGGTGAGGGCAGGCTGTTCCTGTGCAGCATGGAGGTCCATGGTGGAGCACAGATCCATCCACCTGCAGCCCACGGAGGACCCCACACCGGAGCAGGTGGATGCCCAAAGAAAGTTGTGATACTGCAAGAAACCAGCACTGGAGCAGGCTCCCGGCAGGACCTGTGGCCCCATGGAGAGAGGAGCCCATGCTGGAGTAGGTTTGCTGGCAGGTCCCCCCCTTGGGGTCAGAGCAGTCTGCTCCTGAAGGACTTCACCCTGTGAGAGTGACTCACACTGGGTCAGTTCTTGAAGAACAGCAGACTTGTGAGAAGGAGTGGAGGAAAAGTGTGAGGAGTCTTCCTGCTGAGGAGAAAGAAGCAACAGGGATAATGTGTGCTGAACGGATCACAGCCCCCATTCTTATCCCCCTATCCTGCAGTTGGTAACAGGGAGAAAAAATTGGGAGTGAAGTTGAGCCTTGGAAGAACGGAGGGGTGGGGAGAAGGTGTATTTTAAGATTTGGTTTTATTTTTCATTACCCTACTCTGATCTGATTGTTAATAAATTAAACTAATTTCCACAGGACAAATATGTTTTGCCAATGATAGAAATGGACGAGTGCTCTTTTCCTGTCCTTATCTTAACCCATGAGCCTTTCACGTATTTTGTTTCCCCTCCCTGGCTGAGGAAGGGAGTGGCTTCAGTGGACATTTGGCATCCAGACAGGGTCAATCCACCAATATAATCTAACCCTTGCTTTTTCTGCCCTTTCAAATCCTCTCAGTGATTTTCATATTGATGCCTACATGGTATTAAGTATTGTAACACAAGAGATATTTCAGTGCCAAATTCAAATGAATTAAAGTGGTTTCCTCAAACCCAGTTTTCTCTGTTGAGAACAGTAAATCATCATCGCCTACCTTTTGCTTGTCTTTTTAGGCTGCCTTAATCACAGATTGCAGCCTACAGTTGCTTATCTGTTCAAGTAAATGATTGAGATGCTACTGAGTGAGGTAAGTAGGACTCACTTTCAGCATTGAATTAATTACCTCTTTGCTTAAATTATGTTTTTGTTTTTTTTTTTTAATGTATGGACTTCATCTTTTTGGTCTTAAATTTTTCAGTGTGTGTGCATCAGCCTATGTTTATTTACTCACAATCCTTATAACAGGAATGCAGAATAAATGTTATTAAAACCACGGATTTCAAGTAGGTGAATTGCGATTAACTCAGCTTATCACATTGTAAGATGTTTTGTGAAACTGGCTGAAGGGAAGAAAGTAGTTAAAACAACTTGGTAGCCCTCTATAATCATATTGACAAAGGTACAAATTCTTTCTGATTACGGAGGAAATATGGGAACATATATGCAACAGCATACAAAGGCAAACTCATAAAAAACAGCTAACAGAATGATTCACGTAAAAGGGACACCAGCTGCAGCGAGGAATGGTGTAGAAGGATATTAGGATTAAGAGGCAAAACTGAAAAAAATCTCTACTACTTTTAAAGGAGGATAGCTACAAATAGATGATGTTAAGAAGGCTGAACTGTCTGATGCCTTTTTAGCAGGAAATCAAGTGATAAACATACTGATCCACTGACAAAGGGAAAGATGTCAACATCTGCATGTAGGAAAGATATTGACTCAGTGGAGTACCTTGAAGATGGTTAGGGAGTTGGATATCTGAGAAGGAATTGGGAGTGTTTCTAACTACAGTGTTAGAGGCAGATTCTCCTCAGGATGCACAGTGAGAGGATAAGGCCCAAAGGATCAAAAGTTCAAATATGAGAAATTGTAATTGCTCAGAAGCAAAAAATGATTCATCATGAGAGGTGGCCCAGGTGCTTTCTACCTTTCTTGTTTGCTTGCCCTTATACAGCTGTTGTGAGAGAGGAAAACTTCTGAGTACTCAGAGCAGATATAACAGTCACAGAACTAAGATTTGAGCAATAAAGAAGAGCTAAATTATCTGAAAAAATAGAGCCTGTAAGTCTTTTTATTGCACATTATTGCAATAATAACCTTGTTTGCACTTCTTAGTATTTGAATATATTTTAGCTGCAATTGTGTTGTTACTTTATCAACCATTACAATATCTCTTCTGAAGTCACAATATTATTTATTTATTGCTATTACTGGGGCACAGAGTGTATCAACATGTAAGGTTTCAAGAGTGTTATATGTTGAGGTGCTCCATGACCCTTCCCTCTAGAGTGTCCATGAACGAACTCCAACAGTAAGATGTGGGACAATCCAAAGACACTGTCAGGACACGCCTTGTTCCTTCTGCCATGTTACAGTACTTAGAGGAAGGAAAAAAACCTAATAAGTAACTATTTATATTCCCAGCAAGTTTGCACTTCCTAAGCAAGCACTGGAACACTTCGCTTCATATGTTTGACTATGTCTGATAGAGTAACTTTTGCTTCTGTCCTACAGGGACCAAAGATGTGATGAACTGATAAAGATTTTTGACTCTTTCAAGGATCTTCAGCTGAAAATCAAAGCCTAATCCTCAGCTAGTATACGAATACTAATGCTGCAGTTTCTGTCTCTGATGAACCTATAGGTAACCACTGAAGGAATAAGTCCAAGTGAATGTAACTTAGGGAATACACAAAGCCAGTCCAGCCACTTCTCAGACAGAAATGATATAGCCTCAGCAGTACTTCAGTATTCTGCTATCCAGAAGGAACTCATTTTATAAAAGGTTGTCATACCAGTACTTTTATTTTAATCTGTGATTCACTTCAGTGCTGAGGCATCTGATTCATCTGTTCTAGTCAACAGAAAGATTTGCAATGACTTCAAAAAGAATTGAAATAAGCACCAACTTGAGCAAGCCAGAGGTTGGCTCTTCTGTTCTAATCTTAGCTGTGTACTTAATGTCACCCTAGTTTTCACCTGCAACTGACCAAGGCTGAGAACTACAGGCAAAATATGGAAGTGCTTAAAATTTATTGTGGCCATGAACATCCAGATCTTTGTCTATCACCCTTTCATATTTCCTTCAAACTGAATACATTACTCTGGAATTTTTCAGGACACCTTAGTGAAGTACCAAGCATTTTCAAGTACATATGTAACACAGTCTTATTTCCAGCAATGTCCCACCAACGTCTTGGTTTTCAATGAAGATGTATTCTTGTGGTGACTATATGCTCTCACATGCTTCCTGTCCAAAGTGTCTGAGAATGAAGGTCCTAGGAGAGGTAATCTTGTACCTTTTCCTCTCTTGGAAAGCTAAGATGTATGTAAACACATGATTACTAAAAATGCACAGAAATTTGGATAATAACAACTGCAGAAATTCCTTTCTTTCTGGAGATTTCTTCTATTCAGAGCTGCCTTTGGTGAATCCAAACAGTTTTATGCTAGGACACAGATTATGATAGCCCTCCTCTCATGGTGGCTGGTGCTCAGACCTGGAAGAAAATGGCAGGTCATTGATTATGAGTGCTGGTGCACATGAAATAATGGGCCCAAATGAAGCAATTTTGTTTCAGTGAGTCCACGGCTGTATGTCTTTTGATTTTAGTTTTACTGACTTCCTTCTTTACATTGCGTTTGTATGGATTGCATAGCATTTCACAGCAATTTTGTTCCTTTTCTTCAGGGGCAGAGTAGACCACTTGCACTAAAAACCTTTCTAGCACAATAAAAGGGAGATACTTTTACAAAATGATCCAGTATATTCCAAACAGCTGGCTGTAGTAGCCGCAGGATGGGTACAGTATAGGAAAGCTGTGACTTACTCCAGATCTGCTGCGAGGTTGCTATTTAACTGGGGGTTAGTACATGGCAAGCCTGTGTCCCAGCCACCATGCATCTTCTGTTAGCTGGCTTCAAGTAAAACTTGATATAATCAATCTCTCTGAAAACATTGCTTCTGTGTAGAGAAAACACATTAGGACAAAGAAGATGAAGTGCTACAAAGATTACCTTAAAAATTAAAGGTTTATATTGAACCATTGTATGCCAGAAGTGCGAGGACAAGTAGTGCAGAAAAAAGAAAGGCTGATTTTAGGCTTTACAAACCCAGAATATTTGGCCTTCACTGTCTAGTCGAGGCCCTGAGAAATGAAGGATGGCCACATTAAACACATTGATTACTTTCTCAGGGTCTTAAAACCGGTAAGGGTCTGGGTTTTTTTCTGTTCTTGGACATGTTAGAAGGTGGGTTTGGAACATCAGTTCTTAGAAGTTCAGAAACCTTCCAATTCCTGCCAAAGGTATTAATAATCAATACATTTGTATTTGTTCTTAAGAGACTTGTTTTTAAGAGATCTTCACCTTCCTGCTCTTCTCCCTTTGCTCCCCTAGACTGGGTACAGAAATCAATCAGGTTTATCTCTCAGCTTTTATGCTGCTGGATTTGAGTAGAAGCCAAATCTTTTTTGTGTGTGCTTTTTTTATGGCAAACTCTCTGCTTATCCTTTTCTGAACCACTTTCACTTTGAATTCACGTTCTTTGAACATTTGGGTTTAAACATTTCATGAGATTTTGTAACAGATCTCCCTTCCCCTACTTGAATATATCTTTTAAAATTTTTCTTTTACTGTTACCAGATTTCTCTAATGATTCATCAGGGAGCTGTTGCCTTTTTCATAGTATTTAACAATGAGAACAACTAGGTATCTAAAGATCAAATCAAAGCACTTTCTATCTTTATTTGTAGTTTACTATTTTGTGGATTAAACAGTTGCTATCTGTATTACTATAGAACTATTGTGCCTGACATTGAGCTTGATAAGTGTTAGGTAAGTAGTTCAAATTTTGGATTGAGTTTCAGATACCTCTGCTGAAGACAGCCCCATATGTAGCTTAAATCCTTGACACAAATGATGAAGAGTTTACTTTCAGCACAAAAGACTAAGAAATTCTGTTTGGCATTTTGACTCTAAAGTACAACATACTTCTATAAAGCACTAACTTAATCTTCATTTGATCAATTATTCCCCCCAAGGACAAGATATTGTTGTTTAAATTTACTTTGTCCTTGAAAGTACAAGTTCTCTGATACTGAAGATGGTGAAAATGTTATTGTTCAGAATGTTTTGAGATTAGGAATACAGGTCTAAACTTCACTGTCCCACTCCTTCAGTCATTCACATTAGTGACAGATGAGAACAAAATATGAATCAACAGCGGTAGTGTGCTTTTCCTTCTGTTTGACTAATTCCAGTTACTGGTGCATTACAAGGTAGAATGATGTTTGAATTCACCATATACATTTATATGTATGCATTTGTGTGCATACCCATGTGTATATTAGTTTAAAGTTTACATGAGACTGGTGGAGTTCTGTGTAGAGGATGAGGTAGGAATCTTCCCCAATTTATCTCACCTGCAGATGAAGTACAGTGTCCCAAAGGCTTTTCTTATGAACCTTGTCATCTCTACCAGGTGATGTTTGACCTGGCTGTTTCCTACTTACTTTGGCTTTCATGACCCCGTACTGTTTTGTTTTCTGCCACTTCTAAAAGGTTGCTCAGCTAAAGTACTGTACTTATTCATAACCTTCACTTAAATAAGTAGCCTTCTTCTTCTCTTGTGCAGAGTTAATGATCGATTGTTTTCCTTCTCAAAATAGAGCTTGTTGCCTGGCATTTCTTATCAAATCTGCTAAAAACTGTTTCAAGCACAAAGAATCTTTGGCTGCAAAATGCCCTGGCTGACATCATTAATAAGAATAACCAAGCTGAAGATTTATTTTGTCATAGGAATATAGCCAAATACAGAAGCTTAGAGAAGGAAAAGGGAAGTCTGAGAAAAGCTGTATAAAGTCCTCTGGAAAGCTGAAAATTAGTTGGTCAGATTATGGAGTTTTGTTATAATTCTTTCACTCACTAAAATATTTTGTGGGGTTCTTCAGTCCACCTCTTTCATACGGCCTCCTTCACAGTCACATGGTGAAATGGATGTGAATTCCCTTTTGCTGGAACTCTTTCAGGATCAAACCATAGACCTCCATTTCTTCTCAGGCATAAAGAAAATAGCTTCCACCTTACTGTAGCTCTGGCAGGAGTAAGATGCTGGTCACAAACTACCTCCCATATATACCCATACCTGGGTGGTTATAGCCTTCTGTGTGTTGGAGCTGGGCCTCTCATGCAGAAGTAAGCAAATCCCAGAACTACTACTGAACTACAACCAAAACGAAGCATAAAATGTCCATCACATATTTCGTGTTTGCCAGAATGCATCCTTAGACAGATCATAGCAAGAAACTGAAATTACCCACCCAGCACAGCAGTAGTTGTAACAATATATGTTTGAGCAGACAGGGAAGAAATAAAATGAGGTAGAAAAGAGACTCAGAATTGGTGACATCACACTTCAAAGGTAAGCCTGCCTAATGGTAGTAGCATGTTTAAAATGGTATAAAATTTAATGACTTCCAAAATACTGGACACTGATTAATTGACTAGGTGGTGAGGAACCAGCTTGGATAAGCACATTAATCACTGCAGCGGCATGTCTGTCGCACACTCCTTTCAGTGCATTCCCCTTCCTTTTTATATCTAGACAAGCAGGACTCCTAGACAACCATTGATAAAATGGTTGCCATCAGGGAAGGGGAAACAAAACTGAACAACTTATCTCCATCCAGCCACTCTGCAGGGAAAGTCTCTGCCTCAGGATTTGCAGAAGGTCTGAGTTTTCTCCCCTTGGCGCAGAGAACAACAGAGCACTCCTGTCTCTTTCTGGTTTGGCTTTGCTCTCTCTTTCCTTCATCTCCTCTGATGGGGTATTGACCTGGCCTGGCTCACACAGCAGCAAGGGCCAAAGGAGCTGACTGATTCTGGTAGGGGAACTTCCCTTACTCCTTCTGTGAAATTATTGAGAGATGCGGAAGAGGGGAGGATGCTAAACAAACTGTGTTTATAGGTGAGGACTGGGAGCCCAGGAGACGTATGGTTAGACAGTCACTTGTGTAGGGAATAAATACTTACATGGAAAAGATTTGTAGAGAAGGAGTATGAAAACTCAGATTTTATCCCTGGAGCTTTTCAAATTTGACAATACAGTGTTATTTAGTAACACTTCTTTTTTTTTTTTTTAAAAAAAAACCCCAAATATTTTATACTATGCTTATGCTCTAACAAAGGATTAAATGTCAAGATGTTTAAGTATTTGTAGATGCACTAATAATGCTAATAATTTATATAATTTCAGAAGTCTTAAAGATCTTAGTCTCTTTATTCCTCAGTTATGCTGACTAGAAAGGGATGTGACAATTCTTCACTTAGACAATCTATCAATCTCTGGTCAGGCAGATCCACTTTTGGAGGCAGGGGGATGTTCTGCTTAATTAAGGACTGTCGGCTTCTGGTCATAAGATGCTAGTATATGCAATCCATGTGAATTGAAAATGTTCTGAATGAGGCAAACAAAAATGTTTAGCTTTGTAATCCTATATAGGATGATCTCAGATGGAATTTTCCTAGCTGACCTTATGACTTCCTTCTTACTATCCAGATGCCCAGATGGGATGACTGAATGTGTTTCCGGGAAAATATGAAATCCTTGAACAATGGACAAAGCTAAATTAAGTATTTTTCATCCAGATACGGCAGTAACAAAACAGAGTCAGTTGTACTTTGTGCTTTGTATAAACCATATTTTTCATGTATTTGTCACAGTGATATCTACGCAGCAGAAGGTTAGACTAGAGAGGGTCTGCCTTTCTGGTAGGCACAGGTTAAAACTCCAGTTAGCACTTTATTATTTCAAAAGGAATGTACATGCCAGTTTGCTAGATTTGGGGATGACTATCTATTATTCATAGTCCTCAGATGGAGTTATGGTAACTGGAGATGATGCCAAGAGAGATACCGCAGATCTAGGTTCACATTCCAGCCTGCTCCCAGCCTCGCTACAACTATGGGCCGGAAGCATTGTGTGGACCTCATCAAATGGTGAGAAACTCCAGGCTTTCAGCAATAACTAGTTGTATGATATTCACAAAACAAACAAGCAGACAAATCTGTATCCATGAAAATGCTGCCAGCAACAGAAAATAGTAGAAGAAAAATCTGAGATCTATCACGTTGCAGGTTTCCTTCCTAGTTAGAAGGTTTTCAGTTGATTGAAGTGTTTGCAGCTGTTAAGTGCAAAATTTTACAGGAGTAGGGTGTGGGCTTGATGTAGCAGGAATGGTTTGAAGGGTTGTGAAAAGAATAGAAGTCTTTTGATGGCTCTGCAGGAGGTATTGCGGGGGGCATAGGGGCATAACTTCTGATTAAACGTGAATTTTTTTTATTTTTTTTCTTGTTTACTGAAGGTTCAGTAATATTCAAAGGTGGATCCAGCTGCAGGACTGGTTTCTCTGTCATGTAGCTGTGACTACTATGATGCTTTACCTCTTTCTCTCCTGCTCTACCTCACATAATCTGCACTCAAATGTTTTTTAGGTCACCTAACTAAATGGTTATGAAAGCTATAAAGGAGGTGAACAGGCTTTTTATTCCTTACTTGAAATGCATGCCATTTCCATTTGAAGTCAGATGAAACAGTATTTCATACACATCAGTGAGAATCTGGGTATGTCTGAGGAACTGAGCAGAAATATCCTTGCTTTAAGAAATCAGGTGTGGATATGCTCAATTTTGTTAACATTTCATCTCTGCAAACAAAAAAATTACACTTATAATTTCTTTATAAAAATATTAATCCACAAGAAACAGATGTCATTTTTTCAGATGTATTTTCAGAGAACAGAATAAATATGAGTGAAAGTCATTCATTCAATATAAATAACAGATTTCAAATATGTGAAAGAAATGTAGGGATTGCTTGACAACTCTCCACCTGGACTGTTTATCAAACAGTTGTAGATTATATTGTTGCATTCATGCTCAATTAGATGCTGCTATTTTTTGGTCTGTGGTTGGCCCAGCCACCTGTGAGAGTTTATTCTTTTCCTGCCAAGTTATGAGAAAACAAGCACTGATAAAACAGAACTTCCTCTTTGAAGGGAGCATCTTGTATAAACTATACTTAATTGATACCTCTCTGTTGGTTGACAGCCTTTCAAGGGCACTTGAAGAAGGAAATGAAGAGGATGGTGATGAAGTAAGCCCCCAGACTCATTTAGAAAAGACCCCTGAGGTTTAGTGTGCAAGTGCGGGGGGAATTCCAAGGTACCCACACATGCACAGAAGAGATGCCACTTGCATAACGGGGGGTGGGACTGAAGGCCTCTAGCTGGGTGGTGCTGGCCACACCTGCCCAGGTAGACATCAGTAATTAATTGTATAAAAAGCAGATAGCTCATGCTGGGATGGTTGCAAGTTTCACATCAAAGGACAACGTTGCCTTTTGCGGGGACGCCCGCTACCTTGTGAGCCTGCTGACACTCTGAGGATGCAGCTTTCTGCTACGGGTAATTCCAGGCATTCTGTGTCAGTAGGATAACTTCATAAGCAACATCTGGGTGACTGGGGGAGTCGTACCGAGGGCTTATTTTTCTCCTCCTTTCTCTCTCTTGGGTTTTTTCGTTTTGTTGACCACCTCTTGGTAATAAATATTGGTTTTGTTGAGTTTTCAATGGTGTATGGTTTCAGTTTCAGCATCCTTCCAAACTCTCCCTGTTACAATTGTAGAGAATGTGGGAAAAAATCTGTAAAGAACATATTAAACAAAAAGCAGCTAAATTTAATTTCCATAAACAACTCCAGCATCTCTTCATAAAATGTTTATGTGCCTACAGTTCTATATTGATCAGATGTAAGTTCTGGAGAGGTCAAACCACAAGGCTCCCCTCTTTGATATTTGCCTTTTATCATAGCTGAGTCTTTCAGACTCATACCTTCTCTGAGAATAAAAAGAAAATTCTGTTTTGTAAAGTTATTAACTGTGTGAAAGTTTCTATTACCAGCCAAATATAACACAATGATACAACATGCCTAACCATTAAAACATCAGAAAAATCCTTTCACATTAATGATGCAACTTAATGGGCACTTGCAATACAGTGGATTATTCAAAGTCATTATCTACACTACAGAAATATAAAGCGATGTATGAGGCATTTAAAAAGCATCTGAAAGACTCCAATTTTTGCTAAAATTTTTGATTGTGGTTTATCTACTCGAAAGTCTGAATGGAAGAAATGTCCAGGATCTAAAACTAGTTTTGATTCTGTCATGAGAGTGCTCCACACCTATCTGGTGTGGAGTAGGATTCTCCATATCATGTCCGAACAGAAATCTGATTATCTACTTTTAAATGAAACATGAACTTTTTGAAAAGATTGATAATCCCACCACACAGACTACATTTTGGAAGTAGCAGTTTTTCGTTTATTTTAGTAATCCATCAGGTGTTCAGTAAATTCATCTGCCAGTGGAGGAGAGATATTGCAGGTGTAGTGCATAACCATTGGTATGGGCTGATCAAAAATTAGGGGAGGGGGGCTTGTAGGGTTTGTCTTCTTGTCCATATTTGTCCTGTCCTGACTGAAATTATCTCATTATGTGTACAGGATATCACTATCTCAGTCACTGTTAGTAGCAAATGAAATACATTCACACAACTTTTGGGATGATTTTGATGAAATTTTTGCTCTAGTGAATTTATCATCCATTTTCTTCACAGTGTCAATAATGCCATGAATACTCACTTTAGATGGATGTTAAAGAAGAGTTTTCTTTCCATCTGCAACTGCATTTGACCTTGTTCTGGGACACCCAGAGAGGTGAGTCCTTTGTTTTATTCCCTACTTTTCCATAGGTGAGCCTCCATACCATTCAGCAAGTATCTGAGGAAGAATTTTGCTCTTAAATTAGCTCAAAAATACTTAAGTGAGTTTTTTTTTTACTAATTCTCAAATGTATGTTATCTCAAATATACATAATAAATGAGCTGAATCAGAGCACAGACCAGTGCCATGTCTGTTGCAATGTGTTATTACACACCAATGTGCCCCAAGAAGATTGGTGACAAACCTTTGCAGGTATTTATGCTGTGATTGTGCAGTCTGTGGTTTATTTTGTTACTGCTCTGATGTTCTTATTCCCTTGTTGTTTTCCACACACATTACTGCTATTGTTTCAATGAGTAATTTGCTGACTGAGCTGAAAAATCAGTTTGGTAGTGGATTAAAAGGAGGTACTGAAAAACTTTGTTACTCTTACCAAGCTCTGGGTATGGCCAGAAGGTGACAGCAAGGGTATGTGTTATGTTGCAGTCTCTTCTTTTTTCTCAGTGGTTCCTAGGAATTCCTGTAGGAATTAGTGTTGCCACACTTTTTAACAATTAGTAACATATTTGATCCTATTATTCCCTGCACAGCTGTAGGTAGGCTAATTTTCATCTGCCTGCTAACAATATCCCAGGTCTCACAGGCTGGAGCAGGTTTCTCAGACTCTGGACAGCATGCTAGAGTTGGCAATAGCTGAACTATCCCACTGCAATCTGCTCAGGCTCACTGGCTCCAGCAGGTATTTTGCTGTCAATTTCAAACAAAATATAGCCTTTGAACTGCCACTTGAAGTATCCCAATATACACATTTTAATTCTTCCAAATGCAGTATCATTCAGCTAGGAGAAAACATAGTGCTTATTGTAACATGAGGAGGAGTTGCATCCTAGAAGGCTGCTAGTCCAGAGAATTTAGACGCTGTAGTAGGAAAATAACTGGCACTGAAGTGATGCTTAGAAGGCTAAAATAATTCTTAAGGAGTATCAAGGAAAATAGAGAAACATTGCTATATCTGAAAATAACTTAAGAGATACTACTATCAGAATGATGTGTCAGAGACTTTGTTTTCATTCTTTAAAAAGCTGCTGAGAAACTGATGAAAGAAAAAGAAAAGAACTGCAAGAGTTTTGAACATTGAAAAACACCTCGTTCTGACCAGGTGTTGCTTGTTCATCCAAGAAAAGTTAAGACAGGATAAAAAATATCAGTGCAAGCAAGAGATTTTTAACTGGTAGACAGTAAGGAGAGCCAATGCAATCTAAAGGTCACATGTTCAAGTTCTTTATATTCAGAAAAGAAAAAAAGCTAAATACAGAGGAAAAAATGGAAAACTGGTGAAACCAAACATTTTTGAAATTAAGAATCAACATTCACATCTAATAAACATGCTTAGTTCAATGCACATAGTTTAAGAATCAGTTAATAAAATTATGCAGCTGGTGCTAACAAAATATTCACAATTACTATATAAAAGGTGTGTTGCTCACTAGCAGGGTAGCCCCAGAGAACTTCAGAAAATGGCCACCCTATGCCACTGATCTCCACGAGGCTGTGCCTTTTGTTGCCTTCAACTAAAACAGCCAGAGTATCTGATTAGTTTTGCTGCCTTCTATTGTAAGAACATAGACCAATTAATTTATTTCTGACAGTAACACAGATTCACCATTTTACTAAATCTTTTCCATGGACAGGAAATGCTAGTTAAACTATGCGCTGCAATATCCAATAGTTGATGGAGGTAGGGATGATCTGTCAGGATACATAAACTCTGACATGCAGTGCAAAAGTCTAAAGACAAAATCAAGGTCGTGGTCAGAACCACACTTGAAATCACCAATTAAATTTAAAACCCTTGAAGATTGGAAACATAATATGAATTTCTGTGAACCTTCTTACTGTCCTAGTTACCTGTTAAAGAAACAGTAACAAAGCAAAAATATAGATAAAATATAGATAACCCACTTGTTTGGGTTATCAACCCTACCATTGATTCAATGTATAGACTAAGACTTGAAGAAGGTTAGAAGGATAAGGTACTGAATAGATTACAGGATCACCAACACAAGCGTGTGTTCTCTTTTGGCTTATGTACTAGGACATCAGATTCAGGAAGCCTTTCTTATATAGATTTATCGTAGGAAGTGCTTAAAGGCATGTGCTGGATTTTTCCCATTAGGGCTGTGGTAAGCAGAGCTCAGTTTTTATACAAAACCTGAGCTAATTTATTTTTTAAAGCAAATAAGACTTCATCTAATACCTCTGAAAAATTTCCTACTTCAGTATCCATAACATAGGCATCATGAGGTGATTGGGTTTTCACGGCACTGTCAATCTTTGAAACATCATATGCATTTGTAAAATAAGAACGAAGCAAACAAAATAATTCTACTACATCTTTTTAGAAGCATTGCTGCAAGGGTTCTTAACAAAAAAAACCCAGCAAATTTTGTGTTTACTTGTGCTCAGCAAAACCTAAACATATTTCATCTAATGCTGTCAAATAGATTTCCTTACAAATTGAAATGTTAAACAATATTTTTGCTATCAAGTCAATTATGTGAAATAAATCAAAGGGCAAAGAAATATCTGTTTCATTGTTAGAAAAGTTCTAAAACATATGTTTTCCAAAAAATGCCAAAAGAATTGCGGTGTGACAGTGATTGGGATGGGATGTGCTAGGGGCAGCCTCTACCAGTGAGAAATATTGGAAATCTGAAACGAACATTTAATAAGATCTTAGATAGTAAAACTTCAGGTCTTCAGATATTTTTCTCTGTAGAGAAAGAAGAAACATAGGAAAAAAGATCTAGAAAAATAATTTGAACTACCTTTCCAACTGCTGCAATCAAATTTTGCTTTAAATTTGAAATTTTTTAGTAAATTCTAAACTATATCTAATTATAGACTGGTTTGTGGAGAAAGTGTGAGGTAGCAAGTGCTGGCAAACTATTCATTAGAGTAAATGCTGAAAAAAAGTACAAAAAATGTTTGTTAGCAAATTTCTCTGCAGTATTTGGTATTGATGAACCTGGTCTGCCCAGCATATAGATGTGTGATTTGGGGCCTCAAAACCTGTCCAGCAGGCATTTTTTGTGGGTTGCATGGGTGTTCTTGGAGCACTGTCTCATGGCTTAATGCCTGTGTGTCTGAGCAACTCTACTTTGAAAGGACTACTGTAATTTACTGCCAAATGATTCTTACTTTTGAACATCAGGATTGAATAACTAAAATAAATAGTGTCATTCATTGTAAATAATTGAGTTGAGGTCAATGTTGTTGTCTATAGAATAGGTTATTACTTAGAATAAAAATTTCAGTTTTGCCATGATAAAGCAATCAAATTTTGATGAATAGCAACAGGAATTCAAAATGCTTAACCTGAAGTCCAGATGAACTAAACATTTGTGCTCACTCTGGAAATTATCAAAGCAGATCTGGCTTTGATAGTTTGAATGCTATTGATACTGATATGTTGAAACAGCAACTTATAGGTCTTACTTTCTGGGAAAATCTGTGCTATAGACTTATTATTTTTACAAAGAATGTTATCCAGAGGATGGAGATGACATCTCACAATGCATAGATGCAAACCAGTCCAATTACTAAGCTGGTGACCAAAGTCAAAGGTCCCTGAAGTAGGGACAAAGCAGTACTGCTAAATTCAAGACATTTATCAAACTGTCTCACAGAAGTACTGTTAATCTAAATGTGTCTGGTTTAAAGCACTGGTAATTTATTTGGCTATTTCATCACTTGTGAAGTTTGTGCCATTAGTATTTAATCATCTTAGATTCATAATCATCCTCCCTTCCTGCAATATACTTCAAGGACAATAAAGTTCTGCAGTTTTGTCTTTGTGCTTCCATTTCCCCTTCAGTATCGACGGGTGAAGAAACATTTCAGGGATACTGAATACTGCACTCTGAAAGGCTGTAACTTTTAGTATTGTGAGGACACTTTTGCTCAGAAAGGCTGAACTTTTTTTTGGTTACACATTATCATGTTTTCATTTTCAGCTTTTTTTGTTTTTCTCCTGTAGGTCTCTCTGAATTGATGCTCGGAGCAATGTCTACTGAAATTCAAACCAAACACTCATCTGATAATACATAAATGAGTATTAAATATTTCAGATTCTCTAGGCAGTACCTTTTCTGCTGGTTCTTTGAAATGTTGGTGTAGATTAAATCAGTCAGCTTGTGTTCTTCTGGAAGAGACATGTCTGCATGGGACTTAGTAATGACCTGAGGAAAAAACACTTGTTTGCTAGGTTACAGGAAGAAAAAGAGGAAAGATAGATAGGTTCCTAAAAAACACCTAGGAAGATGTCCTAAGCCATTCTCACGTTTGGCCTATTGTTACTAAGTGCTTGACTGTCCTGAAAGGAAAGGACAAATTTATTTTTTTTTAGAGTAAGCCACATGCACAGGTTGAGGATAAAGAGGAGATAGGATCTTCCCTTCTCCTGAACTCCCACAGGACTGTTTGCAGAAAGGAGAAGGCAAATCAGAGACAGACCTTATTTGGCAAGACCCTCCAGCTATGTCAACATGTGTAAATGGGTTCATTTAGAAAATATTCACATTACATTTTCAATTCCCTCCTATAGCAAAAACTTATTTTTTAGGGGAAAAAAAAAGAAAAACTAGAGTGAAACTTAGGGGAATAGAAACTCATTTGGTAATATGTTTTCCAGATGCCAAGACACCAATAGAAGGACTGTGCAGAGAGAATCAGTTTCCATAAGTAGTTCATGCCACAACTTATAGATTTGTCTCACCAGTATCACATGTTCAAAGCTCTTGACACGTCCCAAAAGGTTAATGTGAACTTTAGTTTTGGGAATTTTACTTTGACTCAATCTACTCTAAATTGCTTCTTGTTTCACTCACAGTTCTTTGTAACAGAGAGGACTTAAACCACTTTTTCACAGACCTCTAATGAAAAAGAGGATTTAAGTCAGAAACCTCAGTGTTATTAGAAGTGGCTCACTGCCATTGTATTAGCTTTACACAACTGTCAGGCATGCTGTTAAGAATCAACTGGTAAAACTCCTAATGTAGATTTTTAGGATAGCCTTACACAGCATACTTTTAAAGAAATATTGATTATTGTCACAGATACTAGGGGAAGGGTGAATCATTTGATTCTGGAGTTAGAAGTGGGAGCTGAAGAAATGTATACCACTACTGTTACCAAAACAGGTGAGGAGGCAACAGTGTTACAGGTGTAAGGTAAGTTCTTATCTGTTGCTTTAAGACTCCTGTAAGTGGTCTTCATCTGTACAGACATTTAACTCCTGATTCAAGGAAAAATTTCAAGCTTCACTAGTTTCAGAATATTGATCTAATTTTTTTTTTTTTTAAATTAGCTTTTAGCTATTCTGTTCAGCAGAAGAGGCAGATTGCATCTCTGCACTCTGGATCCAATAAACTAATTTGGCAGTACAAGTAGTTTGACAAACATCTATTTCTTATCATCTGGGAAATCTCTTTCTCTGAATAAGTTCCTAGAAGTTTGGAGCAGGCATACCAAAATCCCAATTTTCACTCTGTATTGTCCAGGTAAAATGATTTTCACGATACTGTCACTTTGTTGCTCCAGTTTGGAGTGGCTGATACCAGACAATTTATATAATTTCATTCTGTGCAGTGTATAAAATGTGTAACCCTTGTAAATCATATCTGATAGCTGTTTCCTCTACTAAGAAAATCAAATTTCATTTCAGCCTACATTCTAGAGGATGTTTATGTCCAGATTTATAAATGTGTTTAGAAACTTCTTTGGTAATGAAAATCTTTTAAAAATGCACAGCTGCCCAATTTCTGTTGAAAAACATCACCAAAAGAGCTATCAAAGAGCTCAAACAATACCACAGCTAATGCTTTTCCACTGTTGGATATGTTATTGCTTGTTTTCTTCTTTGTGGTGAGTGAATCTTCCTTGTTTGGAAAAGAAAGATACTGATGCTTCTGTCTGGATTTTTAAAGATGTCTTCTATGTGTTGCTCAATACACAGGCAGCTTACATATATTGCATGTTTCCATTTGAAGTGGTCATATCCTTTTCTGAAATCTGGCCCAAAGGCACAGATCATCTGGCACATCTTGACATGGCCAAGCATGAAACATAACCATATCAGTTTCAGTATGATGTCATCAACAATGGCAATTTAATCTCAGAAACTGCAACTGACCCTCCAGAAATGCCATGCTTGCTATTGACTAGATAGGGAGTCTGGCATTACTAGACTTTGTACAGGCACTTAAGAACCCTGAAATTAGTTTCTTTATGCATCTCTAGGGAACCAGACACCTGTTTTAGATACTTTGTTGTGGGAATACACAGAAGGACATGTTCACCTGGTTTCCTGCACTGTGCCCCAGGTCCAAGCTAGTATCTGAATCATAGTCTCTTATCAGCTTGAAATGCTAAGTTTCGGGACACAAAATGTAAGATGTGTGACCCACAATGTAGCACAGCTCACAAGACATGTTTGGTGCCATAGATACAATTATAGATTAATTAATTTTATCTCCTTTCTAATGTAAAAACAAATTCTCATTTAAACAAATTCCTCCTATCTCAGGATGCGTGTATCTGGACGCATACTTGCAGTGCATTTGAGAAAACAGATCAGATTACTCTTAATCACTCCTTGTTCATCACAATCATTTAATTGGATAAAATCACTCTCATTCATCCTACAATGTTTCTGAAATTAAGCAGTGCATAAACTGACGCATAACAATCACAGTGAAATTCGTAACTGATTATTAACCTGTTTCAATATATCAGAAGATATATTTTCACCTTCATTTTCAGCAGAATTGTCAAAACAAATTAGATTTTAACTATTTGCATCATGGCAATATGTGGTATTCATATACATGTTGTATATTTTTTTTTTTTCTGAAGTAATCTTGCTTTCTAAATGTAGGAGAGATTTTTTGCTTCTTTTGAGATGTTACTGACCCCCCACAATGATGAAAATATATGAATTTTCATTGACATATTTACCCTGTTTTAAGACAATCACCTTTAGCCCCAAATCCTTGGAAGCAAGCATCTGTCTCTTATCGAAAGGATTTCTTAAATGATCATATGTTAGAGATTATACAGGAATCTTCGATCTTCTCTTAGTTAGGAGAACATCTTGTATCATTAAGAATCTGTATTACAAGAAGATGGTAAGGTCCAATGGGTGCGGAATACCCAGGTTCTTTTCCAGTTAAACTATGCAGCCCTTATCTAACTCTGTTCAAAGTGCTTCATTCACATCTTTCTGCATTAGAGTGGTTTGTGCACTGTTCTTATCACCATAGTTTTGGAACAGATGCCAGGAAGACACTAAAAGAGTACTTACACATCTGTTTTTTGTACTTTGAGAAGTGAGAAGCATGTGAGTGGAGTGTTTGCTTTGCAATTTTATATGTGTATTTCTATAGGTTTAAATTAGAAGAGATAAAGTCAAAGAAGTGACTTGTGCTTATCACAAAGTTGTGAAGTTTGCCCCTGAGAGTACATTTCCAAGTCTCAAACTCTCACTGAGAAAGTTGTTTAGCTTGAGTATGAGTTCATCAGCATTATTGTAAAAAGTTTAGTTCTGTTAAGGAATGTCATTGCAGATGTTGGCTTTTTTCAGAGCCTGAGGCAATACTGTGGTATTTGATGCTTTAAAGATGAGAATTAGGAGCTTTCATCTGATTAATAATTAAATCATAACCCAATGGAATAATTCTGATAGGTTCATAGTTCTTTTAGATTTGTTCCAGTTTGCCATTGTATGGACACATTTATTGGGCCACTGAAAATCCAATTGATATCCTCTGTTATGAAAAAAAATTGTTTTGTTTTGTTTTAAAATGTCACTTTCAGTGCATGGCTCAGCTATCTGTCTTTGTCAGACACTGAGAACTGCATGTGGACTGTATGCCTTCTAATGCAGATCTGTCTTCTCCCCTTACAGGAATTTACTTAATGGTTTGTATCAGAGCAAACTCAGGATGCACCTGTGACCACGTGGAATGGGATCTTTCTCCATCATTTGAAGCCATTTTCCTTTTATCTTTTAGCTGAAGGAAACTGATATTTGAGGAGCTCTTTGATAGCAACTTCTGTTGAAGCTATATTCTCTAGAAATGTGCATGACTCCAGTATAGATACAGATTTCTGAATATACAGCTGTGTCAGAAGCAGCACTGTCACAGGGAAAAATGCAAAAGCAAGACCAGAGTTCTTTTCACCTTCTTGTCTTTAACTCTCTTGGGGTGCATTTGTGTGCAGAATCATAGCCATTTCTAAAATAATACATTCTTCTGCAGAAGTTCCTAAGGCAGCACTGGAGAAATTCGGTATGAAAAGTGAGTATGTTTTGTTACCCTATTTCCCCATTAATGACAGGATACTACACATGACAGTTCACGGCTACCAGCTAGTTTTTTCCAGGAGAGGAACCATTCAATTTTGAGCAGTGGTGTAGATAAAGGCATTGCAAGTGTGCACACCAGGAGTTGCTGCACCTTGAAAGAACCAAGACAGCGTATGGAGGCACCTATAGGTACTGCAAAATCACCCCTAGGTAAAGAATGCAGAAACAAACCAATTTTTTTTCTGCCACTCAGAATTTTCTAAACTCTACAGGTTTCATTCTTCCGTATATTACACTGGCTCAGTCCTGCTGGAGTATGTCACTGAGTACAGTTTGTCTTTTACCAGGCTGGGACAGTCTAGAGACACAACACAAGAACAGTAGAATGATTAATTTTTTTGTGCCATATTAAGAGAAATTAGGGGAAGCATTTGCACAATGGACTGCATAAGGATGTGTATTCACAACCAAAGTAAATTTATGCTACCCTGCTGGAGGGCCTCAGTATATTTTTACACTATGCTTGCAATGGCTGTCACCCAGCAGAAATATTTTGTGGTAGACAGTATCAAATGCAATGAAGAAGCTGAGAACAAATGTTCAGTTGAGAGGGAAGCTATCTGTTGATACTACTACAGCAGTTCCAGTTCTGCAGTCTGGCTTAAATATAACTCCAGTTGGCTTTTGGGTTGTTCCCCTGTGATTTTTTTCAGGTTTTACAAGGACAAAACACACCTGAAATTGTTGTACTTGTCTAGAATAACTTGACACTAAATAGAAACCTGAGTGATGACACAAGAAAACGAAAGTTCTTTTCATTCACCTTTTATTTTGCCCGCTTGGGTTGTCAGCTCTCTACAGAAACTTGTGACGTAACTGCATAGTAATTTTATCATTTTCTACATCTTGATGAAGACAGTTAGTGTTATAGAGCAGTGAAAGGCAGGCAAAATCTGAAAAAAAGCATGAGGGGAGAGCCCATTCAGCCATGTGCATAGTGTAGGCCCAGTCCTGCTTAGTGTTGTGAGGTGCAGTGACAGCTGACCCACAAGGTTTTAGCCCTACAATAGGTGATTGGTCTGGGTGGCCTCAGCATCAGGAACGAGTTCCTGAATGCCCAGGGGACCAGGAAAAGCCATCATGAAAGTCTCAAGCTTCCTGCTGACTGGTGTCTTGTGTGTATTTGTGAAGGGGTAGAATTTATTAACAGTCTTTCTTAATCTACCAACTTTTCTGCTTAGAAATTGCAGTGGAAACAGTAATTTTGACTTATCTGTGCCTAAGTGAAAGCTGGTTCCTACCTCTTTTGTAAATTTCTCTTCAAAAAACACTCCGACAGTCAGTGCAATGGTTTTCTGTGTTGCTTCACACACCACCACTTTCTCATTAATCAAAAAAAGCAATGTGGGGAGTCACTGTCATGCTTTTCCTTTTTTTGAAGATGGTTTCAGGGTTCTATGTAGTGCCACGGTCAGTTTTTTCACACTGTTGGCACTTTGTTGTTACTTGTGATGCTGTGTTTCCCAACAGCTGAGGCAGTAGAATGAGGCTGTAATAGTGATTTTTGGTAAAACGAACATATTTAAACTGCTATCTTATGGTTGTAATTATTTACTGTGGTCCTTTCCTATTATTTTCAACATCCTAATATCTGATTAAAATGCTGGGTTTTTTTTCCGAGAATTTCTCTTATCCCATTTTTTTTCCTCTATATTTGCAGTCACAATAATTCTTCCAGGTTTTTCTCTATTTCTTCTCTTTCAACTGATATCATCAGCTGTGAAAATCACTGGTTTCTGTTACTTTAAATTATGCTAGCATAGATCTTTACTTAGACATGAGATTGTTTCATAAACCTTTGAGCTCATTAATTTTTTAAGGGGAAAAGGTAGAGTTTGCTGCTGGTATGTACATATTTTACTGGTCTTCCATACAAAGAAATGTTATAAACTGGTGGATCTTCCTCTGTTAGACTGGCTCCTGATATTAGGTCTAATCTAGGTTCTTCATGGTGCACTACTCCAGCTGATGGCACTCCTCCATAAAAAAAAAAATCTCTTTCTCCAAAAGGGATTCTCCAAAACCAAACAACTGTATTCTATATCACTTTGTAGCTCTTATGCACAGCAAGCACTAAGAGGTATTTTTACCTTCATGCGCAACCTCAACTATGACGTAGCCTCATAGTTGCTAGAGTTTAAAAATGAGATGGTCAAAAGGAGAAGAGAGGTTATAAAACTCAATCCATTCAAAATACCTCAATCTTGTATCATTTTTTATTTCAATTGCCCCATCTCCATTTTTCCTTCCTTCTCTAAATCCACTGATTATGTTACCTGGGACTGGTACCCTGTACTTCTATACTGGTTTCCCCTGTCAAGTCCCACAGCTTTCTCCTGTGCAAATGTTTCCAAAGAATTCTCTCTAAAAGTACCTCAGAATCAGAACTGAAATTCATCCTGACTGGTCCCTAACCTCTAAATGCTCCAACTTTTTCTGATAGACCCTTAACTCCCAAATTCAGATAGCAGGTCAAGTGCTGAAATCTAGAAGATGCTGTTGAGAACAAGAAAGAGTTACTGAAAGAACAACAGAAAAAGCACAGGAAAACAAAGACATTTATAGGAATTTCCATTCTCCATGGTCAGAACAATGCATATTGAAAAATATTCATAAACATATGAAAAACAGCAGCCCTCTGTGTGGCAGGCATCTTCCTGGGAGATGTGACCCCTTGCTAGCTCATGGGGAAGGAGAAGAGAGCAAACAGATTGGGGATACTTTAGCAGCCATGTAGAAATTTTCGGGAGAGTTGGCAGTTGTGCCAGAGAGTTCCCCAGCAGAGACGCTGGGTTTTAATCTCTGCAGCAGCCCTCATCGTGAGGAACTGATAGATTATGCAGAAGTAAATGAAGAGTATAAAGTGAAAGGGCATAATGAGATTTATGCAGTTCCCAAGCACAGGGCCAGTCCAAATGCCACAGTAAAACCATCCTCCACACATATGGGAGCTAAAGCAATTCCCAAAGGGAAGTAGAATTTTTGGGAGTCGTTTTGTGTGAAGGAGAGGAGGTCACTTAACACTGTATCATCACCTGTTCTGCTGCCATGGTGGCATGCCTTTTACACTAATCTGGGCTGTTCTCAAAGTGAGAGGGGTGGATTAAAGCCTCATTCATAACTATCTGAATATCCCTCCCCCCTTTTTTAACTTCCATGAATGATTTTGTTAGTTGAAATAAATCAACATGCTTCTCTAGTCCTCCACATTTAGCCTAGCCATTTCACATAGATTTAACCCAGAGGTTTCACCTAACATATGGTGCATACTCACCAAACATTGCAAGCTGCAAACCCACCATGGATTTGCAGTGATTTTGAAACCAATTCATGGTACAGGAAAAAAAGCAGAAGTGAGGAGTTAGACTATCTGAAGCACAATTTCCTACCAATGGACATGATGTAGCTGGTGTGCCTGATTTCATGAACTATTAATCAGCAACAGTTTTCGATGGGTTGGTGGGAAGGGGTCATGATTCAAAACAGAGCCCCATCAGAAGGCACACACTATAGCTACAGCCTTGAAGCACTGCTTCAACAGGAAATATTCTTGTAAGTAGGGATTTAACAAAGCCCAGATATCAGAAGCAGTAGAAGTGTAACTCAGCATTGCTCAGAAACAAGAAAACTGAGAAATGTATCCAATACCAACCTCGAAACAGGGACCACAGTACGGGTATGACATGATTCTCTCCACAAGAACTACAGTAGAGGAAAATAAAAGCAATCAACGCCAGCAGATAATATAAACAGGTCTGCAACATCACTTGATGTATCTAGGGAGATTTTCCAAGCCTGTCGTATTCCAGATAAACACGTTATAGGCTGCAAGTGCTTCATTTTAAGTGCTTCATTTCAAGTGCTTAGTAAAGCCATAGGTAGTTGCTTCTGTGAGTGTCATGTCACTCAGGCGTTTATGACTGTTAGACTGACAACCAAAAATATCTTCAACATAGCACAATAAGAAAATGACCTGTACAAAATATACAAAGCATTCGAAAAGACAAATTTAGATTCTAGAAGAATTGAGGAACTAATACTGGCAATCAGCTAAAAAATGTAATAAAAACCAAGGTTTAGCACTGAGATATTTTCCAATCTCTTAAACCATGTTCAGGTACTGTTCATGGATACAGGATAGATTGTTCTTGGTTTGTACCTTTTGTGTGGAGATCCTCCAAACAAATGACAACAAAGAGCTACATTAAGGAAGTAAAAAGCTGGAAATAAATCTTTACAAGCAGCATCACAGATGATATTGGGGGGGAAAAAAGGATAAAAAGACAAAAAATATCAGTATAATTTTACACTCTTTTGCTTTTGTTTGGTTTGCATAAGCTTTCATTCTTTCATTTTTGTCATCAAAGCCTGCAGCACCACAAGGTGGCAGTAAAAAATTAGTTATTGCATAATTTTTGACATCTGGTTATGTAAACAGTAAATACACCTATTGTCCCAAGTTGAACTTATGCAAATATCAAACCTATCTTGTCTGTTATAAAAATGACACATATGGTCAAGTTCTAATATTTGTATGAAAAAAGCACTAGCTTTGGTCAAATAATAAAATAATTTTAACTCAGGAATTATGAATCTCAATTTGCAAAGTATGCAAAGTTTTTCATAGTAGAAAATTCTTTAATTATTTACAATAATCAACCATTTCTCTTCTACCTGGCAATTAAAATCCTTGAAATGAGACAGAAGAATTGGAACATTTAATTTGCCCTATGATACAGAAAAACAAAAATGAGAATGGATTGTGATGAATCTGCTTGCTACTATCAAACACAGCAGAACTATGTGCCAAGCAGAATCCTCTGCTGAGCCAGTTAGTGGTACAGTCGGCCTCTTCAGGAATAAGTGAACATCTCAAATCTTACTTTTGTCAGAGGTAGCTGAGATTCATTCAATGCATTTGTTACAAGGATCAACTCCTAACATGTTATTGGATATAAGTGATTGCCCAAGCAGAAGGACATGGCAAGGGTCACAATGTAGAGAATTTTTTTGCTGAGAACAGCCAGAATTTCCTCTTGTACCTTCTTTGTTGAGTGCACAAGTGTCAACTCATCCATCATTTCATTTTTCTTATGCCTAGTAAGGTCTAGTAGCCAAGAGTAGTGTGAGGAGGGATCTGACATCAGTAAATTTCAAACTTCAGCGTAGCTACCCTCCCCTGTATGGGCTGAATTGGGTAAAGAATCACACTTCCAGGCAGACATAAGCTTGGTAGCATGCACAAGTAGGTACTTGTCAATGTCACGTCACGGGAACATAATGTCAAGGGAACATAACATCAGATTCTCATGCATTAGTTATCATTTCCAGAACCTAGGCTATGTCATTTGCTAAGTATCTGGTTTCTCTCAAGAGCTGTTTCCACATCATCCAACTATATAATGGTGTGCTTCCTCTGAGGATATCACAGTATACTAAGAAGTTGGTCCACATTGCCATCTCTGTGTTTGTCAGATAAATTATTCTATGTTTAAAAAATCTTTGCATGTACAACACTAAAATTTTTCTTGAAATTACCATCTACAGTAACACTTATTTACAGAGAGCTATAAAGCCTGTATTTCCCAGAAGACTTTAACAGACAGGAAAGCTGTCTGCTGGTATCCACATGGAGATTTGTACTCTTTTCCTGTCATCTAGATCTGGTCTGAGAAGTGCAGGCGATTTTGAGTGGTTCTGAAGAGCCGTTCTTCTGATCCTCATGATTTGTGCCTGACAGGTTGCAAAATGAGAGTCAAGTATTTGTCTGCCCCCCCAGACAGTACTGCTGCTGCTGCTGAACCACAGCTCTTTGCAGGGACCAATACAGCTGGCTCATCAGTAGTTGCTAATACTGTTGATGACACAAACCTTTGGACCTCCTATGGGATGTGGAGATCGGCATCAGGCCCCTTGGGACAAGGCTGGCTCCATAGGCTTAAAAGCAGGAAGCACACACTGCAGATGCTGTCAGTGTGAGATCACAAGGACAGATCAGGAAGGCAACCAGCGCACCAGCTTTCATAAGGAGTGTCTCTTCTTTGATCTAGAGGAATAAGAGTTATTTTCTGAAATTAAGAATGACAGAATGGCCTGTGGCAGAGCAAACCAAGATAAATAAACCTGAACAGAAGAAAAGCTGTTCAAAAGGTGAGCGACACTGCACTGCATTTGTATACTGCCTTGCTCAGAAGATAAATGAAAACGGTATGGGGAAAAGGCTAGGTGGCTTTTCTTTTTTCTTTTTTTTGTTTTTTTTTTAAGATTACCTTGCAGTATGAGGAGGAGAGGGGGGCAGGGAGGGAAGGGTAGCGAGAGAGGAAGTACAGATATGCTCCAAGAAATTGCATTTGAAATTTTTTCAAAAAGAATTCCCAAATCTACAAGGGTGTAAGCAGATATATTTTCCTTGGACTTGAATCATCGGCAGCTAGATATTAGAATTTGCATGTCTTGAAGCTGCTTTCCTGTCATGATATAACACAGAATAAGAATAAGAATAAGAATAAGAATAAGAATAAGAATAAGAAT